>NW_024080974.1:924733-1274926 GCF_003009895.1 Hyaena hyaena
GGATGGACCTTGAGGGTGTTATGCTGAGCGAAATAAGTCAGGCAGAGAAGGACAAATATCATATGTTTGCAAGTATAGGAGGATTAGGAGGAACTTAACAGAGGACCATGGGGGAGAAGAAGGGGGGAAATGGTGGGGGAAAGGGAGAGAGGCAAACCATGAGAGACTCTTGAATGAGAGACTCTTGAATGCTGACAAAAACTAAGGACTGATGGATGTGGGGGGTGGAGGGGGGATGGGCATGGAGGAAGGCACTTTTGGGGATGAGCACTGGTTGTTATATAGAAACCAATTTGACAATAAACTATTTGTAAAAAAAAAAAAAAAAAAAAAGAACTTCCAGAAGAGATAAATCCAAATTAAAATTGGAAATTTCAGTAGTCATCTCTCAAATATAGTAGAATAAATTGCAATTGAGCAAAGATGTAGATTTGAATGTTACTATGAACCAACCTGACCTAATTAATATGTATAGAAAATACACCCATAAATAACAGATTAACATTCTGTTTAACTGCATATTCTTTAACAATAAATAATAAACAATATTATTTACCATAATGTCTTAAAAATATTAGAAGGCTGAAACCATACAAAGTATTTTTTCTGGTGGAATTAAACCAGAAATTTTAATAATGCAATTTCTGGAAATCCCCAAGTATTTAGATATTAAACAACATATTTATAAGGAAGCCATGAGTCAAAGAGGAAACCACAAAAAAAAACGTTTATGTACACACACACACACACACATACACACACACACACACACACACACACATATATATATATACACTGAACTGAATTAAAAGTTTAAAAATACAACATACCATGGAGTGCCTGGGTGGCTTAGTCGGTTAAGCGTCTGACTTTCACTTAGGTCATGATCTCACGGTTCGTGGGTTCAAGCCCCGCATCGGGCTCTGTGCTGACAGCCAGATCAGAGCCTGGAACCTGTTTCAGTCTGTGACTCCCTCTCTCTCTGACTCTCCCCTGCTCACGCTGTCTCTCTCTCTCTCTCCTAGAAATAAATAAAAAACATTTTAAAAAAACACAACATACCAAATTTGTGGAATGTATCTAATGAATTGTTTAGAGGGAGAAAACATGTGCTTATGTTAGGAAAGAAGAAAGATTTAAAACTCATGATGTAAGATTTCACGTTAATAGATGTCATTAATATGTGGAATTTAAGAAAAAAAACAAATGAACATATGGGAAGGAAAAGAGAGAGGGAGAGAGAGAGAAGCAAATCATAAAGCCCTCATAACTATAGAGAACAAACAATGGGTTGATGGAGGAAGGAAGGTGGGGGTGGGCTAAATGGGTGAAGAGTATTAAGAAGAGCACTTGTGATGAGTACTGGATGTTATATGTAAGTGATGAATCACCAAATTCTACATTTGAAACTAATTTTACCATACATGTTAACTAACTAGAATTTAAATAAAAACTTGAAAAGAAAAAATACATCACAACTAAAAGAAAAAGATGTCACATTAATAAACTATTAAACTATTAAAACAAGAGCAAATTAAACCCTAAGTAAGCAGAAGGAAAGGCGTCTTAGAAATATAAAAACAGATATCAATCAATTAGAAAACAAAAACGCTAGAGAAAATTAATGAAGAAAGAGCAATTATTCTAGAACGTAATCTCTTCAAGATGTAATTCCGGACGTGGATCCGTCACTGGTCAGACAACAGCCAGGCTCCAGGGTGATTAGAAGTGTATGGTGCTAACCCTTCAGTTGTGCTGTCATATCTAGGACTAGGACCTTCTCCTGGGCTACACTGGAATGGGGCACAGGTGGAAGAGGAAGTATATTTGAGTATTCAGGTGTTCTGGCAGTTGGGCCTTTTTCACTCATTTGCATTTTCTTATGTTTTTATGTTGTGTTTTCTAACATAACTCACTTTTTAAATTAAAAAGCATCCTGATCTCTCCTCTGAATTAATAGTGACCAACATTTTTGAACCAGAAACAAAACAAATGGTCTGAGTTTAGGTATCATTTCAGAAGAAAGAGACCACCCGAAAAATGCAGGTATCAGAAAATGGCATCATCAAAACATTCAGGTAATTGATAGAGTTAATAAGTTAATGGGACAAAATGTTGACAGATGGGACTCTTCAAAATATGTTTTTATAATGCACATAAAACTTCCCTTGGTATAACTACCATTCCACACCCCTGCTTCTTTTGCCTTTTTAAAAAATCAGATTGAGCCTGAAAAATTTTTTGCACATGATTCTCTCAATTAAGTTATAAATTACTAGAAGGTAGGTATTTACTCTTAGCTTGATAATCTCCCTGCAAGGATCCTCCATAGCAATTCACTTAGTACTTGTTACTTTTGCTTCTCTATCTATACAGGCACAGATAGCTGAAAGAGGGAGTATCAAAGAAACTGTAGAATCATGAGTATTTCCTTTCACTATGATTCTCACTTTCCTACTAAATGTCTCATGAGAATTATTTCGATTATATATTTGAGAAATAGATAGAACTTTTGGGGAAAACTAGGAGTAATACCTCAGGACTTGGTATCTCTGTGTGTCCTCTGGAAAGAGTGTTCTGAGCATATTTATGGGCCCTGTGCGACCATGTTGAGATTGTCCCTCTTTTATAGTCTGTCAATAACCCTCCCCACCAAAAGTAACTGATGGGAAGGGTGGACCCAAATTTATCAGACAGATGGCTATCATGTAGCAGTCCTCAGCAGCAGGACCCACCTACCTGCAACTTGCCATCAAAACTCTCCAGCCAGCACACACTCTCATTTTGCCCCTGTTAGTATGCTGGAAGACCACAACAATCATGATTTACTCAAGCTAAGCCTAACTCTATAATGAAGAAAAAATGGGCCTGGCTAAAGGGAAAGAAGAAAAGTTCCCACAAGAAATCATTCCAATTTAAATTCCAACTGGATCTTATAAATCTCAAGTGAAAACATAAAAAGAACTATAAGGAGGAGGGGGAAAGGCAGCGTTGGACAGAGCATGGCAAATTGGAAAAGAAATCTGCAACATGGGTTCCCCAAAGACAATTAGCTTAATTATTTCCATGGGCATCCACTACATTCAGTATGTAATGATTGCCTTTACTGTTAATTAGACTAAATGACCTTGAGCATTTCTATACAATCAGTTACATTCTATACAGCATTTATTTTCAGTGATATTTGATAGCATTTCAGCTCTTACCTACTAGAAATTATTTTCTTGCAATATTTAAGAATGCAAGGGATTTAAAGTATACTTAAATATCTGTGAAAAAGGAATAAGTGAAGAAAATCAAATATAAATTATTATACATAATTTCCTCTAATTCTCAAATTCTATAACCCTATATTCTGCTACCATAGATTTCTTTATAGCTATATGTGGACTTTAATTTTTATTTAATTTATTTTTTAAATTTACATCCAAATTAGCATATAGTGCAACACTGATTTCAGGAGTAGATTCCTTAATGCCTCTTATACATTTAGCCCATCCCCTCTCCCACAACCCCTCCAGTAACCCTCTGTTTGTTCTCCGTATTTAAGGGTCTGATGTTTTTGTACTCCTCCCTGTTTTTATATTATCTTTATTTCCCTTCCCTTATGTTCATCTGGGTTTTTTTTTTTTATGTTTTATTTATTTCTAGGAGAGAGAGAGAGAGCATGAACAGGGGAGGGTCAGAGAGAGAAGGAGACACAGACTCTGAAACAGGCTCCAGGCTCTGAGCTGGCAGTCAGCACATAGCCCAACACGGGGCTCGAACTCACGAACCGCGAGATCATGACCTAAGCGAAAGTCGGATGCTTAACCGACTAAGCCACTCAGGCGCCCCTATGTTCATCTGTTTTGTATCTTAAAGCCCTCATATGAGTGAAGTCATCTATATGTGGACTTTAAATATCAATTTTGTAAATAAATTTGAAGAAGAACAAAGTCTGTGCTGTTCCAGAAAAAAATCATTTGAATACAAGAAGTTATATGGAAATAACCAATTAACAAATAATTAAGAGAACCTAATATATGGAGAATATTTCTAATAATTAGACTTGGGATCCTGAAATGAGCTAAAACGAAATGGGCTACTGAGCCACCCATCCTAGAAACTCTGAGATAGAAGGTAGGTGATCAATGGAGCTAGTGAGGGGATTCCTGCACTGGAGAGGAGGCTGGGCTTGGTGATTTTACAGGTCCCTTTCAAACACACTTCTTTCATGCATTTCTAGTCAAGGTAATGTGGAAATTAAGATGGAATGTGGCCCTTAGACAAGGAAGACCTCTATGTCTGACTTCCTCTATGTAGAATAGTGGGTGGTGGTGGGACTTGTTCTTGTGATGGGATAAATCCATGGAGCCTAAGATACAGATCTCTTTCTGCTACCTAAAGCAGACTGGTAAATGCAATGACTACTATGCAAAAACTGGCTCGAGAGTTTCTTTCTGCTCAGGAGCTAACCTACAAAGTCTGTGGATGGAGGACCTTCAAATATCAACTCCCTCTCCAAGGGGCCTCCATATAGAAACCCAAATGGATTTTATTATTATTGCTTGAGGCAACTGATTGTTCTCCACAGCTGACTTCTTGGGGTTAATTTGGAAGGTGGAGAGGGTGGGAGAGATGAAACCAGTACATCTGGAGTCTCAGTCTGGGACAACAGGAGGGATGAAGCATGCTGAGGGAAGCATCCAGGACTGCCACACAGGGTTGTTCACTTAGGCACCATATTCAAGGGGCTCCATATTCAAGAGACAATATTCACCTCATAGACAGCTTTACCATTTTGAACTACTGTCAAATTTTGATTATAACTTTATTGATTCAAAACATGGGCAATTTGTCTATTTATTATGACAGTTTTGAAACATACAACAGCTCTGTATCTTGTTCAAATGAAATCAGCATATTGCCACCATTCTTCTCTAACAAAGGACAAAGGAGTTCAATAATCAAAAGGCCTTCTTGGTCAAACAACTAAAATAACCTTTGTTTTTACACAAAGAATTATACTTCTGCCTAGTGTAGTGATAGATATATATATCTGAAAATGTGAGCAAAAAGTCCTCAGGGCACCTTGGTGGCTCAGTTGGTTAAGTGTCTGGCCCTGGCTCAAGTCATGATCTCATGGTTTGTGGGTTCAAGCCCCACATAAGGTTCTGTGCTAATAGCTCAGAGCCTGGAGCCTGCTTCGGATTCTCTCTCTCTCTCTCTCTCTCTCTCTCTCTCTCTCTTTCACTCCCCCTTCCCCATTCACCTCTGTTTCTCTCTTCTCTCTCAAAAATAAATAAACATTAAAAAATTTTTTAAACAAGTCCTCTATTGGTATTAGTGCACAGGTTAAATGCAAAGCTGTATAGTACAGTTCATATCATATGTTACTTGTTTACTATTATTTCTGAATTCTAAATGTGAATCTACAAATACATTTAGGACTATACAAATCACTGTGTAACAGCAAATATTCATTCCCCATTAATAATATACAAAGCCAGTGTTACTTAGACATATATTAGAGATTACTATGTAATCATCCACTAATAAAGCAATTGATGTTTTTTGTTATGAAAATTTTGGCAGTATAAAAATTAACTACCATTAAAATACTATAGGCTCCTGCTGCATAGATATCATTTAATGCTATATGCAAAGTGTACAGGAGCCAAAGTTAAATCAATAGTATCCCTGAAAAAGTCAAAAGGAATAAAAATTTCTGTGAAGAAACAAGAAATAATGTTGTTTACTAAAATTATATCATTAATATGAAACCAATTGTAGTTTCTTGACTTTGACACCAACCTCTCCAACACTGAACTCCCAGAAAGAGGAGGAAGATTTCATCTACCTGTAAATCTCACTACCAGTCTGTGTATGATCCAAAGCTAAATTTCAAAATGAATTTTTTCCTTTATTGAATATACTAATATTGTCTTTGAAAGAAAGACTTATGATAATGAGGAATATCACAGCCTTTTCATTGTTCTAGATATTTGCTACTCCAAGTATAGTCAACAGACAAGCAACATCACTATTACCTGGGAGACTGTTAGATTGCAGACTCCTGGGTCCCACCAGACCAACTGAATTAGAATCTGCATTTTAACATGATCTCCAGATGATTTGAATGCACACTACAGTTTGAGAAGTACTGTTTCAGATGACATACATAATTTGAAAATTATGACGAATGTCAATTACTACAACTTTGTAAAAATTTGATTGATATGGACTGATGACCATAGTAAGGAATAAGACATTGTTGTGATATCATTAAGTTTAAGTTGTCTTGAAAAATCAGTTATATTTCTCATTAAAGTATTACATTTCCCTGAACATCACTAAGTGCAAAGTAAAACCACAATGAGCCATCCACTCACACTTGGCAGGAGGGCCATTACAAAAATAACAAAGGTAGCAAATGTTGGCGAGACTATGGAGAAATTGGAAACTTTTTACACTGTTGGTGGGAAAGAAAATGGTGCAACCAGTATGAAAAACAGTATAGATATTCCTCAAAAAATTAAAAATAGAACTACCATATGACCCAGCCATTCCACTTCTGAGTTTTTATCAAAAAATCTCAAAATTAGGATCTGGAAGAAACATTTGCACTTCCATGCACACTGCAGCATTAGTCAGAATAGCCAAAATGTGGAAACAAGCTAAATGCCCACTGATGGGTGAATAAAGAAAATGTAGTATACCCAGGGCGCCTGGGTGGCTCAGTCGGTTAAGTGTCTGACTTCAGCTCAGGTCATGATCTCACCATTCGTGGGTTCAAGCCCCGCGTCAGGCTCTGTGCTGACAGCTCAGAGCCTGGAGCCTGCTTCAGATTCTGTCTCCCTATCTCTCTGGCCCTCCAAGTTCTGCTCTGTCTCTCAAAAATATAAATGTAAAATTAAAAAAAAAAAAAGAAAATGTGGTATATGCATAAGGTGGCATATGACTCAATCAAAAAAAAAAAAAAAGAAATCATTGCCAATTGCAACAGCATAGATAAACTTTCAAGAACATTATGCTAAGTGAAGTAACCCAGTCATAGAAAGGCAGATACTGCCAGATTCCCCTTATATGAGGAATCGAAAATAGAATGGTGGTTGCCAAGGGCTGGGGATGGCAGTAGTAGGGAGTTTTTATTCAACAGGTATAAAGCTTCATTTGTGAAAGATGATTAAGTTCTAGATATCTATACAACCTTTGTGACTATAGTTAACGTTACTCTATAGTACACTGAAAAATTTGTTAAGAAAGCACATCTCATGTTAAATATTCTCATCACAATGTTTTTTAAAGTTTTACAACAGCATAATCACACTGTTCATTAACTGTTATTATGTACAGAAGAATAAAATCTCAAAAATCAAATGTGTGTATAAAATAACATACTCTTAGCAAGACAAATATACAAATAGTTTCGGTCATATTCAACCTTTCCAATATTAGTCACCCAGTGGAGAAAAGATCTTAAACGGTATAGACTCCTTACGGCCTACAATGTCACAAAAGAGATGTCACACAAGTCTAGGAGCCCTTTCTATAGGAAAGGAGATATTGGAGGAAGTAAGCATTCCATCTGTCATAAATAATTTAAGTGAAATCAAGATGCATATTTTGGAAATAATTTTATATCCCAGTGGCTGTTTTTCCAAAATTTGACTAAAAATTCAAAACATCTATTTTATGTTTAATAATTCAATTTGCATAAGTCCTACAAACTGGTTTTATGTTTGTAATATTTCTATTATTGAGAAAGACAAACTTTCTGATTTGTACAAAAGCACCAAAGGGGCCCGTGGTAGCCTTAGAAGTAGCATAGCACACAGGGGATAGCACTGCAAAAGAATTAAGAGCCAGCCATGAGGCCTAAGTTTAATATCTGACTTCGTACCTATTAGCTGTTACATCCATACCCTCCCCTCTGTGTCTTAGTTTCCTCATCTGCAACGTGGGACTAACATAGTTTAAGTAATTATTAGATGTTATTATATAAAGCACTTAATACCTGGCACATAACAATTGCTCGATAAATATTAGCTGTTGCTACTATTATCTTTAATGTAATTTTTTTTAGATTTGTTTTGATAGAGAGTGTGCATGAGTGGGGAGAGGTGCAGAGAGAGAGAGAGAGATTATCTTAAGCAGGCTCCATGCTCCATGCAGAGTCCAACACGAGGCTCCATTCCACAACCCTGGATCATGACCTGAGCTGAAATCAAGAGTCAGAGACTCAGCAAACTGAACTACCCAGGTGCCCCATCTTCAGTATAATTTAAAGTGCATATCACAGTTCTTACTTTCTAATAAGCATGCAACATATGATATCTGTTACTGTTATTATAATCACCCCATCCCAGTAAACTGGAGGGAAATGAGATAGGGGCAAGAACCTTCTCATTGAAACTTTGGTGTGAACATAGCATGTCACTGATCCCAATTTATAAAGGATCAGTTTTCTTCATTCATCTCAAGTGTCAGGAATACATTATAAACACTGTAGCACTTCTTCTTCATTCTCATCTTGCCTCTGATTTCAGAAAAAAAATCTAGCTCACTCATAATCATTCCATTCATGAAAATGTTAAATGCTCAAGATACACTGGTGAATAATACATGATTCCTGACCTAAAGAATAACCCATTAACAGAGATAATTATTAGTATGGATAATAGCACAGCAGCTAAATCATCAATAGCTTTTTCTAACCACCACTGAAGGCTTTGAGCTCCAGAAACAGAGTGATCAAATGGAAAAAGACTAGCTCCAGGAAAAACCTCAAGGGTGGGACTCACTAACTTAATTCTCTGATCCTTGTCCTATGATTGGCTTTCCCTGGTACCATAGCTTGCACGAATATTTTTAGGAAAGAAGACTTAAAATCTTGATTGACAAATTGCTCTAATAATGATATTCTAATGTCTTATGACATCTAGAGGGTCTATTAGGAGTGACAAAGAGGTTTTATCTAGTGGAAACATTGCTGCACTAACTCTATTATCATATTACTATTTCCCCACTGAATGAGACTTTACATTCCTGAAGCCACACTTCAGGATTTCAATATCCATGTCATCACTTCAGAGCCAGGGTAAAATATTTTAGCTAATGAGCTGCTTTCACTCTCTAGATAGAGTGACCTGAGGGCTTTAAGAAGCTTTCTAGGCTTCATCTCCCTGGACTATTTAAGCAAAGCAGCTACTGGGTATCATGGGCATCATAGCGAGTGAAGAACTACACTGAGACACAGACTGGGGATCTTTTATGAGCAGATACCTCATAGCACCCATACCCCACACATCTCTGATATATTCCCAGAGAAGTGCCATTGGTTCCCATATCCATCAACCCCAGGGCTGGCATCTATCTCGGCGGACAGGCAGACAGGCTGCTCCCCTGGCAGGCATCTCAATATCACTTCAGTACACCAATTGTTATTCTTTGTCAGACTAAGCCTTATACGCTTTTGGATTTTACTTTCAATTTTTTTCAGTGGTGAAAATAATAACATTCTGAGTGCTTCATTGGTTCTACTCCTAATTGCTCTTACTTCATTCATTTCACTACTGTGCTAATTTTTCTCTTCTCACACACCAATTATTTTCTGTGTCTTTCTTAGCTCATCTTTTGGATCAGCAGGAATTTCAGTCAAAAGAAGCTGACTTGAAATTGAAGATGACACAAAGAAATGGAAAAACATTCCGTGCTCATGGATTGGAAGAATACTGTTAAAATATTGACACTGCCCAAAGCAATCTATACATTTAATGCAACCCCTATCAAAATACCAACAATATTTTTCACAGAACTAAAACAAACAACCCTAAACTTTATACAGACCCACAAAAGATCCTGAATAGCCAAAGCAATCTTAAAAAAGAAAAGCAAAGCTGGAGGCATCAAAAATCTGGACTTCAAGTTATATTACAAAGCTGTAGTAATCAAAACAGTATGATAATGGCACAAAAATAGACAAGATCAATGGAACAGAATAGAAAATCCAGGAATAAACCCACAATTATATGGTCAATTAATCTTCATCAAAGCAGGAAATAATATCTAATAGGAAAAAGACAGTCTCTTCAACAACTGGTGTTGGGAAAACTGGACAGCTACATGCAAAACAAGACCACTTTCTTACACCATACGCAAACAGAAACTCAAAATGGTTTAAAGGCCTCAATAGGAGATATGAAACCATCAATATCCTAGAAAAGAACACAAGCAGAAATGCCGCTCACATCAGCCATACCAACATTTTTCTATGTATGTCTCCTGAGGCAAGGGAAATAAAAGCAGAAATAAAGTATTGGGTCTACATCAAAATATAAAGCTTCTGCACAGCAAAAGAAACAATCAAAATAACTAAAAAAGGCAACCTACTGAATGGGAGAAGATATTTGTAAATAACTTATCTAATAAAGGGGTAGAATCTAAAATAAGCAAAAGTCTTATACACCTCAACGGAAAGAAAAAAACTAAAAGCAAAAAAACAAATAATCCAATTTTTAAAATGGGCAAAAGACATGAACAGACATTTCTTCACAAAAGACATCCAGATTGTCAACAGATACATGAAAAGATGCTCAACATCACTTATAATGGGGAAATGCAAATCAAAACCACAATGAGATAGCACCTCACACCTGTCTGAATGGCTACAGTCAAAAGCACAAGAAACAACAAATGTTGGCAAGGATGTAGAGAGAAAGAAACACTCATGCACTGTTGCTTGGAATGCAGACTGGTTGTAGCCACTCTGGAAAACAGTATGAAGTTTCCTCAAGAAGATAAAACTTGAACTACCCTGCATTCCAGTCATCACACTACTGGGTATTTACCCAAAGAATACAAAAACACTAATTCAAATAAATACAGCCCCCTATGTTTAAAAAAGCATTATTTATAATAGCTAAATTATAGAAACAGCACAAGTGTCCATCAGTAGATGAATAGATAAAAAAGAGAGATGGTGTGTTTGTGTGAGTGTGTGTGTGTGTGTGTGTGTGTTTGTGTGTGTGTGCGTAACGAAATATTTCTCAGCCACCAAAAGAGAATGAAATTTTGCCATTTGCAATGGCATGGATGGAACTAGAGAACTAGAGCTAAACAAAATAGTCAGAGAAAGACAAATACCATATGATTTCACTCATGTGTGGAGTTTAAGAAACAAATGAGCAAAGGAAAAAAAGAGAGAGAGACAAATCAGGAAAAAAACTCTTAACTGTAGATAAACTGATGGTTACCAGAGAGGAAGTCATTTGGGGATGGGCAGAATAAGTGGTAGGGATTAAGGAGTGCACTTGTGATGAGCACTGAGTGACATATGGAATTTTTGAACAACTATATTATAACTAATATAACAATGTATGTTAACTACACTGGAATTAAAATTTAAAAAATAATATGGGTGCCTGGGTGGCTCAATCAGTTGAGCATCTGACTCTTGATTTCAGCTCAGGTCATGATCCCAAAGTTGTGAGATCAGACCCCACCAGGCATCTCCCCACTATGCTGAGCATGGAGCCTGCTTAAGATATTCTCTCTCTTTCTCTCTCTCTCTCTCTCTTCCTTTGCCCCTCTCCCCCACTTATGCTGTCTCTAAAATAAAAATAAAATAAAATAATAAACATTAGAAAAGAAGCTGACTTGAAGGAATGGGGATAGTGGCTAAAGATAAGCAGTGATGAGCAAGGAATATGTTCTACCTGTGTTACAGACTGAATGTGCTCCGCCTCCAAATTTATATGTTGAAGCCCTAGCCCCCAGTATGATGGTATTTGGAAGTGAGACCTTTGGAAGGTAATAATGATTGGAAGAGGCTATGAGGATGGGACCTCATGATGAGATTAGTGTTCTTATAGGAAGAGACACCAAAGAGCTTGCATTCTCTCTCTCTCTCTCTCTGTCTCTCTCTCTCTCGTGTGTGTGTATGTGTATTAATCAAGAAAAGGTCATGTGAAGACACAAAGAAGAGGTAGCTGCCTAAAAGCCAGGAAGAGGCTTCCTGCCTCAACAGGAAGAAGTGAATTATCCAGCTCCTTGATCTTGGACTTCTCAGGCTCCAAAATGTGAGAAATAAATTCTTACTGCTTAAGCCACCCAGTCTACAGTATTTTATTATGGCAGCTCTAGATGACTAATACAGCATGGAATAGAACTGATGCTATATATCTGAATATCATTGTGCATCTTTAGTATTCTAGCTCCTCCATTGGCCCTGGAGCATGTCAGGAATTATTTGCTCATTTATTTATATGTAAAACTTTACAGAATTTTTAAATCTAAGCTATACTTGGAAGTGCCTATAATTTACACTCTTATTAAAAGACTACATTACATCAAAAACAGAATTATCTTAAATTTTAAGCTGTGTAGTTATAAATTTAAGTATAAGCACGTTTCATGATGCATTTGAAGATTAACCCTAAGAATCCAGTGCAATAAAACTTCAAATGTAATATTAATTTAACTATAACAAATTATTTTCAATCATTCAACTATTGAATGAAATTCCTTCTGTATGTGTATGGTGCTAGATGCTGTCTACACATGGGTATGTGTGGAGGAGTAAGAAGTCAGGTATTGAGTAAGGCATGGACCCCACACTTAATGAGCCTAACCCCTGACATCGAAAAACCCATAAAATATTATCCAAAAAACGTCTGCAATAGTTAATTTGCCTATGTCTATTATAGAGATATTCATTATTGTCTCCATTTTTCAAATTCTTACTCATATACTGTTTATTGACTTCAAATCTACAGTGTGAAATACATGTCCTTATTCCAAAAGTGAGAATTTTTATAAGTATACAGATAAGAATCAATTGGATTTTCAGTGTTAATACAGCCCAGTAATATGTCTATGCAAAAAAGAAGAGGAAAAAGGCTGAGCTCAAAAGTTTTTCACTTAGATACAAAAACAGACTATTCAAAGGCTTGCAGCCTGCATTCAAGACTCTGTTGGAGATAATGAGACACCAGCTGCTTGTCACTCATTTACGGGGTTTTATGTAGCCAAAGAAGAATGATCAAATATCCCTCCAGAGCTACTTGTGCCATCTATTTTTCTATAGTGCATAATACAAATGCATACATTTCTTTCAGAAACTAAATACATTTTTTATTAAAAGAAATATACTTTTTGGATTTATTTAATCTCTTAATAACATCTTCTGGCAGGGAAAATGTATTTTCTCCTTCAAAGAACATTTGAGTTCAGACCTTATCCACACCTGGTTCACATTTAAAAAAAAAAGGGGGGGGGGGTAACCTTCAATGTCTCCTCCACCCATGCCCACAGGAGAATAAAATGGAAGGGCAAGAACAGCAGCAGAATGGGTTGGGATGGACAGAAACGCTTCCTCCACCAGGAAAGGAGTGAAGTAGTGTCTATGGAATCAAAAGTAGATGTGGGAGGCATGACATTGGTCATAGCTAATCTCCCATTGTGAAGTATCTTAAGATTTTTCATGTCCAAAAACTATACAGGGGAATATTACATCAATTAGAAAAAAAATAAAAAGGACTCTTGTGATAGTGACTAATTTTAGGACAATTCCAAACTAAAGTGTGTGACAGAGAAGTTCATTTACCTGTAAAAGTCAGGAAGTAAGGTTATAAATGACTTCACTCTTCCATTAACTATTTCCTCATATAAAACAGTGTCCAAGAGCTGCAGCAGCTTTAACATACTGTTTTGTTAAGTAGTTTGCTCTCACATAGGATAACACCAAAGCAAAACAAAAACACAAAAACATATCATGGACAGGTATGAAGTTCATATGCTGATAATAAAAAAGAAAAACAATGAGATAAGGTAAACCAGATAAATAATATTACTTTAATAACAGTTAAATAAATTTTATTTAAAACTATGTTTTTTTTAGAAGTACAAACTTGCGTATGGAAGAACACAAGTCATCAACAGGTCCTTAGGAAGATGAGAGGAAGGAACGACAGAGGGAAGAGTGTGAGGAGGATTTTAGATAGAAGGAGGGGGTTTTCCTCAGTCAAAACAAGAGAGAATAGCAGAATGGACCAGTTCTCTCACTTATGCATAAGCACAACCTTTAGTCAGCTTCATGATTCAGCTCATGTCATCTCCACCTTGAGCCCTGCCTTGATGTCCCCAATAAGATTTACCTAATACTTCTCTCTTACCATCTCATTTAATGTCAGCTTCGCAGGTATGTCCCCTCTCTGGACATCAAAGCCTGGCAAAATTGCTGGTATGTAGGAAGTACTTAGTAACTAGGTCTTAGAATCAATGAATTTTTCATAAGTTTGCTTTGATATTTCTAGATTTTTTTCTCCTGAACACTTCTACCAGATGGCTTCAGGGACAAAAGACAGGGAAAGAGGGAAAGAAGGGGAAAAGATTCATTCCACAATAACAGATTGAAAATTCCTTGGGTAGGAACTTGGGATTCCTTATAGCTTCATATTCATCACAGAGCCTAGCGCAATGTCTTGTGTTCAGTAACACTAGATAGGTTTTTGCGGGTTTAGCTCTCAAGATCAGCTCTATTTAGATGAAGGACATTTATCCTGATTACTATGGGTCTGCAAGCAGAATCCTGCAATTATTGAGATCAACCACAGTCTTACATTTGGGAATCTTGCCCTTAGAGCCTGACTTTGGTAATTGTTTTCTCTGTACTACCCTTTTATCTCGTACATATTGTATTATCTCACTGGTCAGGCCATCTAACAATTCTACAAGCTGTGGTGTTTATTTTTGTGCTGGTATCCAAAGAGTAGCTAGCTAGCCAGACTAGCCACTCAATAGCAGCTTTTTGATGACAACTCCACCAGGACCTAGTCGTCCACATTTTTCTGTCCCTTACTCCCTTCATATCCTCACTTCCCAATATACACAACTTACTTTTAAAAATGTATTTATTTATTTATTTTGAGAGGGGGGTGGTCAAAGAGAGAGGGTGAGAGATAATCCCAAGCAGGCACCCATTATCAGTGTGGAGCCCGCTGCAGGACTTGAACTCAAAACAGTGAGATTATGACCTGAGCTAAAACCAAGAGTCAGACGCTTAACTGACTGTGCCACCCAGACACCCCTATATCCAAGTTCTATTCCAATGTTCAACATTATAATCATTCTGGTCTATACACTCTTAGCTCTCCTGGTCTTCTGTCATTTTGTTGTACCTATTTGGCAAATTTCAATCCTGCTTAGATCTAACTTTCCATCTACTACTCATCTGTACCTAAGTCACTAAATATTTATGAAGATAAACTTCATTAAATGCTCCAAATGCTGACTAGTCTTTTTTTAAATGCATAATCAATAACCTCAAGTGAGTTCATAGCTTAATCCAGGAACCCTACTGCATTTCCTCAGAATAGTCACTCCCCAACCCTTCTAGATTATTATATACCTCCTCCTACTTCTCAAATCTCTAACACCTCCTCTCCCTTCCTTGCTCTCATCAGATAATAAGATTAGATAACATTGGCTTCTATTGAGAAAACAGAAGCGATCAGAAGAGAACTTCTACAAAAGTCTAACATGTATACTCAGCCATTGTTTCTAGCCCTGCCTTTACTTCTCATACCTTTATAAATGGACTGTGCCTACTTGGATCAAAGCTAATCTTTCACTTATACACTCAATCCCATCCCCTCTTACTCAAGGACATTTCTCTGGGAATTCTTTCCTTCTTCCCCTGCACTATCGAGTCTTTCCTCTCTACTTTTCCATTTCCATTTGTAGACACCATTATTTCTTTACCTAAAATAGACACTCTCCCCATCCGCATCTCTCATACCACTTCCTCCTCGAGCTACCATTTCATTGCTCTTCTACCCTTTTCAGAAAATTTCTCAAAGGAGTTGTGTATACTTGCTGTTTCCAATTCATCTCTTCCCAGTCTCTCTTGGACTTATTCCAAATCATACTTTTATCCCCAATCAGCCCTAATCAACCATTCTCAGTTCTCATCTTACCTGAATTATCGTAAGAGTTTGACATTGTTAATTACTCCCTTCTCTGAGAAACAATTTCTTCACTTGGTTCTAGGACTGACACATTCCTATCTTTCCCCCTATATCCATGGCCACTTCTTCAAAATCTTCTTTGCTATTTCTTGCAAATGATCCCAACTACTGTCCAATGGGATGTCCTAGGCTTCTTAAGCATCTTGTTTCTATCTACACTCACTCTATTGGTGATATCATCCAGTCTTATGGTGTCAGATACTATTCACAAGAACAATGACTCCCAAATGTATATCTCTGTCCCAGATCTCTTCCCTGAATGCCATATCAGCATGGCCTACCCTGTATCTCAACATGTTCATTAGATATCTACCCAGGATCTCAAATTTAACCCATCCACAGGTAAACTCTTGGCCTTCTCCCAAAACCAAATTTCCAACAGTTTTCCATTTCACTACATACAATTCTATCCTTCCATCTCCTCAGGGGAAAAAAAATCTTTCAGTTATCCTTGACTCCTCACACCTCACATCTCATCTACCAGTAAATCTTCTTGATTCTGCCATTAAAATTTCCCTCTTTCCCTCTTTTCCTCCCCAAATCCAAAGCACTGACAGCAGAAAATGTGATACAACAGAAACTCTCCTTCATTGCTGATAGGAATGCAAAACTGTACAGACACTTTGGAAGATAGGCTGTTTCTCACAAAACTAAACAAATTTTACCATACAGTCTAGCATTCACATTCCTTGGTAGTTATCCAAAAATTTGAAAACTTATGTACACATAAAAACGTGTACACAGGGGCGCCTGGGTGGCTTAGTCGGTTAAGCGTCCGACTTTCACTTAGGTCATGATCTCACGGTTCGTAGGTTCCAGCCCCGCGTCGGGCTCTGTGCTGACAGCCAGCTCAGAGCTTGGAGCCTGTTTCCAATTCTGTGTCTCCCTCTCTCTGACCCTTCCCTGCTCACGCTGTCTCTCTCTCTCTCCTAGAAATAAATAAAACATTTATTTAAAAAAGTGTACACAGATGTTTATAGTAGCCCTATTCATAAATTGCCAAAACTTGGAAGCACCCAAGATGCCCTTCAGTAGGTGAATGGAAAAATATACTATGGTACATCTAGTTCACTTAAAAAAAAAAAAAAAAAAAAAAAANAAAAAAAAAAAAAAAAAAAAAGGATCTCAACATAAAGAATCCCAGAGCTTTATAAGGAGGAGTCTCTTTAGAATTCCTACTTTGTTACCCTAAAATGATTAAATCTTTCCTGCTGATGTCCCTGGCTGGACTGTGAGGTCTTGAGAGCAAGTGCGGGAGGAGCAGAGGAAAGGGGACAGAGGATCTGAAGTGGGCTCTGCACTGACATGCTGACAGCAGTGAGCCAGATGTGGGGCTCGAATTCACAAACATGGGATCATGACCTGAGCTGAAGTCAGATGTTCAACCAACTGAGCCACCCCAGTGCCCCAAAATTTCCTTCTTTCTTATGGCTCATATATATATATATATATATATATATATATATATATATATATATCTCACACCTTTTTTAAAATCCATTCATTCATCAACAGACACTTAGGTTGTTTCCATATCTTGGCTATTGGAAAAATGCTGTAATAACTAATTCTATTGTGGTAATCATTTTGCAATATATTCATATATCAAATCATGTTTCACACTTATAACTTACACATTATATGTCAATTATATCTCGATAAAGGTGGGAGCATGGTGAATAAGTGCTAGAGGCTCACTGAACAACTGTAGGAAATAAAACTCCTTCTCCTACTCTGATTTTGATGATTTGAAAAAGTACAATAGAGGGATGCCTGGGTGGCTCAGTTAGTTAAGTGGCCGACTTTGACTTCGGCTCAGGTCATGATCTCATAGTTCATGAGTTTGAACCCCACATCAGGCTCTGTGCTGACAGTTCAGAGCCTGGATTCTGCTTCAAATTCTGTGTCTCCCTCTCTCTCTCCCCCTCCCCTGACCATGCTCTGTCTCTCTCTCAAAAATAAATTAAAATGTTAAAAAATAATTAATTGATTGATTAAAAAAAGAAAAGCACAATAGATGCTGTATAGTGGAAGAACACTTAAATATAAATAGGTGGAAGGAGAAATACTGTAATTAATTGAAGGTCACAATGAATTTAGAATTGAAGTCAACTGAGATGTCATCACTACAGGAAAATAATGCTTCAAAGGTATATGAAGAAAGTTTTATAAATTTTAAAATATAGTCATCATGTAATTTGTTCTAGATTGTCCAATACAAAATTTCCATCAAAATAGAAAAGGAAACGAGCCTTACATTATACATTCATGTATGCTGTATTTCTCCTCCACTAGATGTTTACTCTTGCAGTTGTTGCTACCTAAGAATCTTATATTTCATAAGTTCTTTAGGAAAAGGCAACATGATGAGGTCAGGGGGAAAGTGTCCATGTCGCCCCACTCCATGTGGTCAATTACATGTATAAAAGCTAAATTTGTTTGCCCAGCTGTGCTGCTGGGGAGTAGGTGGGCCTCATGTTCTCCCCTCTGTTTCAAGTCAGATGTTAAGCCCATTCCTTTAAGGTCAGGGTTCTTCACTAAAGACCTCAGATACTCCTAGGCTTCCCTAAGTTTCACTTAGAAATGGAGTAAATAGAGCCACATCAGGGCCGCAGGCAGGCACCATCTGTGCAGAATTCAATTCCCCTAATTTGGTGCACCTTTCCTTGGATGCAATAACTTGCTTCATACTTATGATATTGTTGGGAGCCATTCTGAACTCACTAGTCGAGAAAACTCCTTGTGAGATTAAGGCAAGTTTGCACAGCCTCTTGCCATCAGATGACGACCGATATCCACCCCCACTCAATTATTTCTGCTTGAGCACTGACCCCCAACGCACCTTGTTGATTGGTATCGAGAGTAACTGGTCTCCCTATTCTGGCCCTGGTATGATGATTACACCTTGTGAAGGAACTTATTGTGGGAACTTCTTCTTTTGTGATTATGGGAACAGACATCATGTCTCCAGCAGGTCCTGTTTTCCTTGATACTTCCCTTGAGCTATGAACAGGCTAATGACCCGTACTCATAAACGATTGACCTTTATGTGTACAATCTGTTTCTACCGTTGCATTAGTCCAAGAGGTTCATACAGCTCAACATGTAAATCAAGTAACCAAAAATGTTTCTCATGCCCTAGCTATTCAAGAAATCATAGACAAAAAAATAGACACAAAGGTAATTGCACTCAAAGAGGCTATTCTATGTGTTGGAAATGAGCTAAACTCTTTAAAGGTATGGTTGGCTCTCTGGTGCCATAAGGAATATAACTGGACAATTAAGTCTTGCCTGGAGACAAAGAGCCTAACTTAGAGAGAAGGAACAGATAAGAGCAGAACATAAGTTACTACATATACCTTTGCTAACTGATGATGTATAGGAGCCCCTTCCCTAAGGCCTAACACCTTCCCTTACACTGGCAGCTGTGATGAGGATGGATAAGAGTATCTACAACTTAACCTATGACTTAATCTTAGTGCTATTAAAATGCATATATTATCCTGTTTTTCACTAAGAACACCTTGTTATTTTCTTAGTTACTCAACCTCACTATAATTGGGGTAGTTCTGCAAAAATACTGCTGTAAAATCTGTTTCTGTACACTTTCCATAGCATCTTATCACAAAGAACTATCCATTGTAAAAATTCCATTTTCTGATGCATGTTATCAGAATGTCATTTGACCTATAAATAAAGACACCAAAACTGACAGGACAGAGATGCCTGCCTGGTGATCAGAAAGAATCTCACTCTCTCTCACTGACACTGTCCATCCTTCAGGGACCCCTGGACTGGCTGGAGCTGGATTCTGGCATACTTGTTTAAAACCAGCTCTCCAATTCTAGGACATTTAGGGGAATATTAGACACCAACCTACAATAAATAATCAGAAAACACCCCTGGATTATGTGAAAGAAAGTTAAGTTTTAAGAGAAAGAGTCATAAACTGCTTTAAATCTAAAAGCATTTGCTTAGAATTTTGAGAATTTTCACAAATATATTTTTATTAAAATGTCCCTTAAAAATAATCATGTCTATCATTTTTTATATTTTGGAAATCCCAATACATTGACATTAAAAGAATTTTTTAGTTGAAAGAAAATGGAATAAACACTGCAAGTATAATAATGATGCATAAACCAATGGATTCTAATATTATCTTATTGACTTTGCCTTAAAATGAAATTTTTTGATTGATATACTTGAATTTAATCACTAGCAATTATTTGGTCAATATGGTGACATTCTGTACTATCAAATCACCAATTACATATAGGCAAATTTCTTTTAAATTGGGTTCATAATCATAAATTTTCTTCCCTATAAAACCTGGATTGCTCAACCACAAATATTATTTGAGTATGTATTTTGTCCCCATCACAGAAATAGACAATATATGGGGTTCACTGAGGTAATTCCTCCTCTCAAATACTTTATAATGTTTATGAGGAGATAAGCTATACACAAGAATGACAGGTATAGATTTACAGAGTCAGTATCCATGGAATGGCCCCAACAGTAAGGGCTTAGGAGAATCAAAAGTGAGAGGGATACCCATGTACAAAGGTATGAAGAAAAGTCTCCTAGGGGAAATGGACTTAGAGCCATATAAGAGGGATCCATGAAGAGTTTAACAAAAGGAACAACATAGGCTTTCTTGAATGTGAAGGTGATGCTAAAGGAAGGGCGATAAATGACCATCCTCTCCACCAAAAGCTAGCTTTTAAATTGCTAATGGTTGTATGTAGCTCCAGGATGCACTGACTTTGATTTTAATCAATTTTAAATGTATTTTAATTCAATTTCTCATTTAAAGACTTTCTATTCTGATCTTACCTTCCTAGATATTCTACCTAGCTTCCTTCTTTGCCAGTATCCATGTTTCTATAATTCCTGACAAGAACTAAACATTCTCAAGAGTTCTCTTAATTCTGCAGAATCCTATAATCATAAGATCTTCTTCCAGAGTTCCCTGAATGATATTTTAGTCTCCATCTTTATCTTTTATAGCTTGTTTTACCACTAGAATCATATCCAACAAGCCTCATTGTGTCTCGGTTAAACATAAATGAGAAATAGCAGAAGACTGGATATACCACCAAAACATAGTTTGCAGAATTTTTTGGCAAATATAGTGATGTTATAGATGAAGATTCAATTTTAGATATAAACATCTTAAGCCCCCAGGATATCATTGTCAGAATAACAAATGATCCTGTATCTAAATTTTCACAGTTGGTGAGTATAGCACACTCTACTGGACAGAACTCTGAAATAGGAGGTACCTGTCCATGATTCCTGTTTTCCTCTTAGTCTTCCTACTCACCTCCACATTCCATTTGCTCTTTTAGAACCAAGCCCTTTTCCCTTTATGTCTCTAACCCATTCTGTCTCTCTCTCTCCTGTCATACAGAACAGAAATTCTAGATATTGTTCCATAATAAGATCTTAGGGACATACTATGCTGTCCCCAGTGAATATTTCCTCTTTAAGAGAGAACCACAGTAAGAGGGCAATGCTTTGCCCAAGAGAATGAGTTACTATAAAAGTGGAATTAAAGTTACATGAGAGGAGAGTGTTTTATTTTTAGAGAGAGAGTTAAGGAGGTTTTCAGTGATTATAGCAGGAATTATCTTCTTAGCACTCCTTTTATTTCCCCTTTAGGCAGTGAGCTGGTCTATCTCTTCTAATGAACGGGTAGCAGTAGTCATAGTAAAACTAATAGTTAATGTATTGATGTTTATTAGTATTACTAGGCTAGCATGCTTTGCACACAGATTTTTGCATGGATTGTCATGCAATCTCCATTATTATTACCCATTTAAAGATGAAGACATTGAAGCATAAAGAAGTGAAAATTCTCCCAAATACCTGGGACTCAAATAGAGAATGCGTAAACAACTAGACCATGACTGCTAAGAATTAGTGGCTACCAACCCACAGGAAAAAAATCACCAGCAAATGGGCATGTGTGATGCATGGCTCTAGGCCTTTGTCTTTGGCCAAAGCCATCAGACATCCCTGCTTTCTCTCTGACCTCTTGTCCCTGCCTGGGCCTGGGTCTGCCCTCACACTTAGTTTTTCCAGCTGCCTGATGCTCAACAACACTACATTTTACCCCTTCTTCCTATTTTTTTCTCCTTTCCATGCACCAGCTCTGCTCCTCAAAAAGAAAACAAAGGTACATAGTACTCCTGCCCTCTGAGATTCCAGGTAAGAAGAGTTGGTTAATCTAATTAACATTATTGGTGCTCTTATTGCAACCACTTTAAACCTTCATACTTAATGGTAACTGTTTTCTGTTCCACAAATGTTCAAAATGTGAGAGTCTCTGAAAAGTAGGAACAGTGCTTTCAGAGAGCAATTTGTTTTGGAATCCAGGTTCACAGGACTTTAAAGCTAGGAAAGATCTTACTGGTCACCTGAAACCGCCCCCTCACTGTAGAGCCCAGGGAGCTCTAGTCACCTGGCTACAGTTTCATAGTTAGTTCATTCCAACAATAGGACACAGATTTTCTGACGTCCCTTCAGCAAAAATTTATTCAGCAGAAATGTATATATATTTTATACTTTTTTATCCATCAGATACTGAGGGTACAAAAGGAACATAAAATCTAGTGCTCCTTCAACTAATGTTTCTTGGTTAGAGTCAGGCTGTAAACATTTTATGGTAGAGCATCCTTGGCTGCTAAGAAAAAAAAAAGTGATGTTTTCAGAGTCACGGCAAGAAAGTTCATTGAGAAGAGCAATGCTTCTTTACATTGCTTTACAACAGAGTTAGATTTTAATATGAACTGTTGGAGCAAGCAAAGCCTTCATGAAATATTTATTCATATATTCATAAGATAATCCAAAACCCCCCCTTTTTTTTACCAGTGAAATCAATAGGAATCAGTAAAGCTTCTTGGTTTTATGTTCTTTCCACCATACCTGTGCCTTCTACCTTCTAGTTGGAAGCAAAACAAGTTTTTCAAAATGAAAGAGTATGACATTCCAAGATGCCATGCTTCCCAATCACAGAAACTTTTCTGCAATTTCCATCTGGGGAAGAAGGATGATTCAGAAGGGGAATAGGCATGAGGACACTATATATCTTCCTCCACTGACAACAATTTTTTATGCTGGCTGAGAAAGGAAAGAAACAAAAAGGAAGAACCAGTTTTAAGAACCACTGCGAAAGAAAATGGCAAGTGCGACACAACCTGGATGGTTTCTGCTGGCAACAAGAAGTTACATGATCTTTTGACCCAGTACTAGAGGATGTCTCTGAGCTGTGGAAAATCTAACACAGCCCTGACTCCAAGACAAAGATTAAAGATGGAAAGGTTTTCTAGCACCACTGGTCAATGCTGACACCCAGGGATAATACTGCTACAATGACTATTTCTTTTCTTTTCTTTCTTTCTTTCTTTTTTTTGAACAAAAACCTGCAACAGGTCAAATTCTTTTTGTGCTTTCTTTTTTAAACATGCAGCTAGTCCTACATTTTGAAATTGTTTGCTATATAATATTATCACTACTTCTTGCCTTCTCCTTGAAAAGTGACTATTCATTATTTGCTGGTATTTGGAGACTAAATTTCAGTCAATGTGGAATGTACTCTACTGAGATACATTTGACAATCCCCTGACTCAAAGATGCTCCACAGTGGAAACATAACTGTTACTGAGGGGTTAAAGCCAGTCTGGACTCATTTCTCAGGAGCTGTGATATGCAGGAGAGCCTAAATGAAAGCATGAATAATGTTTTTTAATATACCAAAGGCTGACTGCCTTACGTTGTTTTTCTCCCTGCTTAAATCAAAGCACAATAGAAGTAAGTGTTTTATGCAATTCAAAATCCATTTCAAGACAAGTACCAACACTAAATTATGAATACTTTAATGAAAATATGCATAAAAATATTACAATTTTAATGCCCACAAAAGTAGTAAATACTGGATAAAAAATAGGCCCCTTCCAAACTATGAATATTTTGGAAAATAATTTAGTAATGAGGATGGAGACAGTTAGTTAGCATGGAAGTGGCCATCAGAGTGAGAATATCAAAGACTGGCTTTATATTTAGATCGTGAAGATGGCTATCTCTTGTGATTGTTTTATTCAAAAATATCTATTGAACACTGTGTGCCAGTCACTTTCACATGAGGAGACTAGATCTAATATTTATTGAGCACCCACTACGTACCAGGAACTCTACATATTGACTTCACTAAATCCTCACGACAATTCTTTGAGGCAGATATTGGTTTGAGTTACGTGAAATTTCCATTTTCATGGGTCAAAAAGGTCGAATATTAGAAAATTCTTAGAGTCTGACCTGAATGTTAATATTTTTATTTTATAGGTGGTTCAGAGAAAATAAATAAGTTCAAGTTTATATACCAAATTTTGGAAGTGTTGGGACTGCAACCCAGACTCTTACCACCCAACCACATTTGACTTTACCTTAAATAATTATTAAGCTGATTAAATCCACAGCCCTCCAAACTATAAATCTACTGCCCCACCCCTATCTAAGCCAAAACACCTGAATGGTTTATGTCTTGTCTTCAGTCTACAGATTTGATTATATTAAAATCCTTATTTCTCCACACACATTCTTTCATTAACTTCATTATGACTATAGTCATTGTATTTTCGGAATCAAAATTTGGAACATGCGATCAGAGAGAAACACAGATATTTATGAGGAAAAGGATATAAAATAATTATGATCAATTCTACTGTGAGAAATTCTGGAAGAATGCTCTTTACAAACACATGACTTGCACACACTGTAGTGTAACTGTTTTTTTGGTGGCTGGCAAATTCTACTTGTGGCTTCTTTAGAGCAAGTGTTATTTTACTACTGTTTTGGAACACCTGTCATTTTGCACACAAAAACATTAGAGCACTTCTAGTGGTAGACCGAGGCAATTGGGAGTATGCTGGTAAGGAGTGTGCTAGACAGTAGGACTAATATATTCTCCTTTCTTTTATTTTTTTAATGTTTTATTTATTTTTGAGAAAGAGAGTGAGAGAGACAGGGTATGAGGGAGGAGGGGCAGAAAGAGACGGAGACACAGAATCCAAAGCAAGGTCTAGGCTCTGAGCTGTCAGCACAGAGCCAGATGTGGGGCTAGAACTCATGAACTGCGAGATCACGACCTGAGCCAAAGTCAGACGTTTAACCAACTGAGCCACCAAGGTGCCCCTCCTTTCTTTTAAAAACTCTGCAGAAGTATGAAGCATTCACAGGACAACTATTTATCAAATACTTTTTATGCATAAGGTATTTTGTTAGATGCTGTATAACATATGCTGTATAAGATATGCATAATACCTTTTATTTTTTTTTATTTTTTATTTTTTTTACAAATAGTTTATTGTCAAATTAGTTTCTACATAACACTCAGTGCTCATCCCCAAAGTGCCCTCCTCCATGCCCATCCCCTCCTCCCCCCCACATCCATCAGTCCTCAGTTTTTGTCAGCATTCAAGAGTCTCTGTGGTTTGCCTCTCTCCCTTTCCCCCACCATTTCCGCCCTTCTTCTCCCCCTTGTTCCTCCGTCAAGTTCCTCCTAATCCTCCTATACGTGCAAACATATGATATTTGTCCTTCTCTGCCTGACTTATTTCGCTCAGCATAACACCCTCAAGGTCCATCCATGTTGCTACACATGGCCAGATTTCATTGTTTCTCATTGCCATGTAGTATTCCATGGTATAGATAAACCACATCTTCTTGATCCATTCATCTGTTGATGGACACTTAGGCTCTTTCCATGTTTTAGCTATTATGGAGAGTGCTGCTATGAACATTGGGGTACATGTGCTCCTATGCCTCAGCATTTCTGTATCCCTTGGGTAAATTCGTAGCAGTGCTATTGCTGGGTCATAATACCTTTTAAGAGGAGAGAAAGATCTGATCAAGTCTTGAAAGTAAATTAGGCAGCGAGGATTGTTAAGATCCATAGGTCTCAAACTAGCATGGATCAATATTTCCTGAAGGGCTTGATAAAACACAGATTGCTGGGTCCATCCCAGAGTTTCAGACTCAGTTGATGAGGTGAGGCCCAAGAATTTGCATTTTTAACAAATTCCCAAATTGTGCTCATGCTGCTGATCAGCAACTATACTTTGATATCACTCATACGGACCATTGAAGACTGAGGAAGTAGAATGAACAAAACCACAGATGACGGAATCAACATAAGGAGTCTGGCCTGTCTGGAATATAAATATAGCTATTAAGCTACTCTGACTTGCTCCATCTAAAGACCATCTAGCTCACTGTAGCCTGGGGCATTTTCTCAGATCTGACCCACCTGCTGCCAGGCATGACCTTGGCATCTGGCAGAATGAGAACAGTTGAAACCATCTACCCATCCAAGTAAGAAGCCTTAAACAAGTATCCAACAAAAGTCACTCCTTACCTCCTACATGCCTCTAGTTTGTAGAGTTGTTTACTAAGGTCAATTGAGTCTTTAGGGCTCACTGAAAAAAAATAAGACTTTTCAAGAACTCTTACGTTGTAATGTAAAGCTAAAAGAAAACTATAACTTTCTGTCACAACTATTTAAAATCTTGTTTCCAAAAATCTGTAGAAATCAAATTTTTTAATCTCCCCCCGATCTCCACTAAAGCCAGGCTTTAATCTACTCCGTCACTCCCTGGTGATCTTTAACTTCAAATGATACACGACGTTTGTCTCACAATCTCTCACCAGTTACAGACCTCTGCATATTTAAGCCTCAGCTTGTATTGTTGATTTAAAAAAGTGACAAGTTTGAGGCTTAATTAATATTTCCTAGATTGATTAATGGACCTTGATCCACATGCTACAGCTCAGCTAAAACACAGCTGAGTTCATGTTTCATAGAGCACATTCAGTCCGGTAGTACTACTACGGGCTATCTCTGTCTTACCAAATGGAAGTCATAAACAGAGTGGTTAATGGGCAACTCTGATCATAGAGACTATATTACCTGATTCAGTGGGGAAAAAGACCTCCTCCTCCCCCCAGATAAAACCCTTACATCATCAAAAAAGAAATCCTACCTCTATGTATCTTTTTCTATCTATCTACCATCCACCTATTACCCACTCTATGAACAATGATCTTAATTCACAGAGCTCGGTTTTAAGTTCAGCAAGGACCAAACTGAAAAACAAAAAACAAACAAACAAAATTTTGTCATGTGTCAAAAAATAGCAGTGGAATACCAAGGACAACAAAATAAAAGAATAAAAACAAGAAGGCAGATGACAAAAATTACCTTACTAAAAAGAGCAAAGAGGAATTGTCACAATATATTTTAAAGGCAATAATAATAATAAAGCTATTATTTAGCTTTATTTAGCTCATTTAGACTTTTCCCCTTACAGGGAGACATTAAAAGTTCTGTGTAAGCATGAGAAAGAGCTTCAGAATTCCCTTTTCCTATAGATGAAAGGACCTCCTGCCCAAGGGATTATTTGCATTTTAGAGATAGCCCCTGAATGTTATAGCCATTCACAGACTGTCACAGTAAACCAGAAGAAAGACCTCAGTCTTCCAGAGATGTTCTATTTATTTAGGATTATGTTTGCTTTTTAAAAAATGTAATCACTTATGATGTGGAACACATCTAAAACATAATAACTTAACATTAAAAAAATATAGTACGGAGCATTCCAATTAGTAACTAGAGCTATACATGTCCCCTAAAGACAAAAAAGGATTTAAAAATTTCAGGTTAGCAAAAATGACTCTTCAGTTTAGCCACATATCAGTGTATATAAGCACATAATTCTTTGTCCCAAGGCATTTTCTCTTAATTTATTCTATTTATATGACCTACAATAAAGTTGACTGCAAGCAGATAAGCAAATATATGATTTGCATTTGTGTACAATAAAATGTCAACAATTAGAATCAACTAATTTAGACTCCCATAAGTTAACCAGTATGGGACTGAAGTTTGGACCATCTTTACAAAATAATTTACCAAGCAAATCAATAGTGCAAACACGATTACAAGACACTTTTTAAGCACATTATTATATTAACTCTTTGTGTGCCAGTGATACTCCCAATGGCAAACGGGCCTGATTTATTTTTACAGTTAAGCACAGAACCTTCACCAGCCCTTGTTAGTTCTCATGCCTGTGTGTTTTTAAATTCATGTTTCAAATGATTTTGTCCTCACAGATGAATCCCACACACGGTGCCTGTGCCTCCTCCCTCATTGCAGGTTTCCCCTTAACTGAAGGGTGTCAGTGCCTGCTCCCATGGGAATCAGGTGCAAAGTTCTGAATCCAAAAACAGAGGAAAAGAAGAAACTGGGAGAAGTAAGGAGTCAGAGCCCAAAGCAGCCTGCCTTTCAGGAACAGCCAGCCTACGCTGACCTCCACCTCTCCCAAAGCCTCTCCTACTGAGCTATATGTTCGTTTTCCTAAGACCTCCGTAACAAATTATCACAAGCCAGGTGTCTTTAAACAACAGAAACTTATTCTCTAGGTTCTAGATATCGGAAGCCCAAAATCAAGGCTTTCCAGGGCCACGCTCTAGAGGAGAAAGCCCTTCCTCTGCCTCTTCCAGCTGTGCTGTGGCTCCTGGCGTTCTCCGGCTTGTGACAGCATCGCTCCAGGCCCTGCCTCTGTCTTCAGGCAGCCTTCTTCTCTGTGTATTAGCAGAGTGCGTTGTAGCTGACAAAGCTACCCCATTTGATGGTCATACTCGGTAACTGAGGTACAGAAATTTTCATTTTGCAGAAAAAGTAGCTGAATAACCACTCATTACTGACATATGGAATATCAAGGATCTTCTTTTAGATGCACATCATCAAACACACATACATAATTTGATAGGCTGGCATACTTCTGTAGGCAAGTGATATAAATGCCACTAAAATTATGGTACATAATTTTATGTACATCAGCTTCTCCTGGATGTGGGGCCGAGGCCTGGGTACGTTTAACAAGCTACCTGGTAGTTTCACCCAGGTGCAGCCAGAGTTGAGAACCCTGGACTGTGGGATTTTAGATCTTAGGTTATTATTTGATATATTGCGTGCGCACACACTCACACACACACACACACACACACAATGACTTTTCATTGTTATGATTTTCTAAAAGCAAAACAATCCCAACCATATCTCTTATATAAGAAGATAACATTATTTTTAACCAAACTATTGTGACAGTAGAGACACTAGTACAATGCTGACTGGTGGGTGGCTCTACTGCTGGTCATCAGGAGCCCTGGACACTCCTCAGGACATTCTCTCTTCCACTGACTGTCTAGGCTCTAGGGTCCAATTTGCAATGAAGATGTCCAGTGCTCTGCTAGGGAGAAGACAGACAGATGTTTTCATCCTTGATTCTAGCTATTTCATCACTTCTGAGAATGGGTTATTTTAGTAGTTTCTGTAAGCCTAAGGGCTTTTATTCATCATGTCTGTAATTACAAATCCATCTACTTGCCCAAAAAGCCAATGTTTGTAGCACTAGTTCTGAAGAAACATTTATCCTGTGCTCCTAATAAAGCAACAGTTTAACTACAGTGAGCAAAGTGTTCAGAGACACCTGTCCAGTAGGCATAATATCAGTTCCACAGTGTGGGTTGTCAGTGTCCATCAAAGCTATGGTATCCCATACCTAGCAAAACATTATAGAGTAGCTCAGTTATAAAGAATTCAGTCATTTAAAACAAAAAAAAAAACAACAAGAAGATCCTGCCATTTGCAACAATGTAGATGGATCTTGAGGACATTATGCCAAGTGAAATAAGTCAGAGAGAACAAATACATATGATCTCACTTCTATGTGGAATCTAAAAAAGACAAAACTCATATAAAAGGAGATCAGACTTGTGGTTACCAAAGGTGGGGGAAAAGGGAGGGGGAATTAATTGGAGGAAGGCAGTCAAAAGGTACAAATTTCCACTTATAAGATAAATAAGTATTAGGGATATAATGTTCAACATGGTGACTGTACCTAACACTGCTGTAGGCTATATAAGAACATTGTTAAGAGAGTAATTCCTAAGAATTCTCATCACATGAAAAAGAATTTTTGTTTTCTGTTCTCTTTTTATTGCATCTGTATGAGGTGACAGGTGTTAACTAAATCTACTGCAGTAATCATTTCACAATACATGTAAGTCAAACCATTATGCTGCACACCTTAAACTTACACAATGCTGTATGTCAGTTCTATGTCAATAAAACTGGAAACATTTTAAAGTTTTTAAAAATAAGATTTAAAAAATTCCACAAGAAGACAAGAAGTGGCCTAAAGGCATAGTGGTCTGCTCCTGAATAGACGGATAGGAGAACAGCTGGCACAGCATTTCTTGAACTGGAGTCCATACCCTCGCATCCCCACCCTCACTGAAAAAAGTATGTACAAAAAAGTGAATGCAAAATTAACTTAAGTTTGTGCATATCTGAATTTTTCAGGGAATAATGCCTAAGTAGATTTATCAGATTTTCAGAGGGGTTTGTGACTCCAAAAAAAAAGACTTGGAATCACTGTTATCAAAGTATACATAGTCTATGTTTTCCTATAAAATTTCTTTTCACTCAAATGAGATTTGACAATCCTTTGTTCACTCACGTGGCCTTAGACCCCTGCGTTGATCCTGGCATGACAAAAGCTTTCAATAAATCTGTACAGGGTAAATGAAAGTTGAACAGGAGTGAGTGTGTGTTCACAGTGGCTGAAAGGACCTGGAAGTGATGCCTTCTCTGTGGCTTTAACAGTCACCTGGCTTGAGGACAGTTGAAGACTCTGCCAAAGAGATCCTGAATAGAAGGTGGGTAAGAACGTATCCAAAGGCAAGGCCCAAACTCTCCCCAGAAGTTATTTGTAAATCTTTCCAGCACTTAGGTAAATGAATGATCAAAGGCTCAAAGTTCCTCACCATAGATCAAGATTACCATAATTTTAGTGGCATTTATATCACTTGCCTACAGAAGTATGCCAGCCTATCAAATTATGTATGTGTGTTCGATGGCAGTGGTTGGCAATATTGATATACATTTTCCTCTTAAATGGACTGATCACTCATTTACCTGTCCTCTCGCATCTGTCACTGAAAACAGTGAAGACAAATTGAGTCCATTTTTCAAATTCAGCAGAGTTATTTATTTTGTGAGGCACAACATATTCATCTCTGCTAGTTTTCATATGGCAGCAAGAGAGTCAAGCCATCCAGTTGTAAAACTAATTAATAGAAACAACCTTTGAATTACTAAACCAGCAGTCTCATGTTGCTGATAGATTATCATGGGAATAGTGAGTTATAAAAATTATTATTAAAATAAATCCAAGTTTTCATTTTATTGTAGGAAAGGAATTTCTAACCAAAATCTCTTTTTTTTAACTGAGATAAAACTGGTATATAACATTTTATTAGTTTTAGGTGTACAATATATTTGCATGCATTACAAAGTGATCACCATAATAGGTGTGATTACCATCTGTCACTATACCATGGATCCCTTTCACCCTTTTTACACACCCCTCTAACCTCATTCCCCTCTGATCGCACCCCATTCTGCTCCCCACATCCAAGAGTTTTCTTTTGTTTTGTTTGGCCATTTGTTTTGTTTTATAGATTTCACACACAAGTAAAATCATATACCATTTGTCTTTGTCTGACATTTTCACTTATTATAGTGCCCTCAAGGTCTCTACATGATGTCACAAATCTCAAGACTTCCTTCTTTTTTTTGTGGCTGAGTAGTACTCCATTGTATGTATATGTAACATCTTTATCTATTCACTCACTGATGCATGCTTAGGTTGTATACATATCTTAATCAAAAACTCTTTGTTGTGATTTAGCAGGGGGAAGTTGCAGTATTTTTCACTTTATACTTTTCCTCATGTAGTGTCAAATAACATCAGAAAAGATGTCATTTTTGGTCTTCTGTCAGAAAAGAATAAACTGAATAAAAAGAAAGAAAATGACGACCTCTAAATAACCTATACTTGTTCAAGAAGATAGATACTTCCGTGCTGATGTGATGGGGGAAATTTTCATACAGTTCTGATTTTAAAAAATGAATCCAAAGCTTATCCTTGAAACATGAATTCTCACCTTCCTTTGTGATGTTTTTCCCTCCACCTGTCTTCCTTCCAAATGAAAATTCTAGCCGTTTAGTGTTCTTTTCTTTGCATCAGGAAGAAGCTTCTACAGGTGCACCATATGGATTCCTCTTTAAAGATTAGAATCCTCTGCTGCTCAAAAACTACTAAATATGTTTACCTCAGAAACATGGGGAATGGGGCCTATTTTGTCATCTCCATTTAAAAGCACTAAAGAGACAGACAAAACATGAACTCCCTGAAGGCCACTTCAACAAGTACTGCCCAGTCATGTGTATCTCTTTCAAAGTGCTTTTTTTTTTACTACCCCTTATTCTCTCCATTCACACAAAAAAATGATTTTGTACAAAGCTATTATAAAGAGATTTTTCTCAATGAAAAAAAATGCTTGAGGAACAGTATTTTATGTACACTAAGAAATAACCAACCAAGTCTCTTACTCCATAGTCAGTTTCTAAAACACCGTCTTCCAACGGCCGCACTAGGGGAAACTCAGTGAATATTATTTTGGGTACATTAATAAACACTGTAGAGCCATGTCCAGCCCAAGAATGAATCCTGCAGAGTTAACCATATAATTTTCTTGGCCTAAAGAAACACAATTCACAGAGAGCTCTGATAAACATGCATGATAAGAACAGAGTCCCGTACCGCAATGGCACAATTCAACTCACTCACTTCAAGTGACCATGAAAGTGTGTAGCAACATGGATGGACCTGGAGGGTGTTATGCTGAGCGAAATAAGTCAGGCAGAGAAGGACAAATATCATGTTTGCACGTATAGGAGGATTAGGAGGAACTTAACGGAGGAACAAGGGGGAGAAGAAGGGGGGGAATGGTGGGGGAAAGGGAGAGAGGCAAACCATGAGAGACTCTTGAATGCTGACAAAAACTGAGGACTGATGGATGTGGGGGCGGAGGGGGGAATGGGCATGGAGGAGGGCACTTGTGGGGATGAGCACTGGGTGTTATGTGGAAACCAATTTGACAATAAACTATTTGGAAAGAAAGAAAAAAAAAAAAAAAAAAGAAAGAAAGAAAGAAAGAAAGAAAGAAAGAAAGAAAGAAAGAAAGAAAGAAAAAAAAGAAAGAAAGAAAGAAAGAAAGAAAGAAAGAAAGAAAGAAAGAAAGAAAGAAAAGAAAGAAAGAAAGAAAGAAAATACCAGCAAGCAAATAAATAAATAAATAATAAAATTAGAAAACAAAACAAAACCAAAAAAAAAGTTCAGCTCTCAGCAGAATTGTGGTAGTTTCTTCCAAACTTTATAAATATGGAGGCATCAACTTTGAAGACTTGTATTGTGAACAAAACTATAAAATAAAAACTTTTGTTGGTGTGCCTGAAGTCGGTTAAGCATTGATCAATTTCAGTTTCGGGCCCATCAGGCTCTCTGCTGTGATTGCAGAGCCCATTTGGGACCCCTGTCTCCCTCTCTCTGCCCTTCACCTCTTTCTCTCTCTCTCTCAAAAATAAATAAACATTAAAAAAAAAAGCTTTTGTTATATTTGGAGCAAATGGGCTAACATTTTTTTAACAAACTATCCTGGGACTTAGAAGGCACAAATGTTACTTTCAGCTTACTATACCCTAGTATTGCACAGACTAATCTCTCTAGGTACATACAAATTCCACTGTGGTTAAACCATTTTTCAGTTTGGTGTCATGGGCTTTTTTTCAAAACCCCAGTAGAAGGATCCCAGACTTCAGTTTATTTAGCCTCCTCACCTGAGGTAGAAGTTGTGTCAGGAAAGTACTTTGGAAATTGGAAAGAGGAATAATTATTGCCCAAAGCTATGGATGAATTTGTTGCAAGAAAACTCCGGGATATCAGTGATATAATGTTGGCATATTAAAATAAGAGCAAGGAGTAAAAGAGAGCCATTTGTAAAACTGGATGCTCATTATATCTGTAATCAGAAATGGTGTGGCTTGAGTACTTGCTATTTGAAAACACAATTTTGGTTTTATAGTAGTACTGGTGAGAGGTACCTAAGGATATTTTGAAGTTAGTAAAAAGTTATTTTATGGAGAACATAAATTTTCAGGAAAGTTTTAAATATACAATAAACATAATGAATAGTATAATGAGCAACATAATTGTAACATACTTTAGAAATTATAACTGAGCAAGCGTGGATTACAAATATTAAAGAATTCAGTTAAAACACCTTGAGAGGTTTTTCAATATCTTTGAGTTTCACAGCAAAGTGTTAAATATTTTTATTGCAGTGCCGGTTTTTGTGTGAAAATAATATGCCTGTTGTGTGCACAATGCTTACTTGGAATAAATTTAAGGATGCAAAAAAAAAAAAAAAATAGAGTAAAGGATCCTACACCATGATCAAGAGGGATTTGTCCCAGGGAAGCAAAGATGGTACAACATTTGAAAATCACTCAATGTGATACACTACATTAACAAAATGAAGGATAAATCATATGAGTATCTCAACAGATGTGGGAAAAGCATGTGACAAAATTCAAGATCGATTTATGATAAAAACTCTCAATAAAGTTGGCATAAAGGGAACATACCTCAACATATATATATGACAAATCTATAGCTAACATACTCAATGGTGGAAAGCTGAAAGTTTTTCCTTTAAGATCAGGAACAAGACAAAATGCCCACTCTCTCCACTTTTATTCAACATAGCATTGGAAGTCCTGGCCACAGCAGTTAAAAGAAATAAAAGCATCCAAATTGAAACAGAAGAAAATTTGTCACTCTTTGAAGATGGCATGATATTATGTATAGAAAACCCTAAAGACCACCAAAACACTGTTAGAACTAATACATTTAGTAAATTTTTAGGGTACAAAGTAAAATACAAAGATCTGTTGCAGTTCTGTTCAATACCAATGAACTGATGTATATGTGAAGAAAATGGGACTTTTCAACGTTGCTGGTGAAGATGCAAAATGTTACATTCACTTGAAAAAGATTCGGAAATTTCTTATAAAGTTACACATAGGCTAACCATAATATTCAGAAATCCCACTAATGTGCATTTACTGAAGAGAAATAAAAACATGTTAATGATAAACACTTTCTTAGGATTTTTTTAAGAACTAATAACCTGTCACTCCTTTTTAATATAAAAATACGATGCCCCAGCTTTTCCTTTGTTTTTCAAGGTTTCTTTTTGAAGATTGCTGTGGCTATTCAGGGTCTTTTCTGATTCCAAATAAATTTTAGGATTCTTTGTCCTAACTCGGTGAAAAATGCTGTTGGTATTTTCAGAGATTGCATTTAATATATAGATTGCTTTGGGTAGTAAAGACATTTTAATAATAATTGTTCTTCCAATCCATGAGCATGAATGTTTTTCCACTTTTATGTGTGTGTTATCTTCAATTTCTTTCATCAGTGTTTTATACTTTTCAAAGTACAGGTCTTTCAGCTGTTTAGGAGATTTATTCCTAGATGTCTTATGGGTTTGATGTAATTGTAAATGGGATTGATTCCTTAATATTCCTTTCTGCTGCTTCATTACTGGTGTATAGAAATGCAACAGATTTCTGAATGTTGACTTTTTATCCTGAAAATGTACTAAATTCATACATCGGTTCTAGTAATTTTTTGGTGGAGTCTTTCCTTTTCTTAATTGTTAAATGCATGGAAACACATACAAACCCCATGCAAGTCCTGGCAGATACGCTTCTGCATGTTGGTAAACACTGAAACTTCATTAACTCTGTTGTAGACAGTGCATTTTACATAGAAGACACCTCAGTACATATCTCCCTACTGAAAGGGGGGGTGGGGGAAATGGCACTTGTTGTTTCCCTTAACAATCTAAAATGCTGTACTTTCATGAAATGTATTGCATGATTTGAAATGATTGCCTCTCCTTGGGTAGGACTAAAAGTTTATGTTGTCCAAGTACAAACTTGGTAGAAAAAATTAAGGCTGAGGCTCTAAAACAAGGTGGGGGCTTAAAAATTTGCTAGTCAGTACTTAAAATGCAGTATTTCACTGCATAATACATTCTCAATTGAGAGAGCTGTTTACCCAATTCATTGATTAATCATGTAGGTCCTCTGTCCCTAGTCTTCTGGCTAATTTATTATCCACAAGAATCTTTAATGAACAAAGAAATAAAAAAAAGAAATCAAACAGTCATCACCAGGTAAGTGTCACAGGTTAATGCTGGAGGATACAGGATTAATGGGGCCTATTAAGGACAAAATTTTCCTGTCCTTGGATTTGTTACCCATGTTTTCCCTGACCCCAATGTCATGGACAGTTGAGAATTGCTTACATTAAAAAAAAAAAAAAAAGGAAAACTTAACCAAAAACTTATCTAAGCCAACACAGAATACAATATTTCAAAATTTTTTTAAGAACCTACACCCCTGACCAGGCACTTCTGCTAATGATAAGCCTTTAATCTCTTGTGATTTTGTTGTTGTGGAACTCATAACCTGCCATTTCCTGTAGTTCAAGGGAAACAGCTGAGGATGCGTGAAGCATCAACTGTGAGCACCACATTTTCCTCTCCCGCCATAGTTGACCAAATTCTACGTAGAAAAACTCTATTATGTTGTGGGGCGCCTGGGTGGCTTAGTCGGTTAAGCGTCCGACTTTCGCTTAGGGCATGATCTCGCGGTTCGTGGGTTCGAGCCCCGCGTCGGGCTCTGTGCTGACTGCCAGCTCGGAGCCTGGACCCTGTTTCAGTCTGTGACTCCCTCTCTCTCTGACCCTCCCCTGCTCACGCTGTCTCTCTCTCTCTCTCCTAGAAATAAATAAAACATTAAAAAAAATTTAAAAAAAAAAAAAGAAAAACTCTATTATGTTCAACAAGCATAATAGGGGTAAGTTTGTTCTTCTGGCAAAACATTCAAGATATATTCTTTTACTTTAATCTTGTCTGCTGTCTGCCATCCTTGTGGAGGATTTAAAGGTGAAACGCCTGGACAGCTGCATACACCCTCTACATTCTGCATCTTACAGGACCTGACCTTTCCTATGCAACTCATCAGGTGGCCAGATGACCTTTAATATTCAGTAAATTTTCCTCTATTTTGCAAGTTTATGCTAGCTTCTTTTCTGGCACCTTCACTTTCACATAGGCAATGTATAAATGTGTAGGTTTTGTGTGAATGCCCTTGCAATCCAGCTGGTAATATATACAATATATATATAGTATATATAAATATATGAATAGTTTATAAATAAAACTTCTGCTAGTTTTTATTTTCCTTTATGTGAAATTTTCTCTAAGAAGAAATAGTTGAGTCTTGCTGAGTAAAAACCCAAGAACAAAATGTACACAGTTCTCTGTTCTAATGAAAGTATTTTAAATGGGTAATAAGGCATGAGAAGAGAAAAATATATAACACAGGTCACTGAACCATATGATCAAGTAAGGAGTTCTCTCCAAACTCATAGTCAACACCCAGCATGCACTTACGGGGTTGTCAGGCAACGGGATTTCAGCTTAAACAAGTTTAAGTTCAGGGAAACCGGTATGAAACTCAAAGCTGTAACAGTGTCATTCTACCATGAAGAAAATAACATTTTTACAAGACTGAAGTTCTTGTTCAGCTAAGTTGTAGTCATGGTCTCAAATTCCTAGTTGCTTTCATAACCTAAAAAGAAATAGGAAGTATAACTGAAAACTCTTAAAGATACGTACTATAAAATACTAGATTTGAAATTATGCCTCTGTTGAGTATGCCTTGAATTTATAGATGAACTCATCCTTGATTTTGTGGCCCGGTCTACAATTATACCATCAGTCAAAGATTATCTTATCCCAGCATTTGGACTGTTTCTGTTTTTCTGTATTAGAGAATCCTCATTAACCTTTAAATATTACTTATTTCTTCCAGGATAGCAAGGTGATAGAGACTGGACATCCTAAAGACTGGTGTAGCACTGACTATTTGGGGCCAACAAAGTAAAGTCTTTTGAATGTGAATGACCTATAATTTTCCAACAACTTTTGACTCACTCAAATGAACAAAGTAAAATTTCACCAAAACAGTCCATCCTAAAGCAGTAAGATATATCCAGGAATGTAAAGTTATCAGCTGCAGCACAATCAATAGTTCCTCATCTTCTGTCCTCCCTCTTTTCTTGGGGCCACCTAACTAGACTGCCATCCAGTCTCTCTACTCTTGCATCATCTAAACTTCCATCACTCATTGACATTCCTGTCACTCATTATTAGCAATCTCCTAGGAACCCAATTTGGTTTGAACACTCTCCCTAACCAGACCTTCCAAGTCATCTCTATCACATCAAATGATATGATACGATGTATCATTTCATATCATATCAAGTGTATGTGGCAACATTTTCCAGAACAGAAAGAACAAAAAGCACTAAGTGACTTGAAAACCAATTAAAAAGGCCTCATCTTGGTTGATCCTCTCACTCTGATTATCTAATTAGGAAACAATTCCTGTTCAACTGATATATAGACTAACCCCTTCCTTCTAAGGAATTCAATAAAAATAATTTCTAGTTCTCATTTGTTTAGCTACAGAAACTGTGTCCAGAATATCTGAAAGTAAGTCTGGTCATGATTCTAGGGCAGGGATTGACAGACTTTTGTAAAAAACAAGACAGTAAATATTTTAAGCTTCGTAGGCCATATGTAGTGTTTGTCACACACTATTCTTTGGGGTATTATCTGTTTATAATCTTTTAGAAATATAAAAATTGGGGGCACCTGGGTGGCTCAGTCGGTTAAGCATCCGACTTGGCTCAGGTCATGATCTCACAGTTCATGGGTTCGAGGCCTGCGTCGAGTTCTGTGCTTACAGCTCAGAGCCTGGAGCCTGCTTCAGATTCTGTGTCTCCCTCTCTCTCTGACCCTACCCTACTCATGCTGTCTGTCTGTCTGTCTCTCTCTCTCTCTCCCTCTCTCAGAAATAAATAAAACATTAAAATTAAAAAAAAAAGAAATATAAAAATCATTCCAGGCTCATCAGGCATACAAAATGGGCCACTGGCTGTTTCTGGCCCATGGGCCAAAAAATTTTGCTTACCCTGTCCTAAGCATTGCTCTTCTAATGCTTACCAACTGTTATAGACTGAATTATGTCCCTCCTATATTGGTATGTTGAAGCCCTAATCTCCGTTGTGACTGTATTTGGAGATAAGGTCTTTAGGAGGTTATTAAGGATAAGGGTGGGTTCCTGGTAGCCTTATAAAAAGAGGGAGTTCTCTCTCTCTCTCTCTCTCTCTCTCTCGCTCTCGCTCTCGCTCTCGCTCTCATTCTCATGCATATACTTTGAGGAAAGACACCTTAAGCACACAGCAAGATAAGGCGGCTACATATAAGACAAGAGAAGAGGCCTCATAGTGAAGACTACCTTGCCAAAACCTAGATCTTAAACTTCCCAGTCTCCCGAAATGTAAGAAATAAGTTTATGTTGTTTAAGCCACTCAATCTGTGGCATTTTGTTATGGTGGCCCAAGCAGAATAAGACACCTGCTAATCACACTATAAATCAGCCACATACTTCTAGGTAGCTACAACAAGCAAGATTCTTCATTCAGCTTTAATGTGTGTCAAGAGATTAAAGAAATAGATTATTGGCTATAATTATAAAGTGGGCATAATAAGGCCCAAATTTCTCAAGGTCACTCCTTACCTCAGATTCAAAACTTATGCAAAAATGTAATATTCCATTCTCTCTTTAAATTTGCTAGAGGCCTCTTTATCATTCGTATATGGAGATGGAAATGAATTACTCAGATCCTCTTTAAAGGGAAGACTGGATGCCAAGGTGCGGGACATGCAGTCAAGAGAGTGCTCCCGGTGCCAGATCCCTCAGGATCAGCCTTAGCTGGGAGGGCTGCTGCTCCTCCGATCACACCCTTCCCAGGGCAGCTCACATCTAGAAGCTGAGCAAGGCATGTGTATAAATGTCTGGCCATTTGTCCCAATGGGAACAATCCTGCCACATCCCCATTGCTTTCACATCCTGCACCCAAAGTCTGCTTCTGGAGAGTGACAATTTGTGACAAAGACCTAAACTCTATGTATGACAATTGAATTATTCAATATGCTATCCCAAATTAATGAATATCCTTTCTCCAATTACAAACCAACAAGATCTTTTCCAATTTCACAACTGCATGCAATTTTTTAATGTTATTTCAGTCAACATCTTACATTTTAAATATCCAGAACAAAATTGTCGAAGAATAGTAGAAACTAATTGTGATCTTATTCCTGTGTCTTAGGAGACTTCTTGCCCCTATAAAGTCCTGTTTGAGTTTCAAGTTTATGGCAAAGCCATTGCATTCTTTGGCTCATCTAAGTTATTTTGAAGCTTTTTCAGTACAAAAGAGAATTATTTCAATGATTTTTCAATGTGTCAGTCTCCCTCCATTAATCAGTCTAGTCCACTCTACTTTTATGGGCTCTTCTAAAACAAAAGGACTTTTTTTTTTTTTAAGTGAATTGGGCTTTAATGAAAGGGCATAGGCTCACATTGAGGAACATTATAATAAACTCTCCTATTGAACTTGTCAGTGTGTCTGCTGTAAGGGTATTTTTGAGAATGTTCATCCTGAAATTGAGCGGTAGCATCTTCATGAGGCCATTTAGGAGAAATGTTTTTCTTGTCTCAGAATCAAAAGTTGTTGTATTTGTCCTAAGCAATTCATTTGCTTTTATACTACATAAATCATGCAGAGTTCATCCTTGAGAAAGTAATCTGCATAGTAGTTAAACTTATATAAGTTTCTTCACAGCCCTGCTCTGCTGCTGACTAGATCTACACCCCTGGATGCATTAAATATTCTGTACCTTAGTTTCCTCATCTGTAAAATGAATATAAGAATAGTACCTTCCTCACAGGGTGAAATAAAAAAATAAATTAATTGTACATATACAATACCCATAGCACAAAAAAATAACTCAATAAATATTACTTCCTTTTTAAATTGGTCAACTTAAGGCTCCTACATCATGGGGTACATTTTGTATTCTCTGCTCATTTCCCAATTCTTCTTGCAATTGGTTTTCATTTTGCCTCAACTTTCTGAATGTTCTCTTTTGAAAATGTATAATATTCACCATCTGTTTCTGATCATGAAATTAATAAATCTACAATGTTTAAATGTGGCAGCATGGACAGGCAATGAAGGCATTATGCTAAATGAGATAAACCGGACAAAAAAGATAATACGATATCATCTCACTAATATGTGAAATCTAAAAATGCCAAACGTTGGTCACTTTAGTCTTGCACTAAAGTCCAAAGAGGTTATTATCAAATCCAAGGTCAAATAAAAAAGAAATATTTTATTTTATTTTTTTAAATGTTTTTTTTTTTTTAATTTATTTCTAGGAGAGAGAGAGATAGCGTGAGCAGGGGAGGGTCAGAGAGAGAGGGAGTCACAGACTGAAACAGGCTCCAGGCTCTGAGCTGGCAGTCAGCACAGAGCCCGACGCGGGGCTCGAACCCACGAACCGCGAGATCATGACCTAAGCAAAAGTCGGACGCTTAACCGACTAAGCCACCCAGGCGCCCCAAAAAAGAAATATTTTAAATTCTGTTGGACTTTTATTGGAAAAGCATTAAACTGATAGACTCACTTAGAAGAAAGAAATATATTTTCAACCAAGACTATGGTATCCCCCAGGGCACGTGGATGGTTCAATCTGGTAAACGTCAGACTTCTGCTGGGGTCATGATCTCACAGTTTGAGATCCCTGTTGGACTCTGTGCTGACAGCTCAAAGCCTGGAGCCTGCTTTGGATTCTGTGTGTCCCTCTTTCTCTGCCCCTCCCCTGCTTGCACTCTCTCTCTCAAAGATAAATAAATATTTTTTAAAAATTTTTTAAAGAATATGGTATATCCCATTACTTATTCGTCTTTTTTTTGTAATTCAGTATTTTTATAGTTTTTTTTCATAAAGATCTTATGCATTTTGGATACAACTTATTTATAGATATTTTATAATTTTTATTACTTTGCAAGTGATTGTTTTCCATTAAATTTTAAATCTACTTTTCTATTGTATAAAGGAATGCTTTTTAGTTACAATTTATTCTTTTCATTAACATTTAACCTGTAGTAGACAATCTATTTCTCATATTAGTACAATTCACTGTTTAGTTGATTTTCATGGCTATTGTACATGCCAGTCTGAAGATTAGTAGAGAAGCAAATGTTAGTATCTAGGTGGACATTCCTCCCCCTTCTCCCTCTTTCCTGCCTTTGGATTTAGTTTGTTCACAGTTTCCCTGAGCAGTAGTACACTCAGGTGGAGGGGCAGAGCAGTCACCCTCATCAAGAAGAAGATTTTATCACTGACATTGCTTATAATTTCAGACTCAAACGAATAATAAAAAGCAGATACACTTATTCCCTGATTCTTGAAAAAACCTGGCTACCTCAGTCTCTTGGCTCTCATAGCTCTAGTGGGGCCCTGAGTGGGCTTCACACAAGAGTACACCAGTAGAAGATCATTCTCCGTTCTTACAGGAAAGAGGAGACATCTAATGGCCAACAGTAGCTCAGGGCATAACGATTTCATGAAATGACCACAATATTTTTCACATATGAAAGTGATGTGTAAGGTGTTTTAGTCTTCAAAAAGACTGGTTAAGTCAAAGAGAAGGACCATAAGTGTCATCTTATCAAGGTTAAGATGTTCTATTATCTTTTTTAAATAGTTTATTGTCAAGTTGGTTTCCATACGACACCCAGTGCTCATCCCCACAAGTGCCCTCCTCCATGCCCATCACCCCCTCTCCCCCCCCACCCCTATCAGTCCTCAGTTTGTTCTCAGCATTCAAGAATCTCTCATGGTTTGCCTCCCTCCCTCTCCCCCACTATTTCCTCCCTTCTTCTCCCCCACCATCCTCCGTTAAGTTCCTCCTAATCCTCCTATACATGCAAACATATGGTAGCTGTCCTTTTCTGCCTGGCTTATTTCGCTCAGCATAACACCCTCAAGGTCCATCCATGTTGCTATACATGGCCAGATTTCATTCTTTCTCATTGCCATGTAGTATTCCATCGTATAGATGAACCACATCTTCTTGATCCATTCGTCCATTGATGGACACTTAGGCTCTTTCCATGTTTTAGCTATTGTTGAGAGTGCTGCTATGAACATTGGGGTACAGGTGCCCCTATGCATCAGCACTCCTGTATCCCTTGGGTAAATTCCTAGCAGTGCTATTGCTGGGTCATAGGGGAGTTCTATTGTTAATTTTTTGAGGAACTTCCACACTGTTTTCCAGAGGGCCTGCACCAGTTTACATTCCCACCAACAATGTAGGAGGGTACCCGTTGACTGGTTAAGTCGAAGAGAAGGACCATGGGTGTCACCTTATCAAGGTTAAGATAATCTATTATTTTTAAGACCAATGTTAGGATATTGTTATATTATCCCAATATCATATCTTTACTGACTTAACTTTGGTTCATGAACCATGTACACAAGTTTTGGACTTTCTGTGTTCTCTGGGTGTGTGTACTCCTTAAAAATTGCATATTGAATTTCTAATTCCATGACCTTGTCAGAAGAAACCCTAAAGCACAATGTCCCGCACACATGCCTGCCCCCAGTGCACAGCCTGAGTCAGGAGTGCTGGGCCTAGCTTTTGCTCTGCTGCTACCAGCTTGATAAATGACCTTGGGAAATTCACTTGATGCTTCAGCCTTGTTTCCCATCCTGAAAGGGAAAACTCAAGTGACATTCCTCTAAGAGTCCCATCACTTTATGATAATCAAAATTTCAAATGGGCAACTTTTTGCTTCTCAAAGACATATTTCCTAGCTTGTGGGTTACTTGTGTTTTTTCTTCTCTTTCTGCCACAATGAACCATGACATTTGTTAAAACTCAGCCACAAAAAGTAAAGCCCTGAAAAGTGTAGACTATAAAACCTAAGAATGCCTTATCTATCTTTTTCCAAGTTTCTCATCAGACACTCTAACTGCTTGGAGGCTTCTGGATGACTTGGTATGATAACAAGTGGCCTGGCACGTGCTGTGTTCTCTTCCACTGCAGTGGCACTTACAGAACCATGACAACAATAATATATCCCAGGACTTGGTTTCTACACTGGGAAATGTATATGAAATAAATAGAAAATTAAATGAAAATCTACTCTGAATGACAAAAAATAATCATATAAACTTCCATTTTTTTCACATCCTGCCATGACGTCTAAACTCTTGCTGCATTGCTGTCCTGCCATAGAAAACACAAAGGAGAGATAGGTCTCCTCATTGGGTTATTAGTTCATATATATCCTCCATGAATTATAGAAAGGGCATATTAATATCATAGTCAGAAAATGAAGACCTGAATCATCCATGCCAAGATGTGAATATAGTTTCGGCTATTTATTTCTTCATGTAACCCTTCATGGAGAAATGATAAGATGGCTGTGCATTTTGAGAGTTTACTTGTCAGGGCTATAAGTTATCTTATGATATAGTAAACCATTATTATTTTATGTCACTGTTATTTTTATGCAAGTCAGTTAACCTCCTGTTTTTTTCACATGGTGATTAGAACTTTGAAACTGCACATTATATTAAGAGAGGGGAACATCAAGCAGGCAAGCTATGTGATCCCTGGGCCCTGCCCCCTTTCCTCTGCACTGAGGCAATGTTGGACAGTGATGAAGACCTCTTGGGTTTAAACACTTCACCCATGAAACACTCGGCAACTTGCTTAACCCTCTCTATACCTCTGACTAAGAAATGAGAATAGTGATATTGACTTCACAAGGTAGTAGTAAGGACTTAATGTGTTATGGCCTGTAAGGCTTCAGCATCATGCCTGGTAACTTGCATACATTATGTAAGTATTCACTGCTACTTTCATCGACTCTGTGCTCTGGCAGCACTTGGTTGTTTTAATTCTTCAAATGTAATGAACTCTCTTTTGCCCTTAGGACTCTACACAGGGACTGTCCTCCATAGTACTTACCACAGTGAGTAAGCATGTATGTATTTGTGCGGCTATCTGTTTTATGTCTGCCTTCCCCTCAAGCATAACTTCCATGAGGTCAGTAAGTGTTTCGTCTCCCACTGCAAACCTAGGGATAGATCAGTGTTCCCTATGGATGCTCAATAGATGCATGTTCAACACCAAGTGAATAAGTAATAAGCCCCAGAGAAGAAAAAGTATCAAAGTAATTTTTAAAAGCCATCATCCCTATGATGGCTTGGTTAAGGCTGTGTTTCAAGTCCATTCTTTATCTGCTCTATCATATTACAACATCAAATCTCAATTTAGCTGTAACCTTGGAGGTACACTTTTACATATTTCCTTTCAAAGTGCTTCTTCATAAACCATATTGTAAAAGTTAATCACATCCTTTACAAAACTACATAAATGTATGATAGGATCTCTGAGATTACTTCATTTATTTCTTCTTTGAAATTGCAGATACTATGAATGAAAATCTAATCAGATTGAATCAGTCAATAGTAAATACAGTGTTCCCAGAACAAAAGTTCTTAGCAGATGATGCAGGACTTTGAAATTCCATATTTGTCCCTTTAAAAAGTACAGACAAAACTACAATAGGCTCAGAACACCCTCACTATACTGTTATTTTGGTTTAGGGAATGCAGTTTGTAATGAGAATGTACTTGCAGAGCAAGAAAATGATGTTCTGTGGGGAGTATGTATTTGATTTTTCACATTACTAGTATATTATTAGTGTTTTCCTAGATGGAGATTAGTACCCTCAGAAAGCAATGACCAGATGGCTAACATTATAAAAAGCACTTTGAACTGCTTTGGGAGAAGGTTTTATATAACAGTCTTATTCAAATCATCATTCAAAATACATTTAGTGGTCTTATAAACCTTCAGGCCACAAAGAAAGCAAGTAAGCTTGACAAAGGCTCTGTTGCAAGTTGAGTGAGCAACTTCAAGGTGCATCACACACCTGTGTTTTAGTCAACCCATTCAAATATACAACCTAATCCTGCCTTTTCATTTAGGTTCTTACCTTATGACCTTGCTCCTCAAAGTGTGGTCTGCAGACCAGCAGCACCCACATCACCTGCGAGCTTGTTAGAATTGCAGACCAGAAGTTCACATCTCAATGTTCTGATTCAAAATCTGCATTTACCAAGATCCTCAGGTGATCTGTATGCACATTGAATTCTGAGAAGCACTGCTGTAAATAGTTTTACTAAAAGCAATGAAAATTAGATGGAGAATTTCAGTGCAAAAAGGAAATCGAGTGCATATGAAAAAGGTCTTTGTTAAACAAAGTGCAGGAGGTGGTGATGTGGCAGCTGGGGGCAGTGAAGTCTGAAAGACCGAACCACCAGCTCTGCTTCTCACTGGCTGTGTGCATCACACATTGTCCCCGACTCACACCCTGTGGACCCACCTTTTTAACTCCAGCCATTGCTGTGGTAACCAGCCTTGTATGTCTGTAGCCTGTTAACACCTGACTTCAGACGCTCCAGGTAGCTATGTCTTTCCACCCTGGGCTTCTCTGCTGCCCCCAGGAGGCATGTCTTTGGGATCCTACTGGGTCATTGAGAAATGAATCATACACACCCTTTGAAGTGAGAGTTCTCCCCACATATGGCAAACATTGACTCACCTTAAACTTCAGTTTCAGTCAATGCTGAAGTGTATTCTACAGGGTGTTCCCGACAGAATAAGCTCCCAGTAGCAAACAGCAGTGGCTAGCTATTTATAGGAACTGTGACTTTCTTCTAACCACCAGAACATGCAAAGATGATGAGATGGCACCCCTGTAATTATGTTACATTATATACAACGCCATCTTGCTAGCAGACTCACTCTAGAGATTCTCTCTCCTTAGCTGCCTGAGAAGAACTAAGTAAGTGTCCATGTTGGGAGGCCCACATGGCAAAGAGTTGAGGGCAGCCCCTGAGAACTGAGCTGGCCTTCAGCTAACAGCAAGTTAGACACTAGTGCCCTCAATCATACAGCTGCAAGGAAATGCATTCTATCAACAAGTCAGGTGAGCTTGAAAGAAAATTCCTTCCCAGGTGACCTTCTAGATGAGAACACAGCCTGGCTAATGGGCCCTGCTCAGAGGACCAAGCTAATCTGTGCCACTATCCTGACTATGGAAACTGTTAGATAATACCTAACTGTTACGTAATACCTAAATAATACCTAAACTGTTAGATAATGAGCTTTAAGCCTCTAAGTGTATTGTAATTTCTTATGCAGCCATAGAAAACTAATATACCTTCCATTAGACTGCAAAAGTTCATGAGGCTAGGTATTGTCTGATATATCCAATGCCTAGTTGAGTATGTGACACATAACAGTTGCTCAGTAAATGTTACATGTTATACAAACACATATCTTCAGGTTACTGAACAGAATTCATAGTATTTATATATAAATACTTATATCTTGCCATCATTAATATAGTACTGGAGGCAATAATCATATATTAAATCTCTATTAGCAGACTGCATTTATACAGATTGTAATACAAACAAAATATGCAACCAAAAAGGAAATAAACCTATAAATAATTTTTACTTTCAATACTCCTAAGTGTCTGACCAAGATTTGTCCCAATATATTTATTGCTCCAGGCTTCAATCACACAAAGACAAACACTGTTAACATACATCTCCTTCCAGCCTTTTTTATATGTCTTTAAAAAAACAGTTGAAAGCATATTACACATAAAATTGCTACCTGGTTTATTTCACTTATATGTTTCATTGTCATTACTAAGTGGGCAATTTTCAAAGACACATTTGAAACACTTGGCTTTCCATGGTTTCAACAATATTCTCCCAGCATTCTCTACCTGATAGTGTCTCATAAAAACAGCCCAACGCTCTGAACAGGTGTGGGACAGCTGGTCTCTGTGCTGGTACAGACAACTATTCCCAGATTTCCTAATTTCAGTCATGTCTCCTCCTCTCATCAGAGGGGCTGACTCAGTGTTCCACAGGAAGCCCCAAGTTGAAGAAAACATAAGAAACTCAAATCCTCTTCTAACCTAAAACTCCTTGCAATGGCCTGTTATAACTATTGCAACCAACTCATTGATGCTAAATTGTTATATATGTACATAAACACTGGTAATTTGGCCATGGACATTTACCTCCTGGATGAATTTTTCATTTTCTCACTTCATTGCCTTAATCTCACTCATTTTGGAGTTCCCATACAGATGCCATATAAAACATGTGCCAATAACGAGCTGGAGTTGAGCTCAAAAACCCCTTGCTTGTATTGCTATCTCATTACTTAATGCCCTCTTAGAGGGCTGACAAAAAGTGATTAATATGCTAGAAATAAAAGTAACTAAGATACAAGGACCTATTTCCTATTGGAAAACAATTGGCATCAGCTGGTATTTGGACTGTCAAATCTAATTTCTCACTTTTTTAAGGGTCTGCAACAGAATATCTGCTCTCTTACTGAAGATCGGCTGAAAGAGAAACTATCCAACCTTCTTCAGGAATAAAATTTCGTGGCTGCTGTTGTTGTTTCTTTGGTTCTAAGTGGCCATGAATGTCTTCTCTCAAATATCTCAGGATGGAGGTGGAGAGAACAGAGGTAGTTAGTTGGCTGGGTTTGCTTTTATTAAAACCCACTCCTCTTATCTGATTTCCCACAAACACTGAGAACAACTAATTATACTTTAATATGGTAATCAAGTCAATCATTTCCAAACTTGCTTGAATCCAATTCTTCATCTATTCTACACGTGCAACCACACAGCTGAATGTGTATGGAGAAAAACACATAATTGTGCTGACTGATCTCACTTTAAATTCATAAGCACCAGTTTCCCAACAAAGCTGACCCTTGTATTTGAACTAGATCTAATGCCATCTCTTCTGTTCAAACACAGCACTCCCACAACCTTTCCTCCCTTCTACATCACTAATTTTTCCCATCTGTACTTGTCATGTAGTATTTCTATCTTTCCTAAAAAGCACTCGTGATCCCACTTTCCCTCTCTAGCTATGGCCTCACTCAACAATTTGTAACAGAGGAATATACTTGCTCTATCCAATTTCCTTCTTCCTGTTTTCACATAAACCCAGATTATGTTTTTCCAGATTGCTCCATCAAAATTTTTCATGCCAAGCTCTCCAATGATCTCTGTAATGGGAGTCACTTTGACTTCCAGGACATCACACTCCCCAAATGCTTCTTCTCGGTCTTTTAGCTGGTTCCTCCTTTTAAGGTTGAAGTGCTCCCAGGCTTACTTGCCTGGAACTTCTCTTTCCTGTTATCTCCCTGTATCTGTCTACATCTACCTATCATGATTTGTACTCACGTTAGAATAAGGTAGTTAGGCTATGGTAACAACCGCGGCCTCACAAATGTCAGTAGCTTAATGAAAGTTTCTTGTTCACATTACCCATTGATTGTGGGCTGCCTGGGAGTCTGCTCCACATTGTCCTCTCAGTGGACACTAGTTGATAAAACAGCTACCATTGGACCATTGCCATTTGCTGTGGTAAATTGTGCATTGACTGTTACAGCTTCCATCCAGAAGTAACACCTATCACCCACACTTCGACTCTATTTGAATTGGATAGAGCAAGTAATATGATAACCATGAGCAGAAAAATACTAGTCTAACATAAAGCCATATTAAAAAGGGAAATGGAAATATTTGGTAAGCAGGACTAAAGAATACCCAAACTCCTAAGTTTATATCTTCTGCATAGGCTTTCCCCTAAACTCAGGATTCATATACCTAACTTAGGCTCACCATCTACACTTAGACATCTAATTGAAACTTCAAACTAAACATCCTCAAAACTGAGCTCCTAATTTTCTCCCCACTCCAAATCAAACATTCTCCTCTTATAGTTTTTTCACTTCAATCCATGGCAACTCCATGAACTCCAGATACTATGTGAGTTCCCTAAGGATTTGTTGCTATATCGCCAATACCAAACACAATGTGTGGCAAAAACTGGGTTGAACAAATGAATTAATGAATAAATATTGTGTTTTTATAATCTCAGCTTGCTCTGATTTCTTTACATTCTTTTGAAAGTGGTGAAATAGGGATGTCTGGGGAGCTCAGTTGGTTGAGCATCTGACTCTTGATTTTAGCTCAGGTCATGATCCCATAGTAGTGGGATCGAGCCTCATGTCAGGCTCTGCACTGAGCATGGAACCTACTTGGGATTCTCTCTCTCTCTCTCTCTCTCTCTCTCCCTCCCTCCCCCCCTTCCATCTCCCCAGTATGCATGATGTGTGCTCTCTCTCTCACTCTCTCTCTCTTTCTCTTTCTCTCTCAAATAAGAAAAAAGAAAGAAAAGAGGTGAAATAAAGTGAAAACATCACTTAAAAAAAGAGTTCTGATTAATTGAATACTGTGGCTCTTGAACACTACCAAAGCTCTTGAACATCCAGAAACTATTACTATATTCAAATATTGTGTTGAGTTCCCTCCTTTCCTTCCCCTACAATTAGTCTACATTAGAGACTAATGCTAACTAGAAGTTCTCTGGCATTCTGGTAGCCTCATAACTGAGCTTAAGCCTTTATTACCTATATCCCCTCCCTTTTCATTCTATATGCCCATTCTCTTCATATATCTTTAGTCATAGAATGTGTCACACTTTTTTCACAGGTTATCCTGTGATCCTTGTTAGTCATTTCCAAGGCTACTTACTACAAGGTAGATTCTTCCTATTTCAGAGCCAATTGCATTACTTTTCAACTTATTTTTTTCTCATCAAGCTTCTCAAGTCCTCTTTTCCTTACTCGTTAGACAAATGTCATTCCAGGTGTGGAAGTTTGCTTCCTAAAGCCTGATTTTCTAATAAACTGTTTGCAATTTATGTCACTTTCTGGTTGTGACATACCAGGTGAGATAATTGTCAGCTGTAAACTGACAGTTGAAAACCCAGAAGACCTTAACTTGAGACTCTAAATAAGGAAATACAGCAGCTCAAACTAAAGTTGCTATTCCTAAATATATATCTAGGTATTTGCTTCTCTTTTTTTCAATAAGACTAGATTATATCTAAATTCTATCCCTCACAGCATCCTCTTCATGTGTTTGTTGTGGTGATCACATCAGTAAATATGTGTAAAGCACTGAGTATAGTACCTGGCATGTAGTCAATTGAAGTATGTGTTTCTGTTATTGTCATTTTCTTTAGGATTAATGATAATTTAATAACCTAAGTGGATATACTCTCTTAAATTATTATCTGAAGTATAGTACTTACATGCTGTTATTATCTACATTTTATTTTTTTTTAATGTTTTTATTTATTTCTAGGAGAGAGAGAGAGAGAGAGACAGCGTGAGCAGGGGAGGGTCAGAGAGAGAGGGAGTCACAGACTGAAACAGGCTCCAGGCTCTGAGCTGGCAGTCAGCACAGAGCCCGACGCGGGGCTCGAACCCACAAACCGCGAGATCATGACCTAAGCGAAAGTCGGACGCTCAACCGACTAAGCCACCCACGCGCCCCTACATTTTAAATCTTTGTTGATTAAAAAACAGTAAGATATAAGTAAATTAAATTCACAGTGAAATTGTGATTAAACATGTTAGGAAACTCAGATATATCGATGCAGCCTGAGAGAAAAGAAAATAATTAGGGGCCAAACCCCACACAGATCCAGTAAATCTCTTCTGTGTTGGTGCTCATAACAGAAGAAAAGCCCAGGAGAGGAAAAGCGGAGTGATCTAATAAGAACAAGCACAAGAAAGTTGTTCCACCTGACCTGGAGAGTCAGCAGCAGCAGTCTGGACTCTCAAACTAACTTGCTGAACAACCTAAAGGCAGTCACAGAGCAGTATCCTACTCAAATGTGAATAGAGATGACTAACCAACGTTTCTTAGCTACCATAGTATGAAAGCATTCATTTTTTCAGTGTCAGTCAATCAGAAAGTATGAATGTTCCCTTAGATGTGTCTCAATACACGATCCAGCCATAACTGGAGAAAGCTCCAATTCCCTTTAGGCTGAGAATGTGGCCAATTCATTTACCCATACTGCACTGTGGCTGTCCCAACACAGGCCTCCAGGAGACAATGTCTCTTCATTTTAACTGAGTTCATGAGTTCTGCCGATTCCTCAATATTCATATCTTCTCTCTTCATTCATTCTCCCTGGGAATCTTTCCAGACCAAGAAAAATTATTCTATAACTATAGTTCTCCCACTGGCTCATATGTAATAGAAGAATACCTTATGACTACGATAGGCAGGGAGACTTGGTTCAAAGGTCATACACAGACTCTTGCTTCCTGAAAAGCTACAGGAAAATGGACCACAATTCTGAGAGTGAATAGGCAGAAACAAACAAACAAACAAACAAACAAAAACCAGCCCTTGGGGAATGATATATATGATTCTAAAAATAGTTTTTAAGAAGAAGCAAGAATCCTTGGCCCCTTTGTATATGCAAAACCATATATGCAATTCATATGATGACCAAAATTCCTATTCAGATATGAGGTGGAACTTTTGTCATTTTTCCACAACTTCACAGTGTTTCTGATGTTCATTTTTGCTGTATTTTGCCTAAAATTAGGCCCTTGGATGAGAAGCTAGCTGTTGCCACTATCATCCATAAACAGTGGGTATCATCTTTCTTTGTGTCATGGGTTTCTCTGAGATGCTTATGAAAGGTACAGACTTCCAAGAGCATACTTAATGTGCACATATGTACATATGCTTAGGTTTTGTGGATGATTGTTCAAAGATTTCCTCCAACAAAGTCTTCTGCATGAAGAGAGACCCTCATAGCTCTCCCACCACAAATCCTAGGTCAACTAGATTAGTCTGTTCATGAGGACATCCATATGGCCAACAGACACATGAAACAATGCTAAGTCCCTCATCAGGGAAATACAGATCAAAACCACACTGATATACCACCTCACGCCAGTCAGAGTGGCTAAAATGAACAAATCAGGAGACTATAGATGCTGGCGAGGATGTGGTGAAACGGGCACCCTCCTACACTGTTGGTGGGAATGTAAACTGGTGCAGCCCCTCTGAAAAACAGTGTGGAGGTTCCTTAAAAATTAACAATAGAACTCCCCTATGACCCAGCAATAGCACGGCTAGGAATTTACCCAAGGGATACAGGAGTGCTGATGCATAGGGGCACATGGACCCCTATGTTCATAGCAGCACTTTCCACAATAGCCAAATCATGGAAAGAGGTTAAATGTCCATCAACTGATGAATGGATCAGGAAGAAGTGGTATATCCATACAATGGAATACTACATGGTAATGAGAAAGAATGAAATCTGGCCATGTGTAGCAATGTGGATGGAACTTGAGGGTGTTATGCTGAGGGAAATAAGTCAGGCAGAGAAGGACAGATACCATATGTTTGCACGTATATGTGGATCAGGAGGAACTTAATGAAGGACCATGGGGGAGGAGAAAGGGAAAAATAGTTAGGGAGAGGGAGGGAGGCAAACCGTGAGAGACTCTTGAATGCTGAGAACAAACTGAGGGCTGATGAGGGTGGGAGAGAGGGGACGGGGGGGGGGGTATGGGCACGGGGAAGGGCACTTGTTGGGATGAATGAATGTTGAGTGTTATATGGAAACCAACTTAAATAGTTAAATAAACTATTTAAGAAAAAAAGATTAGCCTGTTCATCAAGTAGGTTTTTATGAAACAGTAACTATCTTTCAAGACAAATAACAAGACTTTGGGGAAATTTTCTTTGCCTTCTTGGTATGGAAACACCATATACAGAGCCAACTCTTATCTACCACACATTATTGATATTTTAATTTGTAGGCTTTATCACCAAACAACCCCATTCAAGCATTTTATTGATTTTACTATTATTGCATTGCTTTACATAATATTTAATAGTTACAGTCATCAGAACACTGCACATTTTAACCAACTCTTCCTTATAACATTCCTGAGAGGCAGAGAAGCTTATTATCTCTTTATGGGTAATCAAGCCAGAAAAGAACAGTTAAATACCTTTCCCAGTGTGGTAGTGAAAGTTGATATCAATGCTAAATTGATGACTCCCTATCCTAGAATCATCAAACAATACTTTTCTCCTTCATGAAAGTTAGTAGTATTTCCAAATTTGCTGATATGGAGCATGATTCAGTATCATCAACTAATACAAAACATCTGCATAGCACCTTAAAAAATTATTTGTGAACAAAAATCCTCACTGAGCCTAAAAATTGATTTCCCAAATTTACAATATTAAATTAACACTAACTTTTTCCATTGTATCATAAATAATCTATTGATGTCACTTTCATTGTCATTTTTGTAATTGTCATTCATTGGTTTATGTTTTAAGATCAGAGTGTCACCTAGTGGTGCACTTTTCTGCTTGGCTTCAAATTTCCACAGGCACAGGTTGAAAACTCATTGATTATTCATTACGATGACAACTTCATGAATGAAAAAGTTGACTGCCACCACTTCCCTAAGCCTATGTATAGGAAATCAATTCTTTTGGAATTTGAAATCTCATATTTTGATAGTATACAACACAAATGTTGGGGGCTTTTTGTTTTTTTTAATTCAAGTGTAATTGACATACAATAATATATTAGTGTCATGTGTACAACATAGTGATTCAACACTTATATACATTGTGAAATAATCACCATCATAAGTCTAGTTACCACTTGTCACCATACAGAGTTAACAATATTAATGACTATATTCTCTATGGTATACATTATATCTCCATGACTTACTTATTTTATAACTGAAAGTGTGTACTTCTTGATCCCTTTCACTAATTTTGTCCCTCAATCTCCTCCCTTCTAGCAACCATCACTTTGTTCTCTGTATTTGTATAAGTCTGCATTTGGTTTTGGGTTTTTTGTTTGTTTGCTTGCTTTGTTTTCTAGATTCTACTTATAAGTGAATTCGTACAGTATTTGTCTTTCTCTCTATAACTTATTTCACGTAGCATAATACCTTTCAAGTCCCATTCATGTTGTTGCAAATGGCAAGATTTCACTCTTTTTTCATGGCTGAGTACTATCCCATTAGGTGTGTGTGTGTGTGTGCTATATCTTCTTTATCCATTTGCCTATTGATTACCATTAAGGTTGTTTTTGTATTTTGGCCATTGTAAATAATGCTGCAATAAACATGAATGTGCATATCTTTTTGAATTAGTGTTTTTGTTTTCTTCTGAGAGATACCCAGAAATGGAATTGCTGATTCATATGGTAGCTCTATTTTTAATTTTTTGAGGAACCTCTGTACTCTTTTCCATTATGGTTTACCAATTTACATCAAATTAACAGTGCACACAGGTTCCCTTTTCTCCACATCCTCTTCAATACTGTCTTTTTGATAACAGTCATTCTAACAGCTGAGAGGTGGTACCTCACCATGGTTTTGATTTGCAGGTCCCTGATTAGTGATACTGAGCATCTTTTCATGTGCCTGTTGGTCATTTGTTGGTTACCTTTGGGAAAATGTCTATTCAGATCATCTGTCTGTATTTTAATCAGATTTTGGAGTTTTTTGTTAATGAGTTATACGAATTCTTTAGATATGCTAAATATTAACTCCTTAGAGATATCATTTGCAACTATCATCTTTCCTTCAGTAGGTTTCCTTTTTATTTTATTAATGCTTTCCTTCACTGTGCAGAAGATTTTTAGCTCAATGTAGTCCTATTTGCTTGTTTTTGCTTTTGTTGCCCTTGCCTTCAGAGTCAGATCCAAAAAACATGAATAAGAGGGACATCAAGGAACTTACCACATATGTTTTCTCTTAGGAGTTTTATTGTTCCAGATCTCACATTGAAGTTTATAATCCATTTTGAGTTGACTTTTATTTATGGTGTAAGATAGTAGCTCAACTTCATTCTTTTGCATTAGCTGTCCAGTTTTCCCGACACCATTTATTGATGAGACTATCCCTCTTTGCCTTATTTATTACAGTCTTTATTTTATTTTGTTTGATATTTGTAGAGTTACTCCAACTCTTTTTCTGTTTCCATTTATATGGAATATCTTTTCCAATCCCTTACGTTTCTGTCTGGGTATGTCCTTACTTCTGAAGTGAGTCTTTTGTGGCCAACAATATAGATAAGTCTTTGTATTTTTTAGTCCATTCAATCCATTTTCCAATTGTTATTGGAGATTTTGGTCTATTTACATTTAAAGTAATTACTGATATGTGCTTATTTCCATTTTATTTTTTTTTCTAGCTGTTTATGTAGTTCCTCTCTGTTCCTTCCTTCTCTTGCTGTCTTCCTTTGTGGTTTGAAAACTTTCTTTAGTGCTATGTTTAGATACCTTTCTCATTTACTTTTGTGTATTTACTATAAATTTTTGCTATGGTTACTGTGAGGTTCACATATAATATCATATATATAATGGTCAAGTTTTAACTGATAACAATTTAAATTTGGGTACATTCCAAGACTCTAACTTCTTATTCCCCCACCTTGTTTTATATATTTGATGCCATATTTTACATCTTTTTATTTTATGTAGTGTTAGTTAATTTTACTAGTTTTGTCTTTTAACCTTCATAGTAACTTTATAAGTGATTAATCTACTACTTTTATAATATATTTACCTTTTCAAGTGATAATTTTATTTTGATATGTTTTCTTGTCATTAATTAGTATCATTTCTTTATGCCTTAAAGAGGTTTAATGATGATGAACATCTTTATCTCTTGTTTATCTACAAAACTCTTCCATTTATTCTCTATAAACTTGCTGGGGTAAGTATTCTTGGTCAAAAGCTTTTTCCTTTTAATACTTTGAATATATCATGCCACTACTTTCTGGCCTTCAAAGTTTCTGTTGAAAATCTGCTGATTTTCAAGCCTTATGGGGCTTCCCTTTTATGTAACAAGTTTTGTTTTGTTTTTTCTTGCAGCTTTGAAGATTCTCTATCTTTAACTTTTGACACGTGAATTATAATGTGTCTTTCTTTGGATCTCTTTGGGTTCGTATTATTTGGAACTCTCTGGGCTTCCGGGACCTGGATGTCTGTTTTCTTCCCCAGATTAGGGAAGTTTTCAGCCATTATTTCTTCAAATAAGTTTTCTGTCCCTTTGTCTCTTCTTTCTCTGGGACCCCTATAATGGAGATGTAATCCTGCTTGATGTTGTCTCTCAAGGTACTCCAGGATTTTTAATTCTTTTTCTTTTTGCTGTTCTGTCTGGGTAAGTTCCATTATTTTGTTTTCCAGCTTGATGATTCATTCTTCCGCTTCATCTATATCTAGTAGTCTATTGAACTCTTCTAGCATATTTGAGTTTAGTTATTATATTCTTCAGGTCTGTGACTTCTAATTGGTATTTTCTTATATTATCTATTTCTTTGTTGAAATTCTCACTGTATACATCAATTCTTCTTCCTAGTTTGGAAAGCAACATTATGACCTTTACCTTGAACTTTCTATCAAGTAGACTACTTATCTCTATTTCGTAAGATCTTTCTCTGACATTTTATCTTATCATTTGGAATGTATTCCTCTTACTCTTCATTCTGCCTGATTCTCTGTATTCATTTCTATGTGTTAGGCAAAAAACTTTCCTCTCCTAGTCTTGAAAAAGTAGCCTTATGTAGGAGATGACCCGTAGGGCTAAAAAGTGCAATCTTCACTGCCCACTGGAGCCAAGTGCCCCAGAGGCTCCCCTGGGTGGGTTGCATGTGCCTTGCAGCTCCTGGTGGTGCCACAATCACAGCATGGCAGGGACAGGGTGCCTCACCAGCTGCGACATGGCTGCAGCATAGGGGGTGGAGAGTGCCCTCCTGTGCTGGCAGGTAAAAGGGAGACTGCCAAATGGCACCTGCCAGCGTGGTCATTAGCAAGGTAGCATGAGACGGCAAAAATGGCACCTAACAGTGCTTCTATCCCTGGGGAGAGTCCCAACAGGTCCCTCCCTCTTTTTAGCACCCACTTTAAGATTAGTAAGTGGGTCGCCTTCACAAATTGTCTGGCATTTTTTAAATGATGATTTTGCACTGGGCCTAGAGTGACTGACTCTGCATGGGAGCCATTTTACGAGCAGCTTCTCTATTCTCTCAAGTTCTATGGTCTTCTGGACATCACCTCCACTGGTTTTACATTTTGGTGGCTTGTCTCTCCAGTACAAGACACAAGGATTGGGGTGCCTGATGTGTGCAGAAACTCCTTGCTCCTCAGAGAAAAGTTCCATATTTTTAAGATCCCTCCCAATTGTGGGTCACCGTGTGGGGCATGGGGGTTTCTACCTCTCCTACCCATCTCAGTGCAGCCCTTTTATCCAATGATGTGGAGGTGCTTTTCATCTATTTTTCAAGATTTTTTTGGAGGAAATTATTCCATATGCAGCTATAAATCCATTGTGGCCATGGGAAGAGGTGACTTCAGGATCTTTCTATGCCAACCATCTCCGCAGGATTTCACAGAAATTTGTTGACAGAGCAGAAGCTTACTGTTAATATTTACTGACAATAAAAGTTCTAAAATGAGATGTAAAAGTGAGATGCTTCTTCCAAAAGAATCAGGAAATATGAAAGACATGTTAATAATATGATAATGCCCATCCCAAGACAATAACTCAAGAATTAACTGTGTGCAAATAATCATCTGTGTAAGCAGTACCTTGCCTTTAAGGTTCTTAAAAATGCAAGCATGGAGATGAGGGAGCTAATCATACTAATTAACTCGCTGTGCCTTGTAACAAATTAATTTTAAGTAAAGGAATAGGCAACTAGAGAAAAAGGCCAAAATCTCAATTAGTTAATCTGAATAGAACATAAATACTCTCAGAACTCATTTGCCCTTTAGAATGAGAGAGTAGAACTGGGATGTTGGAAGCAGCAATCACTCCTCACTGACAGCCTAGAATTGCCATTTATGGCGTCAGTTTTAAGTTCTGCCCTCTGATGGGAGTGTTTACTATATTTGGGCAGCAGAGTGTGACAAGTTGATGTAAACTATCCATAACCACCCAAACCTCAGTGAACCAATATAATCTAAAACTTTGACAAGTCCTTTCTATTAGCCTACATTCTGCTTAAAAAAGGCTTTCTGGCCAGAAAGCTTTGTAGAATAGGTCATGCTCATGACTGTCTGCATTAATTTCTAGTCATAAATTGCGGGAAAATGTCTTCTGCATACCTGATATTATTTTACAAAGTCTATATCATACCACCATTCCAATAAATGCTGATACTATTTTCAATATTTAGGAAGTAAAAGTATAAAATAGGATTCATTTCTTACTCCTAGAGGATCTAGTTCTTATATCCATCCATTCCCTTCCCAGAATCTACAACCTCTTCTTCCACAGGTTTGAGCCTCCATGTCTTCAAAGATATACAGGTGTAATTGACTTTTCTTCATGCTACTATGGATCTTTTCAGCAAGATATTCAATGTGGCCTTCCTTTCACAAAGTTCTTTAAAAGATATTCTACTTACAATGCTTCTGTTCTGACTCACACACATTCAAATTTCTGTCATATCCCACCACCACCATCACATATTCATTTTTTAAAACTCAGACTTTCTAAGGGCAACTGGGTGGCTCAGTTGGTTAAGTGTCTGACTTCAGCTCAGGTAATGATCTCACAGGTCATGAGTCTGAACCCCATATCAGTCTCTGTGTTGACAGCACACAAGAGGCTGGAGCCTGCTTCAGATTCTGTGTCTCCCTCTTTCTCTCTACCCCTCCCTCGCTTTCTCTCTCTCTCTTTCTCTGTCTCTGTTTCTCTTTCTCTCAAAAATTAAAATAAATAAACATTAAAAAAAAAAACCTCAGGCTTTCCAAACCATTTTTCTTCTGAAATCCCTCAATGTCACCAATGACTCCACCAAAATCCACTAGCTTTTTCTTAACTTTTACTTTCCAAGGTTCTATTTAGTATTATTGACTACCACTTCCTTCTGAAAATATTTTCTCCTCTTGAATTTCAGCACACTGTATTTCTCTGATTTTCCTTCTTCCTTTACAATTTCAGAGGTATACATTTTATATATTAATGCTATCTACTTCTATTATATGAATGAGTACACTTCTATTATATGAATGAGTACACTAGTATTGACAACAATGAAATATTTCTTTCTTGAGTAACAGGAAATTAGATGTTACAAGAGCTACAAGATGCCCAAGAAGAGAAAGAACAACATTACTTTTTGGTCAATTACACCTTTCCTTGTGTGATCTCTGTAAGATACACCCCATTCTGAGGAGCTAGATGTGTGATTTTAAATAGAAACATGGAGATGTGGAGGGCATAGGAAATGTCTGGCCTTGTGAGAATATATGAGCATATTCTAAATCCCTCCTGAGCCACAAACAGACCTAATAACAAGTATGGCCTTGGTCACAGAACATTGATTCATAGCCTCCTTCAATAACTTAAATGATTTGTTTTTAACATTATCATCTGCTGTGTCTAAGACTTCTACTCAGTAGGCTTTTTAGTATTCATATTTTAAACTGTATTTAAATACAGTTCCTGTATTCCATAAGGAAATGCTCTGACAGTTTTTAAAATTATCAGGCATCAGTTTGACCAAAACTGCATACTCCAACCATGTTCTTAATATTATTGTGATTATAAATTATCTTTTATTTATAGCCAGAGGAAGCTGCTTGTTTAAAAGCAATAAGAGAAAGCATATTGAAAGCATCAGGTTGATTTTGCTTGATCTTGTGAGCCAGAAATCCCAGGACTCAAATGCAGAGGAACTTTAAATGAATTGAGTGATCTGAGTATGAAAACATGACACTCTTCACAGTACATGGAGTACTTCTCTTCAGGATTGTTTAGTTGTGTTTTGTTTTTTAATAATGAGGATTACTTAAGCTTTAAAATGGTAATCCTAAAGGATCCCCAAGAAAGATTCAAAAGAAGTCCAGAAGAGGTCATACTTAAATTGAAAGGGAAGTGCTCTACTGGCCATCTAAAATCAAGGAAAAAGGAAAGCAGTATATATTCTAAACCCACTTCACTGTTTTCCTGAATCTCTCTCCTCTCCTGACCCCTTTTTAAATGATTAGTTGGTACCACTCACTTCCTGTATCTTTGTATATCAGTTTGTTATTTGCCCTGTAATAACTTGTATTGTCCTTTGAGTTAAACATTTACAGTCTCATTTGGAGAATGGGGTATGAGCTGAAAATAAAAATTGAAATTACATAACACAAATGCATTATGTAATTAAAATAATTGCTATTACTTCTAAATGTTTACTCTATATCAGGCACAGTGTGAAACATTTTGTAGATATTATCTCATATGATCTTTACATCCACCCTCTGTGGTATTAATATCCTCAATTTATTGACAGAAACCTTAGACAGGTAAAGAAACTTGTTTAGAAAGTAGCAGAGCCAAGATTCCTTTCTAAATCTTTTCCACACTAAAAGAACATTCTTTTCACAACTAAATTAACCTAGTTTTCAGTCATATCTTTAATGTACGAATACTATACATTGAAGTGAATACTTGTTCTTGGGCACTAATCCAGACAGAGAATTTTAAGTGCTCCACAGTCCAGGCTTTGTATCCAATATGTTAAGAACCCAGGAGAAGGTTGCTGGAGGGGAAGTGGATGGGGGGAGTGGTTAAATGGGTGATGGGTATTAAGGAGGGCACTTGTGACGAGCACTGGGTGATATATAGAAGTGATGAGTGATTAAATTCTACTCCTGAAACTAATATTAAATGATATGTTAACTATCTGGAATTTAAATAAAAACTTGAAAAAAATAAAAGACTTAAAAATGCAAACAAACAAACAAACAAAAACCAGGAAAAAATTTAGAACCAGTATGAAAGACAACTGAGGACAAACCTACAGCTTACTTCTCCCCTTTAGTGGACAGTGATCACGACTATTTATTATAAGATGTGAGTTTCCATGGTAATTGAAAATGCTGAATTGGAAGAGATTGGGAAGTGCTATTATATTGTAGAGGGACATTTCATGTATATAAATGTCTGAGAAAGCTTATCCTTGTAAACAGGATTTGAAATGTGTTGTCTACTCCCATAATGCCATGAATACCATGAGATAAATATATTTTTTATAATCCTATAGACCAGATCAGCCTCCATCTTCAATTCCAGAGACTCCCACTAATGCCAGTAAAAAGAAGAAAGTCATTTTACATTTTGTTTAGGCTAAACTTGTTTCTAAGTGAGCATTTTCAAGTAAATCTCAACTCTCTCTCTGTCTCTCTCTCACTCTCTCTAAATAAACACACACACGTGTGTGTTTTTAAGCATAATAAGGTCATCTTTTCTCAAATGTGTACATCTCTGTCACAAGCTAGCCTACCAGAAGACTTTACAGAACGTAGCTTAGTAGGTTATACAATTATTAAGGTTGACCTTTTTGTGGAGTTTAATGAACTGAAAATTGCATTTTAACTTTGGCTGATGTGTTAGCAGATGTCAGTCATCGTTTCTTTAATCTATCCCAACTAGACTATAAATTAAATGGACCCAAAAGCTAATGTATTAGGCCAACAAAGGGGTGAAAATAGACCCTTCCTGAACTCATCTTAAGATGGCAGTGACAATACGAATGACAACAGATTTGCTGACACAGACCCACAATCAAGTGAGAGCTTAAAGTTGTTGTTAACTTGAACATAGTATAAGCAGGTACTCAAAGTCTAGTAAAGACTACCACATACCACTCATGATGCCAACAGTGTGAAATTATGCCTCAAACAAGTCCACTATTAAGCTTAAAATTTACCTTTTATAAAGTGCTATTATTCTATACTACAATTTCAAATATAAAAATTTTGCACATATCTCACTTAATTATTTCTATTTTAAACAGAATCTATTCACTGCATATGATTTCATACGCTAGATAAAGTAAATATCTCCAATAATTTTATGTAACTAAGCATCTCTATAATGTCTCCTTTGTTACATCCACACCAATCTTTCCTGTTTTCCTTTCCTTTCCAGACATTCTTCAGCTTATAAAAGATTTTTCTAGTGCATAAACTTCTGACCTCTGCATTCTCCACGCCCATCCTAAAACATTGCAGCTGAGATATTTGTGTAGACTGAAGCTATTTGTATACAATGTTGAGTTGATAAGTTCAATAAATTCTGCAAAATAGCTGGTCAGTTCTGAGAGAAGGAAAGTAATTAATTTAACAAATCAAACACATACTCCACTCTAGACACTATGCAAGGTGTTCAGTTGACTCAAGAACAGACAGAAGCCAGCCTCTGACCTCAAGGAGCTTAGAGTCCTGGGGTGGGAACAAAACATGTGTGCCAATGACTCTAAGTAGTGCTCTTTGGTTTTAAGCCAAGAAGGTAAACTAACCTTTTTTATCAAAAAGTCTATAACACATGTTTGTTCAAATAAAGTCATTATTTTTACTGGTTGATTTTAGAGGAAAGTAACAAGTTTACATATATCTATATCTGTATCTATATCTATCCATCTATCTTTGAAAAAGAGATAGGTACTAGATGCATTTTATAATTTGTCAAGATTCCATTTTTTTAAAAAGCTCTTCTTCTTCTTCTTTTTTTTTTTTTACTCCCTCTCCTTACCCCACTTGATGGGCCCAAGGTGTGAGACTGGCAGGAAGACTGAAAAGCAATCCAGTGACAGCCAAGGTCCACACAAGGAGAGAGTCAGAACAGGATGGGAGCCCACTAAGGTCAGAAGACTGGAAAATTCAGTAAATGAATAAATATGTGGAGGATAAGGGGAGCCAAGCCTTTTTCATTGTCAGAGAAGGAAGGTACAAACATGAAAAGGGGGAAGCAGGAATAATTCCTGTAGTGTTAGATTGGAATTGAAGGTATCAGGAGAGTCAGTTTTTAAAGTATATTTAGAAAGATAGAGAAATATATAGAGTTGTAAATGTGCGTATATGTGGGGAGGGGTAGACATATGTATGCAGATATATAGGGATTATGTATATGGACATATGTGTATATATATACACTTGTTTAGATTCTCTCCCTCTGTCCACTAAGAGGGGCTAGGATCAACATCTGAGCCACAATATAGTGCACCAAGCATAGATTTGACTTTTAAATGTCACTCCTCCATTAAAACAAACAAATAACTTGAGATCCAAAATAAATAATGATTGTAATGAGTTATAACTCCTTGAATAAAATGTAATTCTCTGAGTACACACTAATATAAGTACTTGCATATGCACAGACACACTTACTTACATACTATAGAATGCCAACTAGTAAATAGTGGAATTAGAAAATTAATTGATTATTTGCACACCATTTGCCCACTGTTAGGGTAATAATTATTTCTGGCAAGATACATCAATAGATGCCCAAACTAGTAGACATTTAAATGTGGGATGAGTGTCTCTCCACAAAATATCTTATTACAAAGGGAAAGACGACTTTACAGTGGAAAAACCTGGAAGGTTTCATCTTTACTAAAGGATCAAAAGTTAACACCATGAGCAATAAGATGAGTAGACAAGCAACTGTCACCAGATAAGATAAACTGAAAACACAGCATCAGTTCGGTGAAATTCTAGCCCAAAACTCTGGGTATTATCATAAGGAAAAATCAAATATACTCAAATTGGTTTATAATCTTCTAAACTCTTCAAGATCATAGAACATCATAGGAAGACTGAAGAACTGTTCTAGAATGGTTGAAGATTTGAGCAACATGACAAGTAGGTGTAAAATATAGTCTTTGATTGTATCCCATTGCTGTAAGGGAAATCATAATGGAGTCTCTGGGTAAAGGATCTACTTGAGCCACCTATACTTTTTAACTTTTTTCGTTAATTTGAAATTGTTTCAAAATAAAATGATGAAAAGAAGCAATGAGTAAAAGCACTTGCTGTAATGGCAGTATAAGCAAAGTGAGGTGGGATTCAGAAAATAGAGAATCACATCCCTGTAGTGACAAAGACCAGGTCTATCTTCATTATTACTGTATCATGAGGGCCCAACGTAGTCTTTCACACAATAAGCATTCAATTGGCATGCATTCAATGAATTCACTGGCTAATCAAGCAGGAAAAAGGGGAAGTGTCAGTGAGGAAAAAGCTTTAAAAAGAGACAGATGAAAACAAGGGGCATTCTAAGCATGGGAACAGCATGAGTAAGGTCACAAATGAGAGAAAACATGAAGCAGCAGGTGGCTGGAGCAGAAAAAAATGTTCAGAAACACAGAAGGGGTGATGGTTAGAAAGGGAGTACAACATGATGGATGACCTACATTGTCGGGATGAGCTAAAAAATGGATCCTGGATTAAGAAGGGAATTGTAAAAGCTTGTTAACCATTTCTAAGCAAAGTTAGTTTAACCTTTCTCCTTAATTCTTCCTCTGACAGGCATGCAAATACCCAGTAGTAGATCCAAAGAAGCAACAATTATGGTTAATCTACTAGTTAAATAATAAAATCCCTTGATTCTTTAGCTACATCTCCCACATAATTCTACAGGATTATGTTCCACAGAACCCTAAAATGTTTCATGATGGAATAACTGTAGGATTAAGCTAAATTAATCAAATTTCTCTCCTAAATGACTCCTCATTGGGATGCTCCAAAGGGAGAAAAAAATCAGTGTGTCCAAGTTGGTCTCAGTACCCTTCCCTATACCACTCCCACCTACTGGGAGAGTCTAAAGGAACTGTAAGAACACAATCTATGACATGCTGTTTACGTTGCTGAGCAGATAGAAAGAGACTAATGCCCCAATGTTTTGGAATAGCCAGCTCAACCCTACAAGGCCTGAGGATTTTGAGTGAAACCAGAGATGAAGTGATTAAACCAAAATGATGGCAGGAAAGCAGGGCCCAGTACATCATAAGTTGCCCATTTCTCTCTCTCTTTGTAAATAGTCACACACAGAGATTATAAGACTATAGAAAGTCAAGTCTTTCCAAGAGCTCTCATAAGCAGACCTTTTGTGGCACTTGTTCTAGCTCTGGCCTGGTTACCATGGATATCAGAAGAGTTAGAGAAAGCATGCAAGAAAGGAGTTATTCATGGATGAGTAAGGGTAGTGCCTATGGGAGTTGGGGAGTAAAGGGGGAAGAAAAGAAATGAATAGAAAAAGATTGAGAGCCCAATTTGACAGAAGCTCAAAGTTCTGCAGACCTGTACTCTATCTAGCAACATTGACGGGAACACCTTCTTCCTTGAGTGTTCACATTCAAGGTCTGGTGACTCTCACTGACAGAGATGCAAACATCCAGCCCAGAAGGGAGAATGACTGATGATTTCCGTGAAATTGAAATTCAGTGGTGTGTGAAGTATGCACAGCACCTCTTCAATGACTGTACTGGACAATTACCAAGTTGAAAGATACGTAAGTACTGTGTAAACTTTGCAAATATTCAAGGAAGCAGTAACTCTTCTCTGAATGACTGTGGTTCTTCCTAATATAAGAGGAAGGAAGGAGGCTGCAAGGATTGGTAGCAGCAGAAAGCAAGAGATAAATGAAGAAAAGAGCCAGGAGGGCCTTAAGATTTTCCCTCCAGGTAGAAAAGAGGGAAGATATGAAATGGAGAATTAAGGGAGCAGGCATCATGCATGCAATAAATTTTTTGAAAGATCTAAGATGCCTCTCAGGGATCAAGCTTCCATGTGCTCAGGAGTCCCCTGGGCAGCAGTTTGTTAAGAATACAGTTTCCATGCAAATCAAAACTACAATGAGATAGCACCTGTCAGAATATCTAAAATCAACACTACAGGGAACAACAAACAGATGATGGCAAGGATGTGGATAAAGAGAAACCCTTTTGCACAGTTGGTAAAGATGCAAACTGGTGTAGCCACTCTGGAAAGCAGGATGACGGTTCTTCAAAAAGTTAAAAATAGAACTACCCTACAATTCAATAATCGCATGTTGGGTATTTAACCAAAGAATACACAAACACTAATTCATAGAGACACGTGAACCCCTACGTTTACTGCAGCATTATTTACAACAGTCAAATTATGGAAGCAGCCCAAGTGCCCACTGATTGATAAATGGATAAAGAAGATGTAGTGGAACATTACACAGTGGAATATTATTCAGCCATAAAAAGAATGAAATCTTGCCATTTGCAGCAACATGGATGGAGCTAGAGAGTATGCTTCTAAATGAAATAAGTCAGAGAAAGATAAATACCAAATGACTTCACTCATATGTGGAATTTAAGAAATAAATAAGCAGAGAGAGAGAGAAACCAAGAAACATACTCTTAATTACAGAGAACAAACTGATGGTTCCCAGAAGGGAGGTGGGTAGGGGGCTGGGTGAAGTAGGTGATGGGGACTAAGGAGTGCACCTGCTGTGATGAGCACTCAGTGATGTATCAAATTGTTAAATCACTACATTGTACACCTGCAACTAATATAAAACTAGGTTAACTAACTGGAATTAAAAACTTGTTAAAAAAGATACACAAAACATAAATTAAAATTTTAACCAAAAAAATGCATTTTCCAGTGTTCCACTTTCTCAAAGGTTCTGACTCATTAGGTTTAGGTGTAGTACTCAAAAATCTAACTAATAAAGAGATCTTCAAGTAAGTATGACGTAGATGTCTATGGGCCATATTGTTAGAAACCCTGGGCTCTGGTAATCTAGTAAAAGTCATTTGGCTTAAGGATTTCCTGAAACTAAAATGAGTCATCTTTGAGTGAGCCAAAACTGATATAAGCAGGCTTCTAGTTCAGGTGACCAGGAGAGGAACAAAATATCATCTTGTCATCTATGCATGGGTCCATGTCAAGATCTTGCTTATTAATGGCATACATGTAAGGGTGTGTATGTCCAGGGAGAAAGCCCGCTTCAGTTAGGGGAAGTTTGGGAAGAGAAGGGAAGGAATATAATATTGTTCAGGTCCTGATGATATACAGTCAAATACATGTAAATTCATGCATAAGCCACCCAAACTGCAAAGAAATTGAGCCCAAATGAATTCTTAAAACGAAGGCCTCTTTGTTAATGGGTCAGTTATAGTGTAGTTTCCCTCACAGCCATGTGCTGGAGACAGTGAAGTACTGTGATTAAAAAGCCTGGCATTGCAGCAGCTTGGCCTGACTTCAGCTTAGTTCTGAAGCTTTCTTCTGTGTAACTCTGGGCAAATCGAACAACTTTGCCATCTGTGAAATGAATACCAGCCCTTCTCAGGGTTGGTGAAATGGTTAGCTCAGTAACATATGTGAGGTGCTTAGCTCAGGGTAAGACAATGGTAAGCACTCAATTAACATTAAAGGAACAGAACATTGGGACTGACATTCCCACTCTTTCAGGCTTTGGCTGAAAAAGTAAAATTAGTTCTCTAGGAGAAGAGAAATTAAATAAAGGCTGACCCTGAAACCACGAATTGCCTTCTCAATGAACTATCCCTGCACAATCACTAATTCTTTTGAAGTTTTTCACAGCAATAAAAACTAGTTTGGGGCTTTATCCATGCCATTTTAATTATTTATTAAGAATTTTAAAATTTATGGGGCGCCTGGGTGGCTTAGTCGGTTAAGCGTCCGACTTTCGCTTAGGTCATGATCTCGCGGTTCGTGGGTTCGGGCCCCGCGTCAGGCTCTGTGCTGACTGCCAGCTCAGAGCCTGGAGCCTGTTTCAGTCTGTGACTCCCTCTCTCTCTGACCCTCCCCTGTTCACACTGTCTCTCTCTCTCCTAGAAATAAATAAAACATTAAAAAAAAATTAAAAAAAAAAAAAGAATTTTAAAATTTAGAGGTGCCTGTGTGGCTCAGTTGGTTAAGCATCCAACTTCAGTCCAGGTTACAATCTAGTGGTTTGTGAGTTCGAGCCCCACTTTGGGGCTCTGTGCTGACAGCTCAGAGCCTGGAGCCTGCTTTGAGATTTTGTGTCTCCCTCTCACTCTCTCTGACCCTCCCCTGCTCTTGCTGTGTTTTTCTCTCAAAAAATAAACCTTAAAAAACATTTTTAAGGCATTTTAAGATTTAGACATGATTTAGCTTAATTCCTGACACAATAAATAAAGAAATTTATGTGACTTGTGACTTCCCCCTCAAATCATACAAGTGATTTTACTACACCCCTCTCAATGCAAGGACCCTCATTCACACTCTTCACTTACACACCTTCTCCTATAGACAATCCTTGACCTAAGTGCCTATGACAATCACACTGAACTGAAAGTCAGAAAACTGAGTTCAAGAACACCTCTTCCCCTTACTACCTTGAATAAATCATCCTACCTCCTGAGCATCAGTTTCTATGGATATAAAATGGACATAACACTGTCTTTCTCAAAGACAGTTATACAAATCAAATGACAGCACAGAGAGCATGAAGCCTGCTTAAGTTTCCCTCTCTCTCTCTCTCTCTCTGTCTCTCTTTCTCTCACTCCCTCCCCCCATCCTCCCCCACTCACACTTTCTCTGTGCCCAGGAAAAAAAAAAGTTCAAATTCTCATGGAGAAGGGGTTTTGAAAGTCAACCAGGAAAAAATATTCATACTCAAAGCCATACTCAGTTTCAGTATGTATACAACTCATTTGTTCAAATGAATTTCAGAAGATTCAATTACTGTCACACATAAAAGTCCATCAATATATTTATCAAACTAAACAATTTTCTAATCCTATGAACAGAATGGGGACTTTGAGTAGTGTAAAGCCAGAGCGCCGTCAGGCACTTTACTCTGCTTACAACACAGAACATATATCTTCCTGCTGTAAAGGCGAGAGCCTCCCCAAGCCTCGTTCCGTCACTTAAATGGGACGGGTGGGCAGAAGGGCAGTGCACCAGAGCCAGGACTGCAGGGTGCTCTTCCAGGAACAAACTGCCCCCAGCCTTGGCTGAGCAGCAGAACAGAGTCGAGGCTACAGCCAACTACAAATCACTTGTAGTCCCCCCAGAAATCGCCGGGCCTGAAGGAAGCTGGCAGATGTGGCAATAGGCAACAGCTACAGCAAGCTGCACTGTTGGCTCATGGCTGTTCACTGAAGCAGCGAGCAGCAAGGGGTCGGAGGGCTAGGGAAAGGACAGCTGACTCTTCTGCTGGCAAGGGCGTGACCTCTTCAAATGACCCTCTTTTCTGCACTGTTGAGACTTAGAAACAAGTGCTTGAGAGTCCATGGGAGAGGGGCACAGAGGCACTATTAAACTATTTAGTTTAATAGCTTAAACTAAATAGTTTTTTATTTAAAACTAAATAGTTTTTATTTAAAACTAAATAGTTTTGGGGCGCCTGGGTGGCTTAGTCGGTTGAGCGTCCGACTTTCGCTTGGGTCATGATCTCTCGGTTCGTGGGTTCGAGCCCCGCGTCGGGCTCTGTGCTGACTGCCGGCTCGGAGCCTGGAGCCTGTTTCAGTCTGTGACTCCCTCTCTCTTTGACCCTCCCCTGCTCACGCTGTCTCTCTCTCTCTCCTAGAAATAATAAAAAAAAAAAAACTAAATAGTTTTAAACTATAGTTTAAAAGTATTAGTTGTTGTGGTGCCCAAGAACAAACTTGGTAGTCCTTTTTTTCTAACTGGTATTTTTAATAATCCCTTTACCCACAAGCAACTCAGGGATGATATTAGATTTTCTGTGTTTCCAGGGGTTGCTAGGCAACGTTTCTAGGCAGCTGGAGATATTTCCATAGTAAGCAAGTCATGTTCTACCACAAAGGCCATGGTTTGAAAAATACATTTTTCATCTATCATCTATAAACCCAGTGTTTTAATACTAGGGGCCTTTTATCATAGCTAAAATGAGATTCAGCATTTGATAATAGTAACTACAGAGTGCTATAGAATCGGGCCCTGGTATAATTCTGCTTTGAGAACACACCAACACCAAAGCACATGTCAGGTTTTATAGGTAACATAAGTCAAGCATGGTCAACAAAATAAATCAAAGAAAATTCAGCTAGCTAGATTTTTTTAACAAATAGAAGGGTATTTTTAAAGAGATTTTAGAGGCTGGAGCTTTGGCTTTTGTTTTTAATTTCAAACTAAAGAGAACAGTTTGATTTTTCCTGATATTCTTTATTTTCTTTCCCTTTTTTAAACTGCTGTTTCAAAAAAAAAGTGTAAAGTAACCTGTGATACCATGGAGTTTACTTAGGGTCTCTCTCTCTTTTTTTTTTTTAATTTAAAAGTAAAATATACCAGTGGTCTGTATATTTTTGTAATACAAAATATATGTAATTCTAATTTTGATTCTCTTTTATCAGATGCTTATGAATATCCTCAATGTGTGGGATGCTTAAAAAAATTTAAATGTTAACTGTGCCAGGAGGTTTAAATATATGTACATATATTTTATCCAAAAACCCCGAGCTGCATTTCTCCTGTTTGTTACAGAAAATCAGCTTTAACTATAAACATGTTAATCAATAGTGGATGAAATTATGTCTCATTCTGGCCCTGTGCCAGAACCAAAACTACTTCTTTAAAGCCAGACAGCCTATTCCTAATGCGGGGCCCTCTTCGCCTCTTAAAGGCACTTAGTGCCAAACTTCTAATGCCAAGTCGCTGAAAGAGTCACGTTTCCTGGGCTTCAAGGACTTTTGCAGAATTGGTGTTCACAAAAGCACCCTCCCAGGGTTTCCTTAAGCACAAATCAACCCATTCTTTCACCAGTAAAAATACTGGTTGTTGATTCCTCAGGTGCTCCAAATGCCAGTTAAATTTACCATATGAAAACCAAACATTTTTGGACTCATTTTCCTAATGTGTCCCCATTTATATAATTTTAAAAGGTGAGCTGATCACGTCCAAAATAACACATTTATATCAGATTCTTTTTTGACTGGATTCTACATAAAACAAGAGATAAAGGGAGAGGGATAGAGAGGGAAGGAAGAAAAAAGGAAGGAAGAAAGAAAGAAAGACACGTGGGGGAGGAGAAAGGAAATATAATAAAACTATATTTTATACACATATGGTACCTATTTTTAATTTTTCTTGCAGCTGCAGGTACCTCACAGAACAAAGAGGCCTGAGGCTGAGAAATTTACCAACAGAAGTAGGCAAAGTGGCATATTTATACTCCAAGAATAAATATCCTTTGTAATAGACAATTTTTCAAATCAGACAGATATACAGGATAAGGTAACTTTAAAAAAATTTTTTAATGTTTATTTACTTTCTGAGAGAAACAGCATGAGCAGGGAGGGCCAGAGAGGGAGACGAAGTCACAGAATCTGAAGTCGTCTCCAAGCTCCAAGCTGTCAGCACAAAGCCCCATGCAGGGCCTGAACCCATGGACAGGACTGCAAGATCATGACCTGAGCTGAAGTCAGGATGGCCAACCCAACTGAGCCACCCAGGTGCCGAAGAATTAAGGTAACTTTAATATTTGTATTCATACCCAATGTTATTAAGCTAGCCATCAGAATTAGGAAAATAACTTTCTGCTATGCAATAAGCTCTCGTCTACTCATTCAGCAAATCTTGAGACCCTATTGTATGTCAGGAACTCGGACAGTCTCTGGAGATAGAAGTGAAGAGCATGTTTTTCCCTGCCTTCCAGAAGGTTACATCCCAGGGGCAATACAAACAAGTAGCCAGGCAACTGTAGTGGTATGCTAAGTGCTGGATGGAAGTAAATGTAGAGGCTGGGAGAACACAGCAGGGCTCAGGAAGAAGCCTTCTCCAAGCTAAGACCTGAAGGATCCACAGAGCAGCCAAGAGAGCATGAGGGGGAGAAGGAGGCAGGGGAGCAGGAGTGTGTCAGATAAAAGGAGTGTTGAGTATCTAGAACACTGCAGGATGGCTAGGGCACGAAGATGCATGTGTGTGATGAGACTGGGAAGCCAAGGCCCCGCTCAGCAATGCCAAGTAATTTATTGAAAAAACACTTGTACTGACCTATAGTTTAATAGAAAATAGTTAAAGCTTTAAGTTGAAGAGTGACACAATCAGATTCACTGTGCGGAAGGTCACTGCATTAGTCTGCTAAGGTTGCCATAACGAAGTACAACAGATTAGGTGACTTACATAACAGAAATGTATTTTCTTACAGTTCTAGAAGTTAGAAGTCCAGGAACAAGGTGTCAGCAGGACTGATTTCTTCCGAGGCCTCTCGGCTCGACTTACAGATGGCTCTTCTCCCTCTGTCTTCACGTGGACTTCCTTCTGTGCTTGCCTGTTCTTCTTATAAGGACACCAGTCAAGTTGCATTAGGGCCCTTCCTAATGACCTCATTTTAACTTAATTACCTCATTAAAGACTATCTCCAAATACAGTCACATTCTGAGGTACTATGGGTTAGAATTTCAACACAACAATTTAGAGGGGCACACAATATATCCCATTACAGTCATTTGACTAAAAGCAGAGAAGGCCCTGGAGAAGGTAAGATTGGAGGAAGAGGAGGTGACAGTAAAACCCAGAGTGTATATTTCCAGGAGGGAGGAGTTAACAGCACCCACATTCCTCCAAGGCAACAAGAAGGTAAGGAAGGTAAGGACTGAAATTGTCCTTCAGAATTAGGGGCAAGGGTAGCACCTGGGTAGCTCAGTTGGTTAAGTGTCCAACTCTCAGTTTTGGCTCAGGTCTCATGGGTTCTCACAGTTTCATGGGTTCAAGCCCTGTATTGGGCTCTGTACTGGCAGTGCGCGGAGCCTACTTGGGATTCTCTCTCTCTCTCTCTCTCTCTCTCTCTGCACTTCCTCTGTTCACACTGCCTCTGTCTCTCTCAAAATAAATAAATAAACTTAAAAAAAATTTTAAAGAATTAGGAGCAAGAAATTCATGACAAACTTCATTAGACCAAAGATCAATCACAGGTGCACCCCAGGATGTTTACTTGTAAAAGCAAGGGCGAGCTAAAGGAAACTAAAGATGACAGAATCAAGAAAGGACTTATTGGGGTATCTGGGTGGCTCAGTCAGTTAGGCATCTGACTTCGGCTCAGGTCATGATGTCACAGTTTGTGAGTCCAAGCCCCACATCGGGTTCTATGCTGACAGCTTGGAGCCTGGAGCCTGCTTTGGATTCTGTGTCTCCCTCTCTGTCTTCCCCTCCCCTGCTCATGCTTGCTCTTTCTCTCTCAAAAAAATAAACATTAAGACAATTTTTTTAAAGAGAGGACTTATTTTGTCAACAAATAATTATTCAGTTTCCAGTGTGCACAAAGTGCTGAGGAAGTACATTAGACGAAACTTTGCCATTGGCAAGATCAACATTTTGAGTTAATGGAGAAATTGCAATCATGTTTTTAAGAAATAATTTATATATATGACAATATACATATATATAGTCAGGGACCAAAATACAACAAAACGATATCAATTGCTGAGTTTGGGAGTTAGATTTAGGAGTAATCCATTTTTAAGAATTTCTTCAGTGTAATCGTTATTAATAACAAAAAGCTACCGCTGAATGTTTATCATGTATTAGGCAATGTGCTGTGTGCTTGACATTATCTCCTCTAATCCTCACAAAAACTCCATGAGGTAACTACCATTATTTTCTTTGTTTTACAAATAAGAAATCTGAGGTTTAATGAAGTTAAGTAATTTAGCCATGGTCAAGATCTAGTTTAAGATAGAAATTGGACCCAAACCCCATCCATACTGATATTCTTAAAAACGATGCCACAAGGGGCGCCTGGGTGGCTTAGTCGGTTAAGCGTCCGACTTTCGCTTAGGTCATGATCTCGCGGTTCGTGGGTTCGGGCCCCGCGTCGGGCTCTGTGCTGACTGCCAGCTCAGAGCCTGGAGCCTGTTTCAGTCTGTGACTCCCTCTCTCTCTCACCCTCCCCTGCTCACGCTGTCTCTCTTTCCTAGAAATAAATAAAACATTAAAAAAAAATTTAAAAAAAAAAAAAAACAACGATGCCACAATTTCCTTTCAAATGGTGTATTGATAGATGAAAAGGAATCTATTAAGAGGACTTATTTTAACTTGGAAGAAAAAACAAGAGACTATCTTCTCTGCTAATAGCAAAAGAAAAAAAAAGTGTTTCTAGATTTTCTTAGCATTTGTTACCTGCATTACAGAGTACAGATCTCAGTTAAATTCTACATTGAATCAAAGACCCTAGAAGTTTCATGTTGTATATACATTGCATCTGCCAATCTGATTGCCTGAACTTCTCAAGGGTAGAATACATGTTCTACACCTGTGTTGTCCCCCAAAACTGAGCTCAGTGGTTTCACTGTAGGAGTCTATCTAATGCTTAATAAACATTTGCTAGTCGAATTACTGACTATTTAATAAAATATTGAAACCGAGAGAAAAACAGGGCTAAGGTACAGGGACATTTTTGAAAAACATACTCCCTGTCTGAGACCCTGCTTCCACTCCTTGCTTAAGTACTCTGGGACTTTGGTGATATTGGACACCATTTCCTAGTACTGTTCCCCTGGTCTTAGAAGGAACGGGTGGTTCCCTTTTCCCACACTGTTCCTTGGCAATTATAAAAGGAGAGGCTGTTTCTATCACTTTTGAAAACAGAACAGAGACACTTTACTTCCAGTTGCTTATTAGACATATTCATTCAACACCACCAATCAATTGTACATCTTTGATTTGTTGCTAAGATAACCAGTGGAATGCAGTTAACCCATACTATTTGCAGTCAAGGGCATGTATAAATGTAACAGTGACCTCTAACTGCTTAATTCCCAAATCACTTCTTTAAACAGATATTAGAAGGAAGCTACTGTAACCCTTCATGCACCAAACTGGATTGATTCTACTTCAATAAATCCCTAACTCAATTTAACAGCATTTCTTCAGTCTATTGGTGGGCTCCTGTTTACGGTGTTCTTGTTTTCAGTCTAATGATATTTGGGTGATCCTGCTGGTATGATAGAATAACATTTTTAGGTAAAAGTTCTCATGTATGTGAAAATTTTCAATCTCTAGACAACTGCAAGATCAATCATCAGTCAATCTCAGTCTGAGTTCCTTTCCACTTATATACTTTCAGCCACCCAAACTGCCATCTTGGAAGGAAGTATTGAATAGTGGCTACTTGTACAGGCTGTTGCAGTCACACTACCTGGGGTCAAATCTCAGGTTTACTATTTGTGTAATGTTGGGAAAGTTAACCTCTTTTGCCCTAATTTTTTCAACTCTAATAGAAAGATGATAAAAATTTTTAAAAATAATACAAATATGAAACATTGATAATTTTAAGGATAATGTAGGTGAATTTCTAATCAGAGAGCCACCCAATTGTTTAAAAGTTTTTTAACATTTATTCATTTTTGAGAGACAGAGAGTGAGTGGAGGAGGGACAGGGAGAAAGAGGGACACAGAATCCAAAGCAGGCTCCAGACTCTGAGCTGTCAGCACAGAGCCTGACACAGATCTCAAACCCACTAACCACGAGATCATGACCTGAGCTGAAGTCAAATGCTCAACCAACTAAGTCTCCCAGGTGCCCCAAGTGCCACCTAATATTTTGAGGCAAAATTCACTTAACATAAACTTCACTATTTTAGCCATTTAGTCATACAAGTCATAGTTTTGAGTATAGTCACAATGTTGTGCAACCATCACACTGTCTAATTTTCATACCCCCAAAAAGAAACACTATATCTATTAGGCAGGCAGGCACTCTCCAATCTCCTCCCTTCCCTAGGCCCTGGAAACCACTCACCTGCTTTCTGTCCCTATGGATTTGCCTATTCTAGACATTTTATCTAAATGCAATACAATAATACAGTTTAGAGCCCACAAAATTTGTTAAATAGAATAATTATCATATACCTAAAGTTTTGAAGAGAAATAAACAAAGAATTAGAAACAATTAAAAAAGTTGCCCCGAGGATGAGGGAGTGGAACACAGAGTACAGAGAAATAGCAGATGAGGCTGCTTTTCATTTTAAATTCTTTACTATTCACTCTAGGTATTAATTACCTATGTTAATACACTCTATGTATTAACTGATAATTAATACACTCGGTATTAATTGATCATTTCTCCTTCTAACAAGGAATATTTATTTTTATATTTTTTTAATGTTTATTTATTTTTGAGAAAGTGTGAGTGGGAGAGGGGCGGGGGGCAGAGTGGATCTGAAGCAGGCTTCATGGTGACAGCAGCAAGCCCAATGTGGGACTTGAACTCACAAACCATGAGTTTATGACCTGAGGTGAAGTCAGATGTTCAACTGACCAGGGATGCCTAACAAGAAATTTTTAAAACTCATCATTTAATCGTATTTAAAAATTAAGTGAGATAGTACTTGTTAAATATTTGGCCCACTACCTGGGACACAGGTATTTGATACATGTTAGCTACCATTATTATTACTAATAATTATTAACCAGATATATTAACCAGGGTTGTATGTGTCCCCCTCCAAATTCATATATTGAAATCCTAACCCGCACGAGGTGGAGCCTTTGGGAGGTAATTAAGTCCTGAGGACAGAATCTTCATGATGGGATTAGTGCTATCACAAGAAGAAACATAAGAGAGCTTGCTTCCTCCCTGTTCTCCACCTCGTGAGGATATGTATAAGAAGATGGCCAACTATAAACCACAAAGCAGAGCCTCCCCAGACACCAGACCTGCCAGCACTTTGATCTTGGACTTCCCAGCCTCCAAAACTGTGAGAAATAAATTTCTGTTCTTTTAGCCACCCAGTGTTCTGTTATAGTAGCCAGAACCAACTAATACACAGGGCTATCAGTGTTATACAGCAATGGAATCAGAGCCACGTTGGGGGCTGATCCTAGAGTTCTTTGATTGAGATAAACAGTGAAGTCCCATCTATTTTATGGATATACCACTAATATAATATCAGAATAATTATTTAAAAATAATTCTCAAATTCCCTCCATTTTTTCATGTGATTGGATAAAGTTTGATTAAGAAGAAAAAAAGCCTTTTAAATAAACTGAAAGCTGTAACTGAACTCTGCAACTAAATGCTATGCTATCTATTAAGTCACTGTTAGACAAAGTAGAGAGAAAAGTACTTTGGGGAACCAACAAAACATGGCAGGAGTATAATATTGAGCTACTGACCAAACCAAGGTCATAATCAGTGGTGTCCCTCATCTCATTGTAAAAGAGAAACACGGACCTTCCACGGAAGTTAACGTATCAACACACTTGATTTTTAAACATGCTTTAGCAATGCCACCTATTAACTGTTGAATATCAAAGTGAAAAGCTGGGGGCATCACACCGAGATTAGGCTAAATGCTGGCACTAAAATACGAATCACAACCCAAATGTGTGCTATGAGGGGCGGGTGAGTTAAAGACATTAGGAACTAAAAGGATCTTGGCAGCCATCCTCTCAATTCTTCACCCTGTTCTACAACAAAACTGCCATCTATCCCACTAGGGAAGTTAAGAAGCTGCTGAGGCATGTGTTGCAAGCAACAGGAATAATAAAAAGCAAGTAAGATAAAGGAAAACTGTCAGGATTTTTGGATCCTTTTAGGTCTCTTCTAGGAGAGATGGGGCTGTATTTGCTTCTGAGCAAAGACTTCAAGCCTTCTGTAACCTGAGGCACAGAATCAGTAACAGCAACGAGTACTTTGAAAGCATGCCCTAGGTTTAAACTCCAGCTCTGCCCCTTCACTTTATTGGCAGCCAACTTTATTGGCTTGAACTGTCCACACTGTAATTTCTTCACCTATTAGATGAGGCTGTTAAGAGTGCAATGTCATGATGTTTTTGTGAGGATTCATTATAATATTCCAATAATCTTTGTAAAGCACTTAGCCCTATGTCAGTCGAATAGGGTTTATTAAATGTTATTATCCTTATGTTCAATGGTAGAAATAACTCTGATCAAAGCTACATATACATTTGAGGAAAGGATTCTTGTAACACAAATTGGACTCTTCACGTCACAATTGCCAAAAAATTTTACTCTGTCAAACAGTTTTACCTTAGTACAACTGAAACCACCGAGACAAATAAATCTGAAAACAATATACTTCCTCCTATTGAGCTCAAGAGTGTTCCATGCTCCCTGATGAGCTGAGACAGGAATCTCTCCTTCTGTCCTTTCTGGGGTTCCCAAAATATCTGTGTAGAAATGACAGTTCTAGGGAAGCAAAAAAGAATAATCATCTACCTAGCTGGGAAGAATATCCACTAAGGAGGCCAATAAGGTAGATGCATGACTTGGGAAATATAAAATCATCCCTAGTAAATTTTTTATACGTTGTTTTCATTTGGAATTACCGGTTTCAGTTGCCATAGTGAAACACATTTGCTTTTAGCATACTTTTCCTCCTATTCCAGATCTGTTACTGGTCATGAATCTACATGGTCTCATAAAATTTCAAATCTGGAAAGAAACAGAGAATTTCTGGTTTGGCCTATTTATATTACAGATGATTGAAACTGATGCATGAAGAGACTAAATGGTTAAATTAATGGCTAGCCCATTATATTAATGGTTGACCACTACATTTATTAGAAATGGAGGAAATTGAAGCACATGAAGATTGATTTTAGTCAAGGTACAAAAGGATAAAATGCTTTGCTAGTTATTAATATACAGAATTACTGACTCAGTTATTGCTCCAATTATAGAATAAAACTCTATTCCTAACTATCAAGAGCAAGCAATTTAATAACAAATAAACTATGCCAAAATGGTTATGGTCACTTTGTTTACCCCTCAACCACCATAGGATGCCAGGTAATATCAGCATGTTAATTAATCCTGTCCATCTGGCTAATGTAGTCTTTATAATTTATAATCCAAAGCCTTTGGGCACAAAGACCTATTAACATGCTAATACACCTTCTTACTATTCTAGCTGCTTTTCAATTAGTAATTATCTATAGAGTGAGCCAATGAGAGGCTCACTTTTCCAAATGATTAGCACCTTGGAAATCATAGTCAGGCTGGTTGCTGATTAACATTCTTCGTTTTGGCAGTTAGCATTTCTCATTCCAGCAAATTACTCTCGTGGGTTCAGTTGGTGGATGGGGGACGTGGAAACCCAAGCCTATTCAATGGTCAATGACTATTTTGAGAAAATATAATTATGACATATGGATGTGAGAACTTGATTCACTTGGCAAAATGTTATTTCAAAATATTTACTTCAGTTCTAAAAGACATTATGGAAATAATTGCAGAAATCTGAATTAAAATGTATATTAAATGATATTATTGAATTACTATTAACCATCTTAGGTGTGACAATGGCATTATGGTATGTAAGATGGATGCTGAAGTATTTAGGGGTATAGTGTCATGATGTCTGCAATGTGTGTCCACACAGTTCAGCAACAAAGATAGATGATAGATAATAGTATTAGATAGATAGATAGATAGATAGATAGATAGATAGATAATAGATAGATAGATAAGATAACAGCAATTTTGACAAAATGTTTTAAAAAATACAAATGTATATTTCCAGAAAACTACCTATATGCTCAAAACATCGTTATTTACTAGTATTTGAATTTTGCCACTCCTATTTGTCTACCTTTTTCTCTCTTTCTCCCTAAATTGTTAAGAGCTGCAGTTTAAAATGAACAAGTGAAAACAACATTGTAAAAATATTTTAATGCTTTCTCTATCTGGGTACAAATATCTGTTGGAAATAGAGATATTTAAATTTTTTAATGTTTATTTTTGAGACAGAGAGCATGAGGAGGAGAGGGGCGGAGAGAGAGGGATACACAGAATCCAAAGCAGGCTCCAAGCTCTGAGCTGTCAGCACAGAGCCCAACATGGGGCTCAAACTTATGAGTCATGAGATCATGACCTCGGATGGAGCTGGACACAACAAACTGAGCCACCCGGGCCGCCCCTGGAAATAGAGATATTTAAAGTTACTATGAGAACTGTGTTCCCACAATCAGAGTGCACACATTCTGGAAATGCAGTCCCAGTCTTCAGCTATCTTAAAAATGTCCACTGGTATAGATAAGAATGACTTTGAGCCTACATCTACAGGTAGCCAACTTTGCCCCATATGTGACCTTTTATGATTTTACTTCAGAATCACCATCACCTTTATGTGGTGTTAGTCACTCCAGGTCAAACAACAGCATGCTTAAAAACGTGGCTTCATATAGATATAAACATAGCTAACTTTATACTCTCTTTTAAAATTCATTTTAAAATCAACATTGTTGACTGGTTTTAATACAGTGCTCAAACTAATAATAGAAGTGAATATATCTGCCATAAAAATGGAAAATGTGGACCATTAGACAAGTATGCAAAAGAGTCAAACCCCACAATTCCAAAAGAAAGAATCATAAGCAATTACTATTAAATTTGTCAAGGTTTCATCTAAATTTTTTCATGTTATTAAAGATGTAATCCTAACCAAAAGCAGCCATTGAATAATGATTAGAGTAGTAAACATTCACTGAAACATCAGAACACTATAACTGACATTTCCATATGTGTATAAATCCCCCTAATAACTTGCTTTTGATAAGACAAGTATGAAGCCATATTAGTGCAATACAATGTTGTAGCTGTTCTGGAAACAGCCCATTTTCATTTAATAGCAAATTAAGCAGGCTTTTCAGAGGACTAAATGCCAATAAATAAAATGTAAAATGTCACATTATATATTCACTCCCATATTTGATGACACTGACTTTTTCCCCTTTTTTGTGAAAGAAAACGAATTACAAGTATGTAGTAAAAGACTGAGAAATAGATTGTTCTATATTAAAGTATTAGATTTAACAATAATGCAAAGCATTCTTTAATTACCTCTCATAAAGTCACAAATTGCATGTTTCATCAAGGATAAACTCCAGCAAGATGTTGGTGCATGTAAAGCTGAAAATGGTAATACAGGCCTACCCTTGTTTTACTGCATTTTTCTTTATGGTGAAGTTTTCTCACAAACTGATTTGTAACAAAACCTTGTAGGGAGCAAGTCGGTGCCGTTTCACAACACCATTTGCTCATTTCATGTTTCTGTGTCACATTTTGGTAATTCTCAAACTATTTCAAACTTTTTCATTATTATTGTTTGTTATGGTGATCTGTGATCAGTGATCTTTGACATCACCATTATAATTATTTTGGGGCACCATGAACTGTGCCCATATAAGATGGCAAAATTAATCAATAAATGCTGTATGTGTTTTAACTGCTCCACCAACCAGCCATTCCTCTAACTCTTTCCCTCTCCTCAGGCCTCTCTATTCCCTAAAACACAGCAATCCTGAAATCAAGCCAATTAATAACCTACAATGGCCACTAAATTTTTTGAAATGGAATCTACTCCTGGTGAAGATGCTGTGAAGATTGTGGAAATGACAACAAAGGATTTAGAATACGACATAAATTTAGTTAATAAAGCAATGGCAAGGTTTGAGAGAATTAACTCTAGTTTTGAAAGAAGTTCTACTTTGGGTAAAATGCTATCCAACAGCCTCACATGCTACATAGAAAGAAATCAGTATGAGGAGCCTGGGTGGCTCAGTCAGTTGAATGTCTGACTTTGGCTCAGGTCATGATCTCACAGTTTGTGAGTTCAAGCTACTCGTTGGGCTCTATGCTGACAGCTCAAAGCCTGGAGCCTGCTCTGGATTCTGTGTCTCCCTCTCTCTCTGCCCCTCCCCAAACCCTCCACACTCTGTATCATTCTCTCTCTCGAAAATAAATAAACATTTAAAAAAAAATCATTTGTGAAAGGAAGAGTCAGTCAACACAGCATATTTTAGTACGGTCTTATTTTAAAAAATTGCCACAGCCACCCCAATCTTCAGCAACAACCACCCTGATCAGTCAGCAGCCACCAACATTGAGGCAAAATCCTCTACCAGCAAAAAGACTGCCACTAACTGACAGCTCAGGTTTAGCATGTTTTATCAGTAAAGCACTTCTTAATTAAGGTATGTACATTGTTCTTTTAGACATAATGCTATTTTACTTAATAGACTACAATATAGTACAAACATAGCTTTATATGCACTAGGAAACTAAAAACTTCATTTGACTGAATTTGCAATATTCGCTTTATTGCAGTTGTCTCGAATTGAACCTACAATAACTCTGTATACACTCACATATGTACACACACTAGCCATTTGAACCAGATTCACATGTTCTCTTCATTTTAAATAGAAATAACACCCTCAATCTTTCTCCCCCCAAAAAATAGACTCTGGTTGATAGGCAAGCCAAAATCTGGAATTCCAACAATGTTATGTCAACATGTTATCTTAGTAAATATTTATGTAAAAATAGAAGAGAAAAGAAAAAGAAAACACACACGTGCGTGCACACGCACACATGCACATACATATACACCAGGCATTGTGGTCCGAACCCAAACCACAGCTGACCTAATAAAATAATCATTGAATCAAATAAGGAAGATGTTATAAATATGTTTTTTCTTTGACATTCATACAAATCTGCATTTCTGATAAAATTCTGACTCTATATAGAACTTTACATTTATGACATCTCTTAGCATATTGGAAATGAGCTAAAAAAAAAAAACCAAGAATAACCACAATGGAGAGAGAAATATGTGAAAAAACTAGAAATAGAGAAGTACAAAATTGGTGAAGTCATAAGAATTTTAATTCAGTAATTTTTGACCTTTAGTCCCTCCCTTCCCCTCCTCTTTCTTTTCCGAGATTGATATCCTGACAAACCAAATGATTGCAAAGATCCAAGATCCATTTGCTTGGATAGCATCTTTATCTCCTGAATTTTCTAAATGCCTTTCTTTTTTTTTTTTTTTTTGCCTCTCCCTGCAAAAGTCTTCTTTAAAACAAAAGCAACCTTCTGAGTTTATGACGAAATCTCTCAGTATTAAATGTTAATTTATTACATGGTTATAAAATTGCAATACCATCAGCCCTAGCAATAATGAATCCCTATGGTCTCTGATTTCATGAGGAACCTGACATATCATTGGGAAAAAAATGAAGTAACATAATCAAATGTCATTGTTAATGATATTCAATTATTCCACCTGTGACCTGAGCTATTATAACTATCGCCTTATAATTGCAACTCATCCATTGGGAAAGCCAACTGCAAACATTATCATAACTTAAAGGTCACTTGGAAAGTACGCAATTATAACAAAATTTTGTGATAGTTATGAAAATGAATTCTTTTTTCTATACCTGGTCTCAGATGATATTAGTTCTTTAAAAAATAAACCATAGAATATGAGTTAAACTTACTGTATTTACAGTGTGTTTCTATCCCTCACATTTTTAAAAAGGAAATCAAGAACTAATTTTCCTTACATAATTTTTCCCAGCAACATTTTTTCTTCTAAAAACGGTAGTTGCCATCAGTGACTCTCTTTGTCAGGAGATTCACCATGATTTTGTAGAAAGGAAATCAGTTTCCTTTCCCTCTCTGACTGCGTCTTGCCCACTCTGTCCTTTGGACTTAGTGGATCAGTGCTCTCAGGTCTCCTTTTTGCCTCCAATAAAAAGGGAAGAGAGAGCAATGAGTCAGAATACAGTGTCCCCTTTTTAATCGGCCTAAACAAAATAAAATTTTCTGGCTTTCTTTATTACCCTAAATCCAAGCTGGAAGTATAAAAAAAGAAATGAAACTTGGAAATAAACTCTACCATTTTACTTTACTTAGATCTTCCTAATAGCTGTCATTTCTTAAGCTTTCCATGTGCTACGTACTGTTATGTGCTTTACACCCGTCTCATTTAGGTCATCTGCTTCCTTCTCTCTCTTGATTTGATTTTCAAATCGACGACAAAAATGTTCACTTAAAGTTGACTTACATTGAGAAATTGATAAGAAAGAAAAATTAGGCTACCCATATCAAAACTATTTTGCCAGCGATTATTGTATGACTGTAAGTGACTGATACTTATATGTTGAGATAAGAATTCAAAAGCAGAGGGGCGCCCGGGTGGCTTAGTCGGTTAAGCGTCCGACTTTCGCTCAGGTCATGATCTCGCCGTTCGTGGGTTCGAGCCCCGCGTCGGGCTCTGTGCTGACTGCCAGCTCAGAGCCTGGAGCCTGTTTCAGAGTCTGTCACTCCCTCTCTCTCTGACCCTCCCCTGCTCACGCTGTCTCTCTCTCAAAAAAAAAAATAAATAAAACATTAAAAAAAAAAAAAAGAATTCAAAAGCAGAAAGGGTGGGAATCACAGCCCAGGAGTCCCTGAGCCTCCTCTGAGTCCCAAATTAGGGGAAGTCCCAAACAAGGAGAAGGAGAGCTCTTTCCGTGCTAATAAGGCTATAGTTAGTCTAAAACAAACTTGCCCATCAGGTGGGAACAGGCAGGAGTAGTCAAACTTGCTCTGAGTACAGAATGCCAAGGCCTGCTGCAGCTTTTTATCTGGTTCTTCCAAACAGTTTAACTGTTTTCCCCAATGACCTTAGCCCCTGTTTCATTACACAGGCAATGATAAAGTGGCCATTGGAATGAGAAAGTTTTGGCACATCAGTTTCCAGAAAAGAAGCATTGATTCTTCTCTTTTTAATCCTTTCTTTAAGAAAGAGTAAAAGTGGGGTGTCTGAGTGGCTCAGTCGGTTAAGTGCCTGACTTTGGCTCAGGTCATGATCTTGTGGTCTGTGAGTTCAAGCCCCACATCGGGCTCTGTGCTGACAACTCAGAGCCTGGAGCCTGCTTCAGATTCTGTGTCTCCCTCTCTCTGCCCCTCCCTTGCTCACGCTCTTTCTCTTTCTGTCTTTCAAAAAATAAAAAAATAAAAACTTTTTAAACAAAGAGTAAAAGTAACATATATCAACAAGGATAAATCTTAAAAACATAATGTTGACGAAAAAAGTAAGTGTGTAGGCCCTATTTGAACATTAAAAACACAAGCAAAGCAATTCTATATGCTGCTTATAAAGGCATATTAGTGTATGTAAACATGTTAAAATATACTGGAGTTACATCTTTTTTTTTTTTCTGTCCAACACTAGCTTTCTTTTTTTTTCCCCAACACTAGCTTTCTATAGACAATGTTTGTGTAACAAAACAATTACTCAAATTTAGCCAAATAAGTTGCTGAGACTAGGGCCAGGGAAAGAGGTAATGTAATCAGTCAAGTTGGTAATCAGACATTACTTAGAAAAAGAAACTATAAACACTTGCCTTCTGTATGTCTTCTTATAAAAGTAGTCCATTATTATCTTTTTTTAAGCTTATTTATTTATTTTGAGAGAGAAAACATGACCAGGGAGAGGAGTAGAAGGGGAGAGAGAACAAGAGGCAGACAGAGGGAAAGAGAATGAAAGGCAGAGAGAGAGAGAGAGAGAGAGAAACAGAGAGAGAATCCCAAGCAAGCTATGCACTGTCAGCACCAGAGCTCAATGCAGGGCTCAATCTCTGGAACCATGAGATCATGACCTGAGCCAAAAGCACAGTTGGCCGCTTAGTTGGCCAGCCAGGCACCCCAAGTCCCTTATTATCTTATTCTTTTTCCAGCTTTATCATCTTCCTTTACCCCCATCTATGATCTATGAATAATCACAGAGCTAAACTTATCAGAGGAATAGGGAAAAATCAGCCCAACAGGTGAAAATGATGGACTTTACTTTTTTTAACCACCTTCTTATAGTTTAGCTAAATCAGACAAATGGACATTGTCCTATTTTAGGTGATTTTAATTTTGCAATGAGTAGTAGCAGCTAACATTGGGACATAAATTAATTTTGACACTTTTTCCCTATTATCTATAACTAAAATTCTAATTTAAACCTAATTAAAAGTAGTATTGAAAGTTGTTAAATCAAATTTCACCTGATCTTTAAGATAAAATACCTATAAAACATTCTTTCATAGATTGCTATAAATAAATAAGAAAAGCATTTGATATCCTTTGTAGGCCAAGACTCTGTCTAAATGCACAAAGAGAACAATATTTCTTGACCTTCTGAAAAGAAGCCTTTTTTGTCTTAATGTGTTGGGATGAGGGTGAATTTCCAATTTCACTGAATGAGTTAATCAAAATACACAGAATGTTCTAAGCATGTAGACACAGCCTGGATCCAGCATCAATTCTGTGATAGAGAAGTTTCTACATTTGTTAAACTGCTCTGCCGTAATGTCCTCATCCTTCCCTGAGCATCTCAGTGTCATCATGATCCATCAAAGAAAATACAGTGACTACATAAACGAAGGCAGCCATTTAGGTGAACTATTTCAGAGAACAATGCCTTGAGGAAAGAACCATTTGCATTACACACGACCTTACACTCAGTTCTCTCCCTGGACCACAAAGGGAAGATGGATATCCTTTGGTCAGATGAACAGTTTATGAGGTTTTGTAGTATATAAAAAGACATCTTCAGGGCCTTGTGTACGTACATTGTAAAACCTTGAGATATTTTATGTTACAATATACATATTTAATGCGATAATAAAAAAGCTTATTTGTTTCAAAGTCTCTTTTACCCTTGCTTATATAACCAAACAGCTTGATGCTATTGGCTAAATTTTCACAACTTCCATTATTCATGGCTGCAGTGGGAACATGCCCAACTTCCATAGATCTATAAATCAGATTTGAGCAGCAAATAACACATTCAGGGTGAGTAATATGACATCCATATGGAAGCACAGTGTCAGAGACTGAAGAAACTATGTGTTTTTAAGGCCTAGCAGGTTTCTTTAGTTTCTTGTTTCTACAATAAGATATCATTCTTTTTTTATTTCAAAAATGGTTAAACTACAAGCCAAAAACTATTCAGTCCATTAAACACAACAACATAAAATAGCATGGAACCCTTTTAATAAAGGATAGAAAGTAAGATAAATTCATGAAAAGTTTAGAAATCAGATCTCCATATGGAAATTCACTTGCATGACACCAAAAGGCATTTTACTACACAACCAATGTAGGCTACTTAAGACTCATAAGTTTATCTTCATGACATCTGTTCCTGACAGCAAAGTTATTAGTCAGCAGAAACTACTGCTGTAAATAGCATTCTAGTGTAGTGTGAGGATGTTCGAGAGAAATGAGAGCTATTGATGAATCTAACTGGCTTTTAAAGATTGAAATGTAAATAGCGGGTTGAATATCAACCAGCACATTTATGACAACCAAATTTACAACAAAGAAGTAAACTTATGCATCAGTCTTCCTTAGTTTTATCTTAAAATTAGCCAAAATGATGCCTAAAAACAAATGTTCCTGAGTTATAATGTTGGCTCATTTAAGATATTTTATGTTATCAGAAAAGTTAAGTTTTAAGTGGTTTTTTTTTTTCACTCTTGGGAAAAAATTGCTCCAGATATCATTAGGGAAACTGACTTAATCAAAATATTTATGCACTTTGATCTTAGGCTATCTCCATGGCCCAAAAGATACGAGGATTTGAATCAAGTTTGGTAATTACTAGTCTAATCCACACAGCAATCAAAATTTATAACTCAAACCCTTAAACCAATTTTTACTATATTGATCATGTAAAGATAACTAATACAGTTCTACTCACTTTACTGTGGTAATTCACTTTATTGTGTTTTCTTGATCTAGCTTTTTTATGTATGTAATTCAAATAAATCAGATTTTTACTGATGTTCTATGAACATTTTCTAGAAAAACTTTAGCTTATATATAATTACATGTCACAGTAGCATCTGCTGGTTGATCTAGGTCAGACTTGTTTTGATTTTTTTAGGTGTTTCAGATTTTTTAAGTGAAGCTCACCTTTATCATTTTATAGACAGTCATTAAATACTGTCATCAGAGTACAAGAACATTCCACTTAAAATAAAGAAACTTTATAAGAATTACCCATTTTTGATCAAATTTAGGTAGTGTCTTTTGTGGTCTAACATTGTGGCCCTGCACACCGCAGGATGATGGAAATGACTATGTTGTTCTAAAAATATCCCTTACTCAAGCACCTGGGTGGCTCAGATGGTTAAGCATCCAACTTCGGCTGAGGACACCATATGTGGTTCATGAGTTTGAGCCCCACATTGGGCTCTCTACTGTCAGTGCAAAGCCCACTTTGGATCCTCTGTCTACCTCTCTCTCTCTCTCTACCTCAAAAATAAGGATTTTAAATAATAAATAATAAAACATTAAACTATCTTTTTTAAAATTTAAATCTAAGATGGTTAACATATTGTGTAATAATAATTTCAGGAATAGACTTTAGTGGTATATAACACCTATAACACCCAGTGCTCATCCCAAGTGTGCTCCGTAACGCCCATCACCCATTTAGCCTGTCCCCCACCCAGCACCCTGCCAGCAACCCTCAGTTTGTCTCTGTATTTAAGAATCTCTTATGGTTTCTCTCTCTCTCTGTCTCTCTCTCTCTGCTTTTATCATATTTTTGCTTCCCTTCCCCTATGTTCATCTGTTTTGTTTCTTAAATTCCACATGAATGAAATCATATATTTGTCTTTCTTTGACTTATTTCGTGTTGCATAATACACTCTAGTTCTACCCATGTTGTTGCAAAAATCTTTCAACTACTTTTTAAAGTTTATTTACTTGTAAAAATATCCTTTACTCTAAGTTGAGTGTCACCTCAGTCCATGTACAAAGGATCTCTATTTAACTGTATTTTTTAAAATTTACATTCTTCTCTGATAGCCGAAAAACAGGAAATAATTTCAGTAATTGTTTCATATATCTTCTTTTTTCATTGTAGTTGTTTCAGAAATATTCCAATGGGTAATTTCATTTTTAAAAAATGGAGAGATAACCAAAGAGGTATAAGACCTGTACTCTGAAAACTATAAAATATTGATGAAACAAATTGAAGACAACATAAATGGAAAGATATTCCATGCACATGGATTGGGAGAACAAATATTGTTAAAATGTACAAACACCCAAGGTGATCTAGAGATTTAATGCAATCCCTTTTAAGATACCAACAGCATTTTTCAAGAACTAGAAAAAATAATCCTAAAATTTGTATGGAACAACCAAAGATCCCAAATAGCCAGGGCAATCTCAAAAAGAAGAACAAAACTGGAGGTATCACAATTCCAGACTTCAAGACATGCTACAAAGCTGTAGTAATCCAAACAGTATGACACTGGCACAAAAATAGACACATAGATCAATAGAACAGAATAGAGAGCCCAGAAATAAACCTACAATTGTATAGTCAATTAATCTATGACAAAGTTGGTAAGAATATGCAATGGGAAAAAGACAGACTCTACAACAAATGATGTTGGGAAAACTGGACAGCTACATACATGCAAAACAATGAAACTGGACCACTTTCTTACACCATACACAAAAATAAACTCAAATGGATTAAAGACTTAAATGTGAGGTGTGAAACCATCAAAATCCTAGAGGAGAACACAGGCAGAAATGTCTCTGACATCAGCCATAGCAATATTTTTCTAAATATGTTTACCGAAGCAAGGGAAACAAAAGCAAAAATAAACTATTGGAACTTTATTTTAACACACTAAAAGGCAACCTACTGAATGGGAGAAGATATTTGCAAATGACATATCCCACAAAGGGTTAATATCCAAAATATATGAAAAACTTATACAACTCAATCTCTACCCCCCCACACACTCACACAGAGAAATAAATAATTAAATCATTAGCAGAAGACACAGGCATTTCTCCAAAGAGAACAAATAGATGGCCAACAGACCCATGAAAAGATGCTCAACACCAACAATCAGTAGGGAACTGCAAATCAAAATCACAATGAGATATCATCTCACACCTGTCAGGATGGCTAAAATAAAAAGCTCATGAAGCAATGAGTGTTGTTGAGGATGTAGGAAAAAAGTAACCCTCATGCACTGTTGGTGGGAATGCAAACTAGCACAGTCACTGGGAAAATAGTATGGAGGCTCCTCAAAATATTATAAATAGAATTATCATTTGATCTAGTAACTCCACTACAAAGTATTTACACAAAGAATATGAAAACCCTAATTCAAAAAGATATGCACCCCTTTGGTTATTGCAATTATTCACAATAGTGAAATTATGGAAGCAGTACAAGTGTCCATGAAAAAAAAAAATGAATGGATAAGGAAGATGTGATACACAGACAATGGAATATCACTCACCCATAAAAAAGAATAAAGCCTTTCCATTTGCAACAACATGGATGAATCTAGAGGGTATAATGCTCAGTGAAATAAGTCAATCAAAGACAAATACCATATGATTTCACTTATATGTGGAATTTTAGGAACTAATGAACAAAGAAAAACAAAGACACACAAAAAAATAGTCTCTTTACTAGAGAGAACAAATTTATGGTTACTAGAGAGGAGGGGAGTATGGGTATAGGTGAAATAGGTGAAGGGGATTAAGAATGCACCTACTGTAATGAGCACTGAGTAATGTACATAATTGTTGAATTGTACATTGTACACCTGGAACTAGTAGAACACTATAGGTTAATTATACTGGAATTTTAAAAATGGAAATAAATATTTAATTATGTTGTTCATGGGAGAAGAGACAGAAGTACAAATTTTCAAACATTGTATTATAGCTTGTGTCAAGGAGACACAGGACTTCCCCATTCTCTGGAAGTGTTTTCTCACAGTCATTCATTAGCAAGCACTGTGGCTAAACCAAGTAAATCACAGGAACTTGCCTTGAAGCTCCTGGTACAAGGTGGTATTATTTCAGGTGCCCTATAAATGCCTCTTGAGAAAGTGACAATTGACCTAAAAGACAGGCAAGGATATTGGAAAATATGTTCTCTGTCTATGAACGTCTTTATTTTTAGAGGTGCTGATCGGCCACACCACGATGTGTACAATAAATACTTATTCTAGGTGGTTGTGACATGAAGATGGAGACTGAGAATAATGCCCAATGAACTACAGTGCTTTGCTATTGCAATTGATTTTTTAAATATATATTTCAACACCTAAGACATTAGAATATATTCCATTCTTCTAGATAGTCTGCATCTACTTCATAAGCAATTATTCTACCTATTTCACAAGCAATTATTAAGTACATTTTCGGTAGGGAGTGGAAGATCAGAATTTAGTATGGAAAAGAATAAGCAAACAAATTATCACATCAGTGTGATAAAATCCATATATTAACTCTATGGGAATGCATAAAAAGGAGTATATAAATTTCAAAGAAATTATTGCATTTGAGCTCTGTCTTTAAAACTAAGTAAAAGTCACTGGACAGAAGGAAATGGCAAAGGAAGGACAGAGGAAGAGAGAAAAAAATTGTAAAGAGGAAAATACAACAGCAACTTCCCACAAGTTTGGTGTTTACTAGAGCAAAACACACATATAAAGTAGCGTGTCTTCATTGTGCCCACAAATTTAGAAACAAGATAGCAGAAGGGATATACTTATCCAGTTTCCTTTTCTAAGATATTATGGAAACCACTGCTGAGAAGAAATGAATGAAACTAGGAAAATTAGAAATGGTGTTAACGATCTTTTGGAAGTAAAGCCTCCAAGCTATTCACTGAATGTAAAAGTGACCCAACACCTCTAGTATGAGACACCCCCTGCCAGGAAGGAGATAAACTCTATTTCATGGTATTTAACCCTCTATTAGGAGAAAGAGCAGGGCCTGAGTATTCTAAGAATGCTGAGTCCTCTCCCTTCCTTGCCATTCCCTCAGATGACAGAAAAGGATAATATGTCATCTCTTTTAGACTATACCTGGAGATGAAAAAGGAAATAATTGCTTTCAAGATATCCTGGGAAGAGGATCAAGTCACTCATACCTTATCAGAGTAAATAGACTGTCTAGTCAGAGGACCAAGTTTGAGAAAGGTAAAAAGAAATGGCATGGAAACTCTGCAAACTTCTTACAGCAAGGAACATGCATGCAAAAGCCAAAGAAAGACACCAAGATATAAGAAAAGCATAATACAAAGAATAGAAGAAAAATAAGACAATTAGTTGTTTAACACATAAAACAAAAATACCAATAAAAAAAGTACACAAGTTGATAAAACAGAATGAAAGGAGATAATTAAGTTTGAAACAAGTAACAGGGAAGACACTGCTGAAAATCATACTAGTTAACATAGAAAAAGGCATAAGATAATCACAGTGAATTCTAAGAGAAAAAAACTATAAAGCTATTAGGCAAAAGCCAATAGAAATGGAACAGAAAAATGATCCCACACAAGGGCAATGTGTTGGAATTGAACTCAGCACATAAAGCAGAAGATGCATACAAAGGTATGAGATAAGAACATATCCTAGAAACAGGGAAACAACTGAGGCTGCAGATCAAAAAGAGCACACTGTGTTCTAGGAAATTTTAAAACAAAACATGCCACTCGAAAACAAATTCAGTTAAGTCTTTGAACTTCAAGAGAAAAATCCCTTCACCATCAGGCAAACCGAAGTGGGGGGCAGGTTGGATCATCTTTACAGGGAAAAAGATGTCAGGTTGCTGCTGGAATATTAAATGCCAAAGACAAGGAAGCCCTGTGTATAAGTTCAGTAAGAAAGTGTAACACAAAAATGTATATGATAAAATAAATTTTAAAAATATAACTCAAATAATGCGGTAGCCATAAGCATGTCTTTAAAAGTTTGCCACACAGAGGCACCTGAGTGGTTCAGTAGGTTAAGCATCTGTCTCTTGATTTCAGCTCAAGTCATGATTTCATGTTTCGTGAGATCGAACCCCACGTCAGGCTCTGTGCTGACAACAAGAAGCCAGATTGGGATTCTCTCTCTCCCTCACTCTGTGCCCCTCCCCTGCTTATACTCTCTCTCTTTCTCTCAAAATAAATAAACATTTAAAAAAAAGTTTGCACACAGTGAAATCTAACCAAAATCTAACCAATTAGGACATGAGTAGATATAAAGATCTTCAGAATAAAGAAGCTGTAATAAAGAGACTGGTAGCGTGACTGAATCAACTTAAATATAAAACCAAAACTAAACAACCATGGGAATTGAAATCATTATATCTGTTCCATGCAAAAACTGCAATATAAATAACAAAACTCAGGAAGGAGGGGAAGGAGTAGTAAAGACTATTAGAGTACTAATTGTTTCCTTTTTCAAAGCAGGAAATTAAAGCATGACGTTTTTAAAAACTGACTCTAATCTCTTAATGTTCTGAAAATTTTTTTTTCAGTCTTAAAGAAATAATTTAAGAAATAAAATCTCCCTGGATCACCTGGGTGGTTCAGTCGGTTAAGCGCCTGTCTTCAGCTCAGGTCATGACCTTGCAGGTATGAGTTCGAGCCCCACATTGGGCTCTGTGCTGACAGCTCAGAGTCTGGAGCCTGCCTCAGATTCTGTCTTTCTCTCTCTCTGCCCCTCCCCTGTTCATGTGCTGTCTGCCTGTCTGTCTCTCTCTATCTCTCTCAAAAATAATTAAATATTAAAAAAAGAAATAAAATCTGCCTATGTTAAAGAAATAAGTATTTGACTTTCAACAATTAATTTTACTCATTTATTTTTCTACTTTTAAATCCAAACAAAATTAACAAAGTATTATTTGAAATATATCAATAATATGATTTCATTTTTATTAAAGTTCTGCTTTTCTATCTTCTATCCTTCTATCTATCCTCATGGAAGATATCAGGAACATTTACTAAATAGCAATTTCTAGATGTGATTTACGGTTTTGTTTTGGGTACTTTTCAGCATTGATTTTGATAATGCGTGTTTATCATTTTTACAAAAATTAAAACTAATATGCCGAGATGTTAGCAATGACTACTTCTGGATACTGAGAATATAGATTTATTCAGCCATTTATTTTAAATTTTTTATTAGAGGCATTTGGAAAATGGCAGGAGAGTAGGAAGACCCTAGGCTCATCTCATCCCATGAATACAACTAGATAACTATCAAGTCACCCTATATACCCCAGAAATCGACCTGAAGAATGACAGAACAAACTCCACAATTAAAGAGACAGAAGAGGCCACATAAAGGAAGGTAGGAAGTGCAGAGACATGGTTTGAGGGAGAAACAGATTGCAGGTGCTGCGGGGGGGGGGGGGGGGGCCGGGGGGGGGGGGGGAGCCACAGTCATAGAGAAGGGCAAGAGAGAGAGAAGCACACAGGGAAATACACAAGGAGAATGCTTGCTTCCCCTAAGTCATTCCCTTAGAACTTGGGAGGGGCTGTATTTCATGATTTCTTACAACTAGTGGGGTTTAAAGTCTAGAGTTTTAAAGGTCATTCAGCTTTCTGGGATAGAACCTGAAGGAAACTGTGACACTCCTGGAGAAAAGGCAGGCAAACAATGCAGGGGGCAGATGGCATGGAAACAGCAATTTGAAGAATGTCTGGGGAACACAGAGAGGAGATTATTTGCTCTTCTCAGAGCATATCCTGAGAGGCAGTATTCTTTAAGATGCCTCTCTGGGACCAAAGGGGCTGGCTGGATCCATTTCCCTCCCCTGCCCCTCAGAATAAATACAGAGCCACCTGCAGTAAACTGCACAGCACAGACACTGGCTGCCTAACTTGCTTACACCAAGCCCCACCTTACTCTGGTAGGACTGCTCTTCTCAGTCAAACTTGCCTCACTTACAGCAAGGCAGACCCCTCCCCTGAAAGACCAGCACAAACCTCTGCCAACAGCACATCTCCTGACCAGAGTGTTCTGTGGGGCCTCAGTTCTGATGGAGGTGATGTCAGGTCTCATTTCACAAACAGACCAGAGCACACCTAGTTAAAAGTTAAAACTCACTACATTCAGGCCAGGGACCAAACACTGCCCGTAGCAGGCAAGAAAAGCCTCTACAGAAACTACCCTTAGGGTAGAGTGGCCAGAACACAACAGCATAGCACAAACCAGAGACATTCCCTTAAGTTCCAAGCCCTGGACACCACATGACCTCTTCTTCATAAGGCCATTACATTCAGGAGCAGGAGATATAACTGGCTTCTCTAACACAAAGAAGAAGGCAGAGACTCAGAGAAAATGCCAAGATGAAGGAATGTATACCAAATAAAAGAACACGATAAAGCCAAGGCCAGAGATCGAAGCAAAACAGACATAAGTAACACACCTGAGGGAGAATTTAAAACAACAATCATAAGGACACTCACTAACCTTGAGAAAAGAATGGAAAACATCAGTGAGACCCTTACTAGAGAGTTTAAGAAGTTAAAAAAAAATAATCAGAGATGAAGAATGCAATAATGAAACTAGAAACAGGCTTGATTCAGTGAACAGGCTGGAAGAAGCAGAGGAATGAATTAGTGACCTGGAAGTTAAAATCATGGAAAATAATGAAGCTGAACAAAAGAAAGGAAAAAAAAAAATTATCCAACACAAGAATAGACTTAGAGAACTCTGAACTCCATCACATGTGAAAATATTTGTATTCTAGTAGTCCTAGAAGAAGAAGAGAGAGAAAGGAGGGCAGAAAATTTATTTCAAGAAATATTAGCAGAAAAATTCCTAATCTGAGGAAGGAAACAGACATCCAGATTTATGAGGCACAGAAAACTGCCATCAAAATCAACAAAAGTAGGCCAACAGCAAGACATATTGTAATGAAACTTGCAAAATATAGTGATTAAAAAAAAGTCTTAAAAGGAGCCAGAGGAAAAAGTCCTAAATTTACAAAAGAAAGCACATTAAGCTAGCTGGGGATTTCTCAATAGAAACATAGCAAGCCAGTAGGGAGTGACCTGATATATTCAAAGTGCTGAATAGAAAAAAATCTGTAGCCAAGAATATTCAATCCAACAAGGCTATCATTCAGAATAGGAGATATAAAGAGTTTCTCAGACAAACAAAACCTAAAGGAGTTCATGACCACTTAACCAGCCCTGCAAGAAATATTAAAGAAAACTCTTTGAATGGAAAGGAGAAATTAAAATTGACAAAGACAAGGATCAGGGAAAACCTCCAGAAGCAATAAAATAGGTAATAAAATGGCAATGAAAGCATAAATAAATAAATAAATAAATAAATAAATAAATAAATAAAATAGTAAATGAAAGAGGAGAAATAGCAACCAACACCACATAAATGCAAACAATTATTAAAAAAATATTGTGAAAAACGATATGTCATCATATTGAACAATCTGGAAAAATTGATAAATTCCTAGAACCATATCAACTACCAAAAGTGTAACAGGAAGAAATAGAAAACTTGAACAGACTGATAACCAGCAAAGAAATTGAATCAGTAATCAAAAACCTCCCAACAAACAAAAGCCTAGCACCAGATGGATTCACAGATCAATTCTACCAAATATTTAAAGAAGAGATAATACTTACTATTCTCAAACTATTCCAAAAATATAGGAAAGGAAGGAAAACATGCAAACCCATTCTATGAGGTGAACATTACCCTGAAACCAAACCAGATAAAGACTGCACTGAAAAAGAGAACTACAAGTGAATATCCTTGATGAATATGGATGCAAAAAATCATCAATAAAATACTAACAAACTAAATCCAACACTATATTTAAAAAATCATTCATCACAATCAAGTAGGGTTTATTCCTGGGTTGCCAGGGTAGCTTGATATTTGCAAATCAGTCAATGTGATACACCACATCAGTAAAAGAAGGGATATGAACTATATGATACTTTCAAAGATGCAGAAAAAGCATTTGACAAATACAACATCAATTCATGATAAAAACCCTCAAAAAAGTAAGTTTAGAGGGAACATACCTCAGCATAATAAAGACCATATATAAAAAAACCAACAGCCAATATCATCCTAAGTGGGGGAAAAACTGAGAACTTTCCATTTATCGTGAGGAATAAGACAGGGATGTCCATTTCCACCACTGTTATTTAACATAGTACTGGAAGTCTTAGCCACAGTGATCAAACAACAAAAAGAAATAAAAGTCATCCAAATCAACAAGGAAGAAGTAAAACTTTCCCTCTATGAAGATGTCATGATACTGTACGTAGAAAACCCAGAAGACTCCATGAAAATCCTGCTAGAATTGATGAATGAATTCCATAGTTACAGGATACAAATCAACATACAGAAATCTGTTGCATTTCTATACAACAATAATGAAGCAGCAGAAAGAGAAATTAAAAAATCAATCCCATTTATAATTGCACCAAAAATAAGATACCTAATAATAAACCTAACCAAAGAGATGAAAGATTTGTACTCCAAAAACTATAAAGCATTGATGAAAGATACTGTAGACTACACAAACGAGTGGAAAGATAGTCCACACTCATGGATTAGAAGAAAAAATATTGTTAAAACATGTATATTACTCAAAGCAATCCCTATAAAAATTAATTTTTAAAAAATTTAATTCGATCCCTATTTTAAAAACCAGCATTTTTCACAGAGCTAGAACAAGCTATTCTAAATTTTTGAGACCACAAAAGACCCCAAATAGCCAAACCAATCTTGAAAAAGAAAAAGCAAAGCTAGAGGCATCACAATTCAACCTCAAGCTATATTACAAAGGTGTAATGATTGAGACAGTATGATACTGGCACAAAAAATATACACATAGATCAATGGAACAGAATAGAAGACCCAGAAATGCACCCACAACTATATGGTTGAGTAAACTTTGACAAAGCAGGAAAGAATATCCAATGGAAAAAAAGACTATCTTTTCAACAAATGGCGTTGGGAAATCTGGACAACTATAGGCAAAAGAATGACACTGGACCGCTTTCTTACACCATACACAAAAATAACCTCAAAATGGATTAAAACACTAAATGTGAGGTGTGAAACCATCAAAATCCTAGAGGAGAACACAGGCAGAAATGTCTCTGACATTGGCCATAGCAACATTTTTCTATATATGTCTCTTGAGGCCAAAAAAAACCCCCAAAAGCAAAAATGAACTATCAGGGGGGTGCCTGGGTAGCTCAGTCAGTGAAGTGTCTGACTTGATTTCGGCTCAGGTCATGATCTCACAGTTCATGGGATCGAGTCCCACATCAGGCTCTATGCTGACAGTACAGAGCCTACTTGGGATTCTCTCTCTCCCTCTCCCCCAACCCCCACCCTATGTGTATGCTCGCTCTTAAAATAAATAAACTGTAGATAAACAAACAAACAAACAAGCTATTGGGACTTTATCAAAATAAAAAGCTTCTCCAAAGTGAAAGAAACAATCAACAAAACTAAAAGGCACCCTACAAGATGATAGAAAATATATACAAATGACATACCTAATAAAGGGTTGATATTCCAAATATATAAAGAACTTATTCATTAGAAAAATGAATAACCCAATTAAGACATGAATAGACATTTTTCCAGAGAAGACATACAGATGGCCAAGAGACACATGCAAAGATGCTTGAAATCACTCATCATCAAGGAAATGAAAATCAAAACCATACTGAGATATCACCTCATGCCTGTCAGAATGGCTAAAATCAACAACACAAGAAACAACAGATGTTGGTGAAGATGTGGAGAAAAGGGAATTCTCTTGGTGGTAAGAATGCAAATGGTATTGCCACTCTGGAAAACAGTATAGAAGATCCCCAGAAAGTTAAAAATAGAACTACCTTATGATCCAACAATTGCACCACTGGGCATTTATCAAAGAATACAAAAATATTACTTCTAAGAAACACAAACACCCCTATGTTTATAGCAACATTATCTACCATAGCCAAATTATGGAAATAGCCCAAGTGTCCATTGACTGATGAATAGAAAAAGAAGAGGTGCTATATATATACAATGGAATATTACTCAGCCATCTTGAAAAATGAAATCTTGCCATTTGCAATAACATGGATGGAGCTAGAGTATATTATGCTAAGTGAAATAAGTCAGAGAAAGACAAATACCGTATGATTCCACTCATATGTGAAATTTAAGAAACAAAACAGATGAATGTATGGAGAGGAGAAGAAAAAGAGAGAGAGGGAAACAAACCATAAGAGACTCTTAAAGATTGAGAACAAAGAGAGGGTTGATGGAGGGAGGTGAGTGGGAGATGGGCTAGATGGATGATGGACATTAAGGAGGGCACTTGTTGGGATGAGCACTGGGTGTTATATGTAAGTGATGAATCACTGAATTCTACTCCTGAAACCAATATTGCATTGTAGGTTAATTAACTGGAATTTAAATAAAAATCTGAAAAGGAAAAAAGGAATAGGTAGAGAGAAAGGAATAAGGGAAGGGGGGGGTGGCAGCTTGGGGGAGGAGCAACCAAATCTATTAGCATTAAAAATCATCCTACAAACTTGATTTTTAACCCATTAAAACATCTAGTAGTCTGAAATATGTTTTTAAGTATCCTATTTTATTTTATTTTATTTTATTTATTTATTTTTTTTTTACAAATAGTTTATTGTCAAATTAGTTTCCACATAACACCCAGTGCTCATCCCCACAAGTGTCCTCCTCCATGCCCATCCCCCCCTCCCCCCCACATCCATCAGTCCTCAGTTTTTGTCAGCATTCAAGAGTCTCTCATGGTTTGCCTCTCTCCCTTTCCCCCACCATTTCCGCCCTTCTTCTCCCCCTTGTTCCTCCGTCAAGTTCCTCCTAATCCTCCTATATGTGCACACATATGATATTTGTTCTTCTCTGCCTGACTTATTTTGCTAAGCATAACACCCTCAAGGTCCATCCATGTTGCTACACATGGCCAGATTTCATTGTTTCTCATTGCCATGTAGTATATGTTTCTCATTGCCATTCATCTGTTGATGGACATTAAGTATCCTATTTTGGATGAAAAATTATACGTTAATTCCAGGTAAGAGTGGTATGAAATGCTCTAGGGTGAGTGTCAGAGAGGATGGCCAGAGAAGTCCTCATGATAAGAATGGAGGGAGCAAGCCATGGAGATATCTAAAGGAAGAAGTACAGCAGGCAAAAAGAGCAGCAAGAACAAAGACCTTAAGGCAGGGCATGATTGGCTTCTTCCAAGACCACAAAGAAGGCCCAGAGGGATGGAGGTAGGAGGTGCAGTCAGAGGGGTTGAGAAAGGATGGGAGGAAGAGTGGGACAGTCATAAAGGAACTTGTGGGCTCTATAAGCAGTTTGGTTTTTACTCTGAGTGTGATTAAGAAGTTGAGAGGATTTTTCACAAGAAATTATTCGAAGTGACATATCTTAAAATAACCTGGCTATTGCATAAAAAACAGACTATAGGAAGCAAAGGTAGAAACAGAGAGAATGAGGAGGCTAATGGAATAATCCAGGAGAAGGATTATAGAACCAGAGTGAAGTGGTAGAGATGAATGAGACCAAGATAGGATGAATGATTATTATTTGTCTTCCTTCTACCTTCTTGTAAGCTTAAATTTAACAACATTAACATTTTAAAAAAAGAATAATGGTAATAGCTTCAAGAGACATTTGAGTAGAATCTAACAAAATCTACTGACAATTTGAAAGAAGTAAAGGAGGGGTAGTCCTTCAAGATTATCAAGTTTGGGGCTTAAGCAGCAAGAGTCATGCCACCATTAATTAAAACACGGAATGCAGAAGACGTAATAAGCTTTGGATGTTAGAACATTTAATTCAATTGCCCACAAAACAGAGTTACCCAGACACTGACCAGGCAGTAGTCATACATGTGAGCTTAAGAAAGCGATCCAGGTCAGGGGCGCCTGGGTGGCTTAGTCGGTTAAGCGTCCGACTTTCGCTTAGGTCATGATCTCGCGGTTCGTGGGTTTGAGCCCCGCGTCGGGCTCTGTGCTGACTGCCAGCTCAGAGCCTGGAGCCTGTTTCAGTCTGTCACTCCCTCTCTCTCTGACCCTCCCCTGCTCACGCTGTCTCTCTCTCTCCTAGAAATAAATAAAACATTAAAAAAAAAAAAAAAAAAAAAAAAAAAAGAAAGCGATCCAGGTCTGAAGAATAAAGACCTACTAGGGTCTGCCAAACTTCATGTCTATTACTGCTATGTCATCTTGTCTGATTCACTATCCATCCAACCGAGAGAAGGAGATTTGTAAGTATTTTTAAAGCCTTTATTTAAAAATAGAACTTTGTTGCTGCAAGTTCTTTTTCATTGTAAACTTGCTAAAGAGATAAAAATAAAGTGGGATGCCATTTTAGTATTTGGTAATTTATATAGTCCTCTTTTTGTTTAAAGTGTATTTTTTAAAGGCTTTTTGAACATTATACACCATATAATCTATATTACAATGCTTGCTTTATTCTATAATACGACCTTCATTTATATTCTATTAAGCTATCTCCAGTCATCCTTAATACTACTCTTGCCGTAAACAGTATCATCTTGAACTAATATGATGCTGGTCTGGAAAGACTACAGATGTTCCACCCACCCAGCTCTAAATGGAGAAACAAAAGACTACAAAATCTTACTTAGAGTTCACCTATTCCATAAGGGCAAGTTCATATATTGTTGCCTTTATTTTCATATATAAAACTAAGTTAATCATATATAATTTTTTCCTACTGAAATTTCCCTTTATTTTGACTTTAATAGGTATTTAACCCCCCCCCCCTTTTTCCCAATCTGTGATTGGTGGAGCATGACAAGAAAAAAGAATGACTGGCAGAAAGCCTTGTGTGCTTTATTCATAAAACATATCTGTGATGACAAAAGGTGATAAAATAGGACAGTATGAGCTTTCCCCAGTCACTGATGTCATTCCATCCACACACCTGCAAAGCCTCAGCTTCAACTACCCATCCTCAGGAAGAAATCAGCAAGGCAAATTTCTCATTTTCCTAATTTCAAGGTGACTGAAGCCCTAGAGTCTCTTATAACTGCTATTCACGGACATTTAGGATTTACACTCTTTGGGAAATAGACAATTCATACATTTTAACACTCAAATCAACCTTGAGTGCCCTTCTATCTTTCTTCAAGTAATAAAGACATGATGATCAATTTTGCACATTTTCTCACTGGCATCTTACATGGGCTGTGAAAGTTTAATAGGGTTCTATTTCTGAAAATTATGCTGTGTTGCTTTAGCTATTCTGATACCCAAGGATTTGGAAAGGTGAATCATTCATTCTGTTTCTGAGGGAGATATTTCCAGAGAAAAGAAATCTGAGTTACTTTCCAAATCTAAAACTTGCTTTCAAAATCTGTTTTGTTGAACCTGCAGATTGCTTACCAGGTGTCCACTCAATAATGCCTTCTCTTCATAAAGGATAATTTCATACTAGCACATTTGGAAGCAAGCATCCTTTGTATGAAGACATTTTTGTGTCAGAGTTTATCTCTCTGATCAAGTGATATTGCGTTCATTTGGGCAGAGTGTTAATTTTCCCAACGATGAAACTATTCTTATTGTTTGACCAAAAGATGAACTTCTGTGTCCACATGCTTTCTTCAGCCTGAAGAAATAAATGTATGGACTGCATACATAGTAAAATCAAAAGTATGTATTGGTTCTGAAGTATGACCTGCAGACAATCCATATAGCAAGAAATGTTAATACTCACCTCTGTCCTAAGATCTAGTGAATCAGAATATCTGGGGAGGGGCTCAGCAACCTGAGATTGAACAGGCCCTCTAGGCGATTCTGATGAAGTGGAAGTTTGAGATGCACTGAATATTAAAAGCACCCAGGGCACTTTTCTTTTTTAACAATGAGAATGTGCAGGGGAGGGAGGCAGGGAATATCAGGCTAATTAAATCAAAATCTCTCGCACGGGGGGCCTGGGCATTGATATGTTTTAAAAACTCCCAGGTAATTTTAATGCACAACCTGATTTAAGAGCCACTGCTCTAGAGGCAGCCTGTCTTAAATGGTGAAAATCACTCTCTAACTTACATAAAAAATTTACTGGTTTTGCAGTCTACTAGTTGCATTTATTTAGATGCTTATTTTATCTACCTGATTAGCTTGAAGTGAGAGTCCAAGTATTATTCATTTTCATCCCCTGAAGTGCTTAGCACAATCTCATTCACAATGAATTTAATAAGAACATATTTCAATACCCCTTCATAAAGTACCAACCCATTTAGTCCTCATAACAACCTCTGAAATAGGCAGATTATTATCACTTTTTTTAAAGAGAGCTCACAGAGGGTAACTGACTTATTTTCTTGTAGCTAATTACAGTGAAACCTGAACCATCAACCCAGAGAATTTTCCTTCATGGTGTTTCTCCTTCCCCCCAACTTCCATCTGGAATGCAGTTTCCCTACAGTCTTCCCACTCTTATTTAAATGACCCCCTCTGTGGCGCCTGGGTGGCTTAGTCGGTTAAGCGTCCGACTTTCGCTTAGGTCATGATCTTGCGGTTAGTGGGTTCGAGCCCTGCGTCGGGCTCTGTGCTGCCAGCTCAGAGCCTGGAGCCTGTTTCAGAGTCTGTGACTCCCTCTCTCTCTGACCCTCCCCTGCTCACGCTGTCTCTCTCTCTCTCTCCTAGAAATAAATAAAACATTTAAAAAAAAAATAAAAAAAAAAATAAATGACCCCCCTCTGTCCGATTTCTCCACCAACACTTCTGGGCCAGAATTTATGCCTTACAAAAGGCATCCTTTGGCGTCAGAGTTACTACTGACTTTGGAGAGTTTACAACTCTGTTCTCTATGCAGTGACACAACGTGTCATTGATTGCAAGTTTCTGAAATGCTGGGGCTACAGAACATAATCTTCACTAAAGAAGATCTGAAAGGGGTGGGGAGGAGGAGTAGGCAATAACATGAGCATGTCTCTTATCTTATTGATCCTTACCAGTGATAAATCCCAAAATTAAGGAATCATCAAGTGGATATGATAATACATATGATAAATGAATTTGCTATTGTTTTCATCACAGCCTTCAGATGGCTCCAAACCTATTGTCATGAAAACATGGACCTAATGAAGTCATAGCTGGAATAGCGTGCAAATACATCTGTACGTCGGCCATGCACCATCTGCAAAGAAAGGCGTGTAAATAGTTCTTCTCTTCCTTCCAAATCCAAGTGATTACACTGTACACAAGTCATATTTACAGATGGATCACACACACACTCTCATTAGAGGCTTCTGAATGTTATTTCCCTTTTCCTAGCTTATAAGTGTTGAATAGTTGGTCTGCATTTTTCAGAGCATGGGTGAGCTATGTGAAATGTTTTAGGTTTTGATGAAAACTGTATTCAGGCTTCAACTTCTGTCCTTGAAAAGAATCAGCATCTGTCATGATTATCAGGTGTGCTAAGGAAGTCACTCTTAAGGCCCATTTTACTTTTATTGCTAAAAGCTGTATAATCCCCCAAATTTTGCAAGTTGTATTTACTGCATTCTCATAATAAAATTAAACTTTAATAATCTCAAAAGGGAATAAAGATAAAGAAATGTGAGGTCTAAATGGCAGCATAGGAATATTGTAAACTCAATTCCTCCTACAGACATAACATATCTATGGCTGCATATGGGAAAATACCCTCTCAAAAATACCTATGGGGCACCTGGGTGGTTAGTCAGTTAAAAATATGACTTTGGCTCAGGTCATGATCTCATACATAGTTTGTGGGTTTGAGCCCCACATCAGACTCTGTGCTGGCAGCTGAGAGCCTGGAGCCTGCTTCAGATTCTGTGTCTCTGTCTCTCTCTGCCCCTCTCCTACTTGCACTCTCTCTCTCTCTCAAAAATAAATAATAAACATTAAAAAATTTTTAAAAACAAAAACCCTATAAACTAGGTGAACAGAGCCTAGTTCTTCTACAACAAAGCTTAAAAGGGCCATATGGAGACAGGTAAGAGAGGCACAGCCACAATATTGCCAAAACCTCACCTCAGTGCAGCAGCTCACAATCAAGATGGATCTCACAAAGCAGGAGCTTCTCCCTGAGGACAATGGGTTCATGTACCACAACTAGCATCCTAAGCCTTGGGACCTATACTTTAGGGACAAGCTCCCCAAATATCTAAGCTAATGTCCAGGAAAAAAGAAGGGGGCTTATGTCCAGGAAACACGAAGGGCTGTAGGAGACTGAGATAACATTCTTTTACCTTTTTAAGTCTATTTTTTTATTTTGAGAGCAAGAAAGCATGAGTAAGGGAGTGGGGGGGTGGGGGCGAGGGATAAAGAGAGAGAGAGAATCTCAAGCAGGCCTCGAACTATCAGTGCAGAGCCTGATAAGGGGCTCAAGCTCATGAACCATGAGATCATGACTGGAGCTAATGTGAGACGCTTAACTGACTGAGTCACCCAAGTACCTCTGAGATATCACTCTTAAAGGATTGGCACACAGACTCATTCAGCCCAGAGACCACCACAAAAGCAGCAGTTTGAAAAGTGCCTAGACTATTTGTGAAGAAGATCCATTTGTTAATCTGCCAGATGGGCAGGGGCCTTTTGGGACTCTAAGATGGAGGTGCTGGTGGGTACCAATTATTCACTCTCCCTCTACCTTTCTAGCACTGGCAGACACATACAGTTCACACATCTCCCTGTGAGCTGCTAAAGCTGGTGGACATGCACCGTTTCTGTGTGCCTCTGCTGCCCTGCTAAAGCAGGTAGGCACACTTGACCCCTGCACTCTCTCGCTGCCTCACTAAGACAGGCAGGCATGGGAAGATCACAAAAGGGACTCTCCCAATGGCCTGGCTCTCCTGGCCCAAGGTCTTTGTATTCCTGAGTCCTACAGGACTATAACAGGTGGAAAGAAAGTTCTTAGCTGGTTACCACCCCTAGGACACTAAACAAACTGCAGACTAAATTACAACCCCAGTCTTCCTTTGAAAATGCCTATTTACTTGTTCTGGAGCTTTAGCCTGAGGGACAGGCTTTAGGATTACCAAACATCTAGAGGCTAGTAGGTGCTCTCAGGTAACAGAGGCCCGGGGATGCTATCTTTGTGCTCTCCCTAGGCCATGCTACACAGCTCAATGAGACATCCTAGACAGAAGCTTATACAGTCATCCGGAGCCCTGATTTTTATACCTGTTACTCAGAAGACATCTCCAGACTGCCCTGTTTCCAGTTGTGATCCCACAGAACTATATACACTTGCATATTTTAAATGCTGGCATCTGAGAGTCCAGCTTCCATACAGCTTGAAATTAGGTGCTGACTGAGATTCCTTCTTTTGGTACACAAACAGGTCTTAGTACACCTTCAGCTGAGACCTATTAAGAATACATCAGCTGCTGATTTACAAAGACAAAAGTTCAAGAGCTAACCAAAAGCTAGGACAAGGATGAACAAAAGTTTCATCTCCTGGACAAAGTTACTCCTTCAAGACTGGGAAAGATATCTGTTTCACTTAATACATATATACAAACACAAAAAGTTAATCATTGTGAGGAAACGGAAGAATAAGTTTCAAATAAACAAGCAAGATAAAATCTCGGGAAAAAAAAACTTTAAAGAAAAAGAGATAAGTAATCTATCTCATAAAGTTCAAGGTAATACTTATAGAGATGTTCACTGAACTTGGAAAAAGAATAGATGAGGGGCACCTGGGTGGCTCAATTGGTTAAGCATCTGACTCTTGATTTCAGCTCAGGTCACAATTTCACAGTTCATGGGCTTGAGCCCTACATAAGTACACTGACAGTGCAGACCCTGCTAGAGATTCTGTCTCCCTCTCTCTCTCTCTGCCCTTCTCCTTCTTGCTTGCTATCTCTCTCTCTCAAAATAAAATAAAAAATAAACTTAAAAAAAGAAAATAGATGAACACATTAAAAATATCTACGAAGAGATGGTATATATAAGAAAGTGCCAAACTGAAGTCACAAAACTGCAGAATAAAACAACTGAACTAAAAAATACATTAGAGGGCTTCAAGAGCAGATTGGTTGAAGCAGAATAGATTAGTAATCTGGAAGACAGAGCCATGGAACTCCCCCAAACAGAGCAACCAAAAGAAAAAAAAGAATTTTAAAAGATGAAGATAGCATAAGAGACCAGTGAGACAATATCAAGCATACTAACATTCACATCATAGGGCTCCCAGCAAGAGAAGGGAAAGAAAAGGGGACAAAAAACTTATTTGAAGAAATAATGGCTGAAAACATACCTACCTAGAGAAGAACACAAGACACCCAAGTCCAATTCCAGAGAATTCCAAATAAGATGAACTCAAAGAGATCCACACCAAGGCACATTATAATTTAAAATGTCAAAATTAAACATAAAGAGAGACTATTAAAAGCAGTAAGTGAAAAACAATGTGTTATATATAAAGGAAACCCCATAAAAATAGCAGCTGATTTTTCAGCAGTATTTTGTAAGTAAGAAGGGTGTGACATATATATTCAAAACACGGAAAGGAAAAATATTCCAAACAAGAATATTCTGCCTCGTAAGGTTATAAGTCAGAATTGAAAGGAAGATAAAGAATTTTCCAGGCAAGCAAAAGCTGAAGAAGTTCATCATCACTAAACCAGCCTTACAGGAAATGTTAAACTTCCTTAAGCTGAAAAGAAATGACAATAATTAATAAAAAGAAAAATACAAAAGTAAGAATATCACTGGTAAAAGGTATCTATATAGTAAAGGTAGTGGATTTATCACTTAAAAAGCTACTATTAAGGTGAAAAGACAAATGTAGTAAAATTAATTAAAACTATAATAATTAATTAAGGGAAACAAAAAGATGTGAAATATGTCATCAAAATCATAACATGGTAGAGAGAAAAGTAAAAAAATAGAGTTTAGGAATGAGTAAAAATTTAAATTATTATCAACTTAAAATAGATATTGTATATATAGGATGCTATATATGAACCTCATGGTAAGCACAAAGCAAAAACCTACAGTAGATTCACAAAAGAAAATGAGAAAAGAATTTGAAACAGTAAAGAAAGTCATCAAACCACAAGGGAAAAGAGCAAAAAAGAAGAAAGAAAGAGAGAGGAAATGCAAAAGACACCCAGAAAATATATAACAAAATGCCACTAAGTAGATAACTATCACTAATTAGTTTAACTATAAATAGACCAAACTCTCCAATCAAAAGAGATACGGTGCTTAAATGGACTTAAAAAAAAAAAAAAACAATAAAAAAAGAAAGAAAGAAAAACAAGACTTGTCTATATGCTGCCTACAAGAAACTCACTTCAAATGTAAGAACACACCCAGACTGAAAGTGAAGGGATGGAAAAAGATATTCCTTGAAAATGAAAATGAAAAGAAAATTAGGGTATCTATATTAATATCAGCCAAAATAGGCTTTAAAACAAAGACTGTAATAAAAGAGAAAGAAGGGTATTACATAATGATAAATCAATGCTACAAGAAGATGTTGCATCTGTAAATATATATGCATCCAACATAGGATCAAAATATATAAAACAAATATTAACAGACCTAAAAGGGGAAATTGAAAGCTGTATAATAAGAATAGGGGACTTTAACACTCTACTTGCATCAAGAGAAAAGTCATCCAGACAGAAAATCAATAAGAAAACATCAGTCTTAAATGACACATTACACCAGATAACTTAATAGATATATTCAGAACATTCCACAGAATAAAGCCACAGAATATACATTTGTATTCCAAGTGCACATGGAACATTCTGCATGGAACGGTTTTCAATAAATTAAAGACTGAAGCCAGATCAATCATCTTTTCTGACCATAGTGGTATGAAACTAAAACTCAATTATAAGAAGAAAACTAGAAAAAAGAAATGTGTAGGTTGAACAACATGCTACTGAACAACCAATGGATCCAAAGAAATCAAAGGAAAAAATTTTAAATAGCTGGAAACAAATAAAAATGGAAATTGAACATATTAAAATCTATGGGATACACCAGAAGCAGTTCTAAGAGAGAAATTCAAAGCAATGAAGGCCAATATCAAGGAACAAGAAAAATCTCAAATAAACAATCTAACTTTACACCTAAAAAAACTAGAAAAAAGAACAAAGTCCAAAGATAGTAGAAGAAAGGAAGTAATAAAGATCAGAGTGGAAATAACTGAAATAGAGACTAAAAGACAATAGAAAAGATCAATAAACTAAAAGCTGATTCTTCAAAAAGATAAACAAAATTAACTAAGAGGAAAGAGAGAAGGCTCAAATAAATAAAATCAGAATTAAAAGAGAAGTTCCAACTGATACCACAAGAATACAAATGAATATAGGAGATTACTATGAACAGGTATATACTAACAAATTGGATAATCTAGAAGACATGGATAAATTTCTAGAAACATATGATTTTCCAAGACTGAATCAGGAAAAAAAAATTTTAACTCTGAATAGACTGACTACTGCTAAGGCAATCAAATCAGTAATCAAAAACTTCTCAACAAATAAAAACTCTTCAGTGGTGAATTCTACCAAACATTCAGAGATTTAATGCATTTCCTTCTCAAACTCTTCCAAAAAAAAAAAAAAAGGAAGATAATGGAATGCTTCCAAACTCATTACAAGTGCAGCATTACTCTGATACCAAAACCAGAAAAGGGCACCACAGAATAAAGGAGGGGAGGGAGGGGAGGGGAGATGGGAAGAGAGAGGGGAAGGGAGAGGAGAGGGGAAGGAAAGGAGGAAGGAAGGAAGAAAAGAAGGAAGGAAAAAAAAGAGGAAGAAGAAAATTACAGGCCAATAACTCTGATGAACATAGAAACAAACTCTTCAATAAAATATTTGCAAGTTGAATTCAATGTTATATTGAGAGATTATACATCACAATTCAGTGAAATTTATTCTAGAGATGGAAGGATGGATTAACACTCACAGATCAATCAACATGATATATCACAGTAACAAAATGAAAGATGAAAATCATATAATTACATCAATAGATGCAGGAAAAGCATTTGACAAAATTCAACATCCAGTTATGATAAAAACTCTCCACAAAGAGAATATTGAGTGACTGTACCTCAATGTAATGAGGACTAAATATGACAAGTCTACAGTTTCCATCATACCCAACAGTGAAAAGCTGAAAGCTTTCTCTCTAAGAACAGAAAGTAGACAAGGATACCCACTCGCCCCATAGTATTCATTATAGTATTAGAAATCCTAGCCAGAGAAATTCAACATAGTATTAAGTCCTAGCTAGAGAAATTAGTCAAGAAAAAGAAATAAAAGGCACACAAATAGGACACAAAGAAGTAAAACTGTCACTATTTAGAGATAACATGATTTTATATACATATATAGAAAACCACACAGATTCCACCAAAAGGCTGTTAGAACTAATAAAAAAATTCCGTAAAGTTGTAGTGTTTGAAATCAATATACAAAAATCTGTTGTTTCTTTCTCTCTTCTCTTCTTTCCTTCCTTCCTTCCTTCCTTCCTTCCTTCCTTCCTTCCTTCCTTCCTTCCTTCCTTCCTTCCTTCCTTCCTTCTTTCTTTCTTTCTTTCTTTCTTTCTTTCTTTCTTTCTTTCTTTCTTTCTTTCCTATTTCTGAGAGACAGGGAAACATAATTTGAGTGGGGGAGGGTAGAGAGAGAGACACACATAGAATTTGGAGCATTCTCCAGGCTCTGAGCTGTCAGCACAGAGCAGAAGGTGGGGGCTGAGGTCACAAACTGTGAAATCACGATCTGAGCTGAGTGGGTTACTTAACCATCTGAGCCATCCAGGTGCCCCCAAAATTTGTTGAGTTTCTATATACTAACTACAAAGTATCAGAAAGAAACTTTTTTAATGATCCCATTACAATTATATCAAAAATAATAAAATACACAGGAATAAATTTATCAGGGAGATGAAAGACCTATACACTGAAAATTATAAGATATTGAAGAAAAAAATAAATGGAAAGATATCCCATTCTCATAGGCTGAAAGTATTAATACTGTTTAAATGTTCATACTACTCAAAGCAATCTATAGAGTCAATAAAATCCCCATCAAAATTCCAATGATTTTTTTCACAGAACTGGGACAAACAATCCTAAAATTTGTATGGAACCACATGACTCCAAAGAGCCAAAGCAGTTTTGAGAAATAAAAACAAAGCTGGAGACATATGCTCCCTGATTGCAAACTATACTAAAAAGCCATAGTAATCAAAATAGTTTGGTATTGCAAAACATAGACATGTAGATGAATGCAATAAAATAGAGTGTCCAAAAATAAATCCATGATTCTATGCTCAACTAATTTACAATAAAGGAGGCAAGAATATACAATGGGGAAAGAAGAGACTCTTCAATAGCTGGTGCTGGGAAAATTGGAAAGCCACATGCAAAAAAAAAAAAAATTGACTACTATTTTACATCACACACAAAATTAACTCAAAATGGATTGAAGACTTGAACATAAAGACCTGAAACCATTAACAGGAAACAGACAGTAAGCTCCTTGACACCAGTCTCGGCAATGATTTCTTGTATCTGTTGCCAATAAGCAAAGGCAGCAAATGTAAAATGTAAAAATAAGCAAATGGGACTATATCAAACTAAAAGGCTTCTACACAGCAAAAGAAGCCATCAACTAAATTAAAAGACAATCTACTAAATGGGAGAAATATTTATAAAATATATATTCAAAAAGGGGTTAATATTTAAAAATACAAAGAATTCATATTACTCAATAGCAAAAAAAAAAAAAAACAAACCCAACTCAATTAAAAATTAGGCAAAGGATCTGAATAGACATTTTTCCAAAGAATACATAAAGATGACCAACAGGTACACGAAAAGGTGCTCAAAATCACTAAATATCAGAGAATTGCAAATTAAAACCACAATGAGGTACCACCTGTTATCATGGCTAGTACCAAAAAGACAAGAAATTACAAGTGTGGCAAAGCTATGGAGAAAGGAAGACCCTGCTGGGATGTAAATTGTTGCAGCCACGATGGAAAAGAGTATGGAGTTCCCTCAAAAATTTAAAAATGGAACTACTATGTGATACAGCAATTCCACTACCAGCTATTTATCCAAAGAAAACAAAAACACTAATTTAAAATATTCATTATGAATTGCAATGAATTATGTTCATTACAACATAATTTACAATTGTCAAGCTGTGAAAGCTAAATATCCATCAATGGATGTATGGATAAAGGAAATGTTCTGTGTATATACAATAGAATGTTATTCACCCATAAACAAGAAGGGAATCCTGCCATTTGCTACAACATGAACACTGAGAGCATTAAGCTAAGTGAAATTAGTCAGAGAAAGACAATTCTGTATCATTTCACTTATATGTGGAATCAAACACAAACAAACAAACAAACAAAAACAAATTAACAAACAAAACAAAGCCAAACTCACAGATATAGAAAATAGAAGGGTGGTTACTAGAGGTGAGTGCGATTAAGAGAAGTGAGCAAAATGGGTGAATGGAGTCAAGAGATACAAACTTCCAGTTATGAAATAAACAAGCCACGAGTATGTAACATACAGCACAGTGACTATAGTCAATAGTATTGTAGTGCATACTTGAAAGTTGCCAAGAGAGTAAATATTAAAAGTTCTCATCACAAGGAAAAAAATGGTAACTTTCCATGGTGACGGATGGTAACTAAACTTAATGTGGTGATCATTTCATGGTGTATGCAAATATCAAATCATTATGTTGTATACTGAAAGTAATATGTTATATGTCAATTATACTTCAGCTAAAAAAATGAAGAAACAGGATTATATAGGATCATATACACATCCTTGATTCATATTGGAAGGTCACATTGCTATTCATGAGGGGAGGAGCCCATGAACTTCCCCATAAAGATGCTAGTATGCTGCAATGTACTATAAAGTCTGCTGGTGTCAGATCACACTCCCTCCTGGGACAAGAAACACCCACACGTTGTCCCTGATGCTTGGCAAACAGAAAAAGGAGCCAGGCTGGTAGGTAAGCAGAAAAGGATGTGATAGTAAACATAAAAGTCAAGACTTGAAACAGAAACCATAGGAAGCTGCTAACAGGGTCACCTCCACATAAGTTGCACTGAGAAGAGAAGCTAATATGAAAATTGTTCTTCTTCACAGTTAACATTTACAGTTTACAAATACAAATTGTAGACTCAAGAGCCTGAATTTTAATAGTGAATCAACTAATTTTTGTGATCTTTGATAATTTACTTAACTTTTCTGTGCTTTATATGTATTCATCTATGAAGCTGGAATGATAATGTTTCCTACCTATTAGGTAATATTAGTAGAGGGCTTAGAAATATGTCTGACAGGAGGCTGAGAACATGGTGGAGTAAGAGGACCCTTGGCTCACCTTCACTCATAGATACAACGAATTAACACTCACATTAGCATATATAACCCAGAAAATTACACAAAGACTGGATAATTACACAAAGACAGAACAAACTCCACAACTGCCACAGACTGTCACAGAGTCTGGAGTTCTCTCTTGTCCAGATAGAGAGCAGGTGCAGAATTAAATATGAGAGAGGCTGATGTCCAGGAGTAGACAAGACCCCGAACAGGGGATTTGTCTCTGTATATTTTGAGCTCTCAAGGTTTTACATACGTGGTGAATGAGCAGAAGAAAACAATAAGAGAGTGACCATTAATTTGTGCGTGTAAGAAAAAAAAATGTTTAGGGGGCAAGTGGTATTAGAAGTTGAGATTAAAGCACAATGATATATTGGGACCAGATGCAGATGGACAGTATTTCTCTGTGGGCGATACAACCAAGTAGCTATTATCTCCAAAGTTTAAAATTGCTGGAGCATGCTGCCTCAAGGCTAACAAGGAACCCTTTTAACTAGCTAACCTTGGGTGCTTTGCCCCATAGCAGCTTTCCACCTCTAACTGTTCTTGGACCCTTTCGTCCTGTGGAGGCAGCTTTCTGCCCTAAGCTTTGTTTTAGATAATGACTAACCTTGGGTGCTTTTGCCCTGTGGTGGATTTCTGCCCTAAGCCTTGTTAACCCACTGGTGCAAGCGTACAGGATTCTATTTTTCTTTTTTTTTTTTTTTTTTTTTGTAGAATTGCTCTGAGAGCACAGAGCTATTCTTTTTTTTTTTTTTTAATGTTTTATTTTTTATTTATTTCTAGGAGAGAGAGAGAGAGACAGCGTGAGCAGGGGAGGGTCAGAGAGAGGGAGTCACAGACTGAAACAGGCTCCAGGCTCTGAGCTGGCAGTCAGCACAGAGCCCGACGCGGGGCTCGAACCCACGAACCGCGAGATCATGACCTAAGCGAAAGTCGGACGCTCAACCGACTAAGCCACCCAGGCGCCCCAACAAGCGTACAGAATTCTTAAACGTATTTCCCATACACAACTAAATGTAAAGCTTTCCAATACACATTGGAAAGCTAAGATAGATGTGGTGAAAAGCTAAATAGATCAAGGCCATGGGGAGAGGGGGGCAGGGTGGGAGGAAGCCACAGATACAGAGAAAGGGTCAAAGAGCTATCACACTCGGCAGCCCACACAAGGAACATGAATACCCATAACATGTGGCTTTAAAAGTGAAAGGAGCCAAATTTCGTGAGTTATTATACCCTGCATTATTTAAAACCTAGAATTTTAAAAATCAACAGGGCTTAGCTCTGGGAGAGCCTGGAGGGCAAGAAGAAACTGAGTCCCCATCCTTAAAGAGACAGCACAGAAAACAGCCTGCACAGATACAGTGTAGAAGCAACACTTTGGAAAACACATGAAAGGGAGAGTACTTTATTCTTTTCAGAGCCATGTCCCAGAGGGACAAGAATCACAGGAAGACCCATCAAGGAACAAAGGAGTTAGCAGGTATGATCTCCCTCCCACCCCCAACCCCCACCACCAGCTTAAACACTAGTTCATCTGCAAGAACCAGTTCAGTGCCATCATTCGCCACCTAACTTTCTAACAGCAGGTACCCTCACCCATGGTGCTTCAGCAGATCTGCCCTTCCCAGTCATGCTTGCCTCAGTCCCGGTACTGCAGGACCGTTCCACCAGAAGACTAGCATAAATCTGGCCAACAGCATGTCACCCCCACCTATGTTCTTTGCCACTCAGAAGACCCACACACACCTTGTTAAAATTGTGCAGCGCACTCATGTAGGCTTTGCAGATTTGTTCAGGCTGACCCCAGTGCTATGGCATGCACTGTGCTAAAACCATGTGCCCTCCATCAGCTGGTCCCAGAAGCGACATGTTCTTCCCAATATGCTCCTGGCCAGACCCCATCCAAAGTGGTGCCACAAGCCTTGCAGTGTGCAATCAGCTCCAGCAGGCACCAGGACCACTCCAAAGACACCTGCCCTGGGGTATGGGGAAGATAACCACCCACAACAATCAAATGGCAGCACTAGCAGTGGACTGGGCACCAACAGTTTATCTGAATACAGGCCTTGCCTACCAATGAAAACTTCTTAGTGGACAACATAAGGAAAGTGCCTGGCAGCTTCGTGGTACTGCAGCTCTGGCAAATGCCTAGTCTGACTCAACTCAAGACCAAGACAACTGCAGACCGGTCCACTAACACCACACGGACAAAACACTGCTACTGCCCACAACAGGCAAAGAGAGGCAGTGCAGATGATTGGACTGAAGGAAAAAGTGGCCAAGATTCGAAAGAAGGGTGCCTGTAACACACCTAGAGGGCATTCATGAAGGCCAAGCTCTGGTGAACACAGGACACTGTAGTGCAGGGACCTCTTCTTCATAAGGCCATTACTTTCAAGAGCAGGGGACATAGCAAACTTTCTTAAAACAGAGAAACAGACACAGAAAGTTAGACAAAAGGAGGAGACAGAAGAATATGTCCCAAACGAAAGAACAGGACAAAACCACAGCAAGAGATCTAAGTGAAATGGAGATAAGTAGTGTACCTGATAGAGATTTTAAAGTAATGATCATAAAGATACTCACTGAACTTGAGAAAATAGTGGAAGAAATCAGTGAGACTCTTATCAGAGATTTAAAAAAAAAACATAAAAAAGGAACCAATCAGAGACGAAGAACACAATAAATGAAATTAAAAATACACGAGATGGAATAAATCTCTACCAGAGGAAGCAGAGGAATGAATTAGCAACTTGAAAGACAGAGTAATGGAAAGTAATCAAGCTGAACAGGTGAAAGAAAAAATATATATACCAAATGAAAATACACTTAGGGAACTCAGCAAGTCCAGCAAACATAATAACATTCACATTATAGGGATCCCAGAAGGAGAAGAAAGAGAAAGGGGAGTAAAGTTATTTGAAGAAATAATAACTCAAAACTTTCCTAATCTAAGAGAGGAAACAGATATCCAGATCCAGGAGGTACAGAGAGCACCCAACAAAATCAACCCAAGGAGGTCCACACTGAGACCCCTAGTAATGAAATGGCAAAAGACTGTGATAAAAAGAGAATTTTAAAAGCAGTGAGAGTAAAGAAAACAGTTACATACAAGGGAAATCCCCATAAGGCTATCAGCAGACTTTTCAGCAGAAATTTTGCAGGCCAGAAGGGAGTGACATTATATATTCAAAGCACTGAAAGGAAAAAACTTGCAGCCAAGAATACTGTATGCAGCAAGGCTATCATTCAAAATAGAAGGAGAGATAGAGTTTACCAAACAAAAGCTAAAGGAGTCCATGACCACTAAACCAGCCCTATAAAAAATGTTAAAAGGGACTATGGTTGGGAAGAGAGACCATAAGAAAGAGTAAGAAAAGTAGGAAGCACAAAGGCAATAAAATTAAGTATATCTGTAAAAATCCATCAAGGGACTCACAGAAAAAAAGGATGTAAAGCATGACACCATATGCCTAAAATGTGGGGTGGAGAGGAGTAAAAAATGGGTTCAAACTTAAGCAACTATCAACTTAACATAGCAACTTAATATAGACTGCTACATGCAGATGTTAAATTCAAACCTAGTGGTAACTATAAATCAAAATCCGGTAATACATATGCCAAAAACAGAGAAAGGAGTCCTAGTGTATCACGAAAGAAAATCCTCAAACCAGGAGAGAGAGATCAAGAGAAGAAAGGATCAGAGAACAATAAAACCTACCACAAACAAGTAACAAAATGGGAATAGATACTTATCGATAATTACCGTGAATGTAAATGTACTAAATCCTCCAACTAAAAGACATAGGGTGATGGAATGGATAAAAAGCAAGACCCGCTATATGCTGCCTACAAAAGACTCACCTCAGATCTAAAGAAGCATACAGATTGAAACTAAGGGAATGGAAACATATTTATCATGCAAATGGATGTCAAAAGAAATCCAGAGTAGCAATACTTTTTTCAGACAAAATAAACTTTAAAATAAAAAACTGCAAAAGACAAAAAGGACACTACATAATAATAAAGGGCACAATGCAACAAGAAGGTATAACACTTGTAAATATTTAAGCATCTAAAATTGGAGTATCCAAATACATAAAAGTGTTGATAACAAACATAAAGAAAGTAATTTATACTAATACAATAATAGTAGGGGACTTTAAAGCCCCACTAACATCAATGGACAGTTCACCTAAACAGAAAATCAGGGGCTCCTGGGTGGTTCATCCAATTGAGCATTCGAGTCTTGATTTCATCTCGGGTCATGATCCCAGGTTGTAGGATCAAGCCCCACATTGGGCTCTACACTCAATATGGAGCCTGCTTAAGATTCTCTCTCTCTCCCTCTGCCCCCTGCTCCTCTTTCTCTCTCAAAAATAAAAGTAAAAATGAAAGTAAAATAATAAGTAAATAAATAAACAGAAAATCAACAAACTGACTTTTTGAAAAAATAATTTCAATGTCCATTTTATTTTAATGTTTTATTTATTTCTGACAGAGAGAGGGAGAGAGAGAGAGAGACAGAGAGAGACAGAGAGAGAGACAGCGTGAGAAGGAGAGGGTCAGAGAAAGAGGGAGATGCAGAGTCTAAAACAGGTTCCAGACTCTGAGCTGGCTGTCAGCACAGAGCCTGACACAGGGCTGGAACCCACGAACCGTGAGATCATGACCTGAGCCGAAGTCAGACGCTTAACCGACAGAGCCACCCAGGTGCGCCATTGTTCATTTTATTTTTGAGAGAAGGAGAGAGAGAAAGAGAGAGCATGAGTGGGGGAGAGGAAGACACAAAATCTGAAGCAGGCTCCAGGCTCTGAGCTGTCAGCACAGAGCCCATTGCATGAACTCTGAGATCATGACCTGTGCCAAAGTCAGACACTTAACCAACTGAGACATGTAGGCAGCCAGGAAACAGTGACTTTGAAAGACACACTAGACCAGATTGATTTAATAGATATATTCAGAAGATTCCATCCTAAAACAGCAGAATACATAGTCTTTTCAAGATCACATAGAACATTCTCCAGAACAGATCACATATTAGGCCACAAAATAAGTCTCAACAAAATCCAAAAGATCAAAGTCATACCATGCATCTTTTCTGATCACAACACTATGAAACTAGAAGTCAGCCACAGGAAAAAATCTAGAAAGGCCACAAACACACAGGGGTTAAATAACATGCTATTAAACGATGAATGGGTCAACCAAGACACCAAAGAAGAAATCAAGAATTACATGGAAATAAAGAAAAGTGAAAACACAACATTCCAAAACCTTTGAAATGCAGTAAAAGGAGTTCTAAGAAGGAAGTTTACAGCAATACAGGGCTACCTCCAGAAGCAGGAAAATCTCAAATAAATAACCTAACCTTATGGATACTTATGCATCCAAAGTATGCATCCACATTTATACAAAACCCAAAAACAGCAGAAAGAAGGAAATAAATATCAGAGCAGAAATAAATGATTTATTGTTTGTTTTGCTGATTGTTTCCTTCACTAGCAGCAGCAAAACTAAAAGACAACCTATGGAATGGGAAAAGATAGTTGCAAATGACATATCAGATAAAGGACTAGTATCCAAAATCTATAAGGAACTCACCAAACTCCACGCCCGAAAAACAAACAACCCAGTGAAGAAATGGGCAGAAGAAATGAACAGACACTTCTCCAAAGAGGACATCCAGATGGCCAACAGACACATGAAAAGATGCTCAGCATCCCTCCTCATCAGGGAAATACAAATCAAAACCACACTGAGATACCACCTCACACCGGTCAGAGTAGCTAAAATGAGCAACTCAGGAGACTATAGATGCTGGCGAGGATGTGGAGACACGGGCAACCTCCTACACTGTTGGTGGGAATGTAAACTGATGCAGCTCCTCTGGAAAACAGTGTGGAGGTTCTGCAAAAAATTAACAACAGAATTCCCCTATGACCCAGCAATAGTACTGCTGTATCCAAGGGATACAGAAGTGCTGATGCATAGAAGCACATGTACCCCAATGTTCATAACAGCACTTTCAACAATAGCCACATCATGGAAAGAGCCTAAGTGTCCATCAGTTGATGAATGGATCAAGAAGATGTGGTTGATCTATACAATGGAATACTACTGTGGAAACGAGAAAGAATGAAATCTGGCCATTTGTAGCAACATGGATGGAACTTAGGCTGTTATGCTGAGCAAAATAAGTTAGACAGAAAAAAACAGATATGATATGCTTCCACTTATAGGAGGATTAGGAGAAACAACAGACGATCATGGGGGAGGAGAAGGGGAAAAATAGTTGGGGAGAGGGAGGGAGGCAAATCATGAGAGACTGTTGAATGCTGAGAACAAACTGAGGGCTGATGGGGGGGAGGGGGGTGATGGATATGGAGGAAAGCACTTGTTGGGATGAACACTGACTGTTATATGGAATGTAACTTGACAATAAACCATGAAAGAAAAATAAAAGAAATAAATAAAACATTAAAAAAAAGAACAGAAAAAAGAAATAAATGATTAAAAAAAATTTTTATAAGCCAGTAGAACAGATCAATGAAACCAGGAGCTAGTTCTTTGGAAAAAAATCAATAAAATTGATATACCTTTAGCCAGACTCATCAAAGAGAGAGAGAAAGTGAGCAAGAGGACTCAAACAAAATCAGAAATGGAAGAGGAGACATAACAACTGACACCACAGAAATACAAAGGATTGTAAGAAAATATTATGAAAAGTTATATGCCAACAAAGTGGACAACCAGGAAGAAATGGATAAATTCCTAGAAAATATAGCCTACCAAAACTAAAGAAATAGAAAATTTGAACAGATTAATTACCACCAATGAATTGGATCAGTAATCAAAAAACTCCCAACAAACAAAAGTCCAGCACCAGATGGATTCACAGGTGATTTCTACCAAACACTTAAAGAAGAGTTAATACCTATTCTTCTCAAACTATTTTAAAAAATAAAAAAAGGAAGTAAAACTTCCAAATTCATTCTATGAGGCAAGTATTGCCCTGATACCAAAGCCAGATAAAGAAACCACAAAAAAAAACAAAAACAAAAAACAAAAAAACAAAACCCTAATATCCCTGATGGACATAGATGCAAAACTCCTCAACAAAAGATTGACAAACCAAAGTCAACAATATATTTTAAAAATCATTATCGAGTGGGATTTATTCCTAAAATGAAAGAGTGGTTCAATATTCCCAAATCAATTAACATGATACATCACATCAAGAAGAGAAAGGATAAAAAACATATGATCAGGGGCGCCTGGGTGGCTTAGTCGGTTAAGCGTCCGACTTTCACTTAGGTCATGATCTCGCGGTTCGTGGGTTCGAGCCCCACGTCGGGCTCTGTGCTGACTGCCAGCTCAGAGCCTGGAGCCTGTTTCAGAGTCTGTGACTCCCTCTCTCTCTGACCCTCCCCTGCTCACGCTGTCTCTCTCTCTCTCTCTCTCCTAGAAATAAATAAAACATTAAAAAAAAAAACACATATGATCATTTCAATGGAACATCTCAATGCAGGAAAAGCATTTGACAAAGTACAGCATCCATTCATGACAAAAACCCTCAACAAAATAAGATTAAAGGGAACATAACTCAGCAAAATAGGATTAGAATGAACATACCTCAACATAATAAAAACCATATACAAAAGGCCGTATACATAGCTAACATCATCCTAAATGGAGAAAAATTGAGAGCTTTTCCTCTAATGTCAGGGACAAGTCTGGGATGTCTACTCTCACCATTGTATTCAATATAGGAGTGGAAGTCCTAGCCACAGCTATCAGGCATCAAAAAGAAATAAAGGGAATACAAACTGATAAGGAAGAAGTAAAACTTTTACTATTTACACATGACATGATACCACAGAGAGAAATTTTAAGGATTCCACCAAAAACTAACAAATGGATTCAATAAAGTTGTAAGATACAAAATTAATGTATAGAAATCCACTGCATTTTAATCACTAGCAGTGAAGCTGCAGAAAGAGAAAATAAGAAAACAACCCCAGGGGCACCTGGGTGGCTCAGTTAAGCGTCCGACTTCGGCTCAGGTCATGATCTCATGGTTTGTGGGTTCCAGCCCTGTGTCGGGCTCTGTGCTGACAGCCAGCTCAGAGTCTGGAGCCTGTTTCGGATTCTGTGTCTCCCTCTCTCTCTGACCCTCCCCTGCTCACGGAGTCTCTCTCTCCTGTCTCTCTCCTCTCTCTCTCTCTCTCTCAGAAATAAATAAAACATTAAAAAAATTTTAAGAAGAAAACAACCCCAATTGAACCAAAAATAATAAAATACCTAAGAATAAGCTTAACCAAAGAGGTGAAAGACCTGTACTCAAAAACTGTAAGACACTGATGAAAGAAATTGAAGAGGACACAAAATAACAGAAAGTCATTCCATATCATGGATTGAAAGAACAAATACCTTCAAAATATCTATCCTATCCAAAGTGATCCACAGATTTAATGCAATTCCGATCAAAATACCAACGGTGTTTTTCACAGAGCTAGAACAATCCATCCTAAAATTTGTATGGATCCCCAAAAGACCTTGAGTAGCCAAAGAAAGCAATATAAAAAAAAGAAAAACGGAACTGGAAGCATCACAACTCCAGACTTCACGTTGTATTACAAAACTGTAGTAATCAAAATAGTATGGTACTGGCACAAAACAGACTCATAGACCAATAGAACAGAATAGAAAGCCCATAAATAAACCCACTATTATATGGTTAATTAATATTTGACAAAGCAGGAAAGAATATCCTATGGAAAAAAGACAGTTTTCAGCAAATGGTGTTGGGGAAACTGGACAGCTACATGCAAAAGAATGAAGCTGGACCACTTTCTCACACTATACACAAAAATAAACTCAAAGTGGATTAAAGACGTAAATGTGAGACCTGAAACCATACAAATCCTAAAAGAGAGCACAGACAAAAATGTCTCTGACATTGGCTGCAGCAACATCCTTCTAGATATATCTCCTGAGGCAAGGGAAACAAGAGCAAAACTAAACTATTGAAACTATATCAAAATATAAACATACTGTGAAGTAAAGGAAACAATCAGCAAAACTAAATTTACTGAATGGAAAAAGATATTTGCAAATAACACGGCTGATAAAGGGTTAGTATCCAGAATATATATAAAGAGCTTATACAACTCAACAACAGCAAAAACAAAGAATCCTATGTTGCCACTTGCAACAACATGGATCGATCTAGAAAGTATAAGACTAAGCAAAATAAGTGAGTCAGAGAAAGACAAAAACTGTATGATTTCACTCATATGTAGAATTTAAGAAATAAAACAAATGAACAAAGGGAAAAAAAGAAAGAGAAACGAAAAACAGACTCTTGACTATAGAGAACAATCAGATGGTTACCAAAGGGGAAGTGCGTGGGGGGTGGGTAAAATAGATGAAAGCAATTAAAGAGTACATTTATCTCAATGAGCACCAAGTTATATATAGAATTGTTGAATCACTATACTGTCCACCTGAAACTAATATAACACTGTATGTTAAGTATAGTGGAATTAATATTTCTAATGGAAAATAAAAAGAAATATGGCTGGCAAAGAACACACAGTATTTACTATTTTATTACCATCATCATCATCATCATCATCCTTTGATGTCTGACACAGAACATAGTGATGATGATGATGATGATGATGATGATGATGATGTCTCCTCTTGAACTAAGGAGGATTTCAACATAAAACATACAATATGAAAACTCTAAGGGATTCTTTTGGCTCTCCATAGTTAAGCCTGTGTTCCTGGCCACAGTTGTAACAGTTTCCTTTGTAATAATGCTAACTCCAGTCTCTTCACCTTCCATGACCATCTTCAAATATCTTCAGTTCTTTGTCCCCTTTATTCTTACACAAGTTACAAAGATTTCTAAACTATACAAGTTGCGGGGTGCCTGGGTGGCTTAGTCGGTTAAGTGTCCGACTTTCACTTAGGTCATGACCTCGCGGTTCGTGGGTTCGAGCCCCGTGTCGGGCTCTGTGCTGACTGCCAGCTCAGAGCCTGGAGCCTGTTTCAGTCTGTGACTCCCTCTCTCTGACCCTCCCCTGCTCACGCTGTCTCTCTCTCTCTCTCCCCTCGAAATAAATAAAACATTAAAAAAAAAAATAAACTATACAAGTTGCAAGTTTATATAAGTTACAAAGACTTCCAAGCCTAAAATTTTCCCATTATATGAAAATGTTCTCGTAGGATCATGCTAAAAAATGTGTGGGTTTTGTGGTGGGATATAAAAACTATATTTAGGGGCTCCTAGTTGGCTCAGTCGGTTAACGTCCAACTTCGGCTCAGGTCATGATCTCATGGTTTATGGGTTCAAGCCCCACGTGGGGCTATGTGCTGACAGCTAGCTCAGAACCTAGAGCCTGTCTTGGGATTCTGTGTCTCCTTCTCTCTCTCTGATGCTCCCTTGCTCATGCTGTCTCTCTCTCTCAAAAATAAATAAAACATTAAAAAATTTTAAAAACTATATTTAACTTTCAAAACTGTAAAAAGTCAAGAGCTACTTTGGAGAAAGTGAAAGCAATAATGAGCTAATTTGATTCACATTTATCATTTTATAGAGCAGATACCCAAGCCAGAACTAATATTTGAAATGGATATGGGAACTATCTGTAGGTGGGGAAAAGGGGAAAGAAGTAAATATTAAGTCCACATATTTGTATGTACCAAGACAAGTACCTTCCAAATTCCACTGTGTTATTTACACCTCAAGTTTTTCCTCTTCTGTAATGTTAATCCACTCAGCAAGTGTTAAAAAATAAAGGTTAGTGCAAACCTGATTTATGAGACTGACAACTAGTCATGGTCTAATCAACTCTCTTCAATCTGACCAAAATCAATATTTTTTAAAGTCAAGATTCTGGTCATGTTTTTCAGAACTGGTGCTATCTCTCCCATTAAAAAACTAATACTTCATGGTCCTGTGCATCAGTTAAGTCTTTTCCAAAATACTAATGTATCTACTGTCAAGTAAACAGGACCAGAATATTTATTAAGGCAAGTTTCTGATATCTTTTTCAGTGCTGAACTGATAATTAATCTACTCTGAGACATAAGAGAGGAAAAATGTTATGTGGGCTTCTGACTGAATTTGATTTCTTAAATTATCTCAACACAGCATGCTGGTTATTGACAGGGCAATTTTGGGCAAGGTATTGGACTCCTAGTAAGAACCCAATAAATACTTAAGAGGCTCTGTTATATGAAGAGAGAAAGGAATGGTTAGAGAAATCTGTGGTTATGACTATTATTTCCATTTTTGAAATAATAAAAGTCAGTGTTCTTTTGCATCGCCAACCTGCTAGACAAACACTTCAAGACCCACCCCCACAAAATTCTATGTGTGCTATACGAGAGGGTCAAATGACAACCCTTCCACATTTGCCATTGCAGAACTGAAGGTTTATTATGTCTCTTTTGAGGCTACATTGGAATAAGTAAATGATAACAGAAGAGAAGCCTCTCAAGAAAATGCTTGTATAAGACAAACTGCTACATTTTTAAGCCAGCCTTCATCACCTCTCATAGAATCCAAAGCCTGCTTGGGGTATAGCCTAGTGTTGGGAAGTACAGAGTGTCAAACCAAACTAAGTCATAGGTTCAGTCTCTGTTGCAAGAGTCTTTGCTTTCTCAATATAAAATGGTAATAGTGGTACCTATCTTGCTGTAAAGATTACTTTGGATAACTCGTGTAAAAAGCCCTGCATATCGTACATGCTCAGTAAAAAGTATATATTATTATACTTTCTGCTTTTTTTCCCTTTAAGTGAGGCTTTTTTCAATTAAATTTATACTGCTTAAATGAAGTGACTGCATAAATTTAAATTTAATCCCTGGGATAGTTGAATAAGATTAAAGTGAGGTTTAGGTTAAAAAGAATTCAATAAACATTGTCAGAATCTACGATTGGTGAGGAAAGTCATAGCATCTTAGGCTTGTAACAACCTATGTTCCATGAGGAAGTTAAGATGGTCAGAAAGCAATGAATGAGGTTTGCAAACAAGATTAAAGTAAACCACTGAGTGAGCATTACAGTTGTGTCTAGGCACACCAAGAAAAATGAAAGATTAACAAGAATCATTCTGATAATGCATGTCAGCAGAAAAGGGCTTCTCTTTCTTTAAATATCCAGATACTTCAGTAAGAATGTTTATTACCTTTAATTATTCAGTAAATGCTTTGATTCCACAATTCATGTATTGCATATATCGATATAGCTTATTTCTTTGAGATCCTACAAAGACCAAAATGGCTGCTTAGTTGTACTGTAGTCATGAAAAAGCAATTTAAAAGGCAATCAAGCCATTTGGTTAAAGGCAGATCAAGAAAGTACAAATCTAAGGTTATAGTGCACTTTTATGAGTCATCCATAGCTCGAAGGGTATTATAGCTTTAGGATCAATGTAAAGAACATATCAAAACTTTCACAGCCTCTGAGTAGGTAAGAAAATGCAGTTTTACTCTTTCTTCTACTCCTGCACTATATGGAGCTATTCATCAGGGGGAAGGCATAAGAAATAGACAAGATCCTAAGGCCTTTTCCATCAAAGCATGTTTCACTTAAAGGTCCATGTTATTAGCCTGTACTCTGAGGCTGTGACTGTACACAAAATAAACTGGAGAATTGAGGCTATCGAACCTGTTCAAACCCAAAACTCCTGTTTTCATCCAAAATATCTAAATGCTTTTCATTCTGAATTACACAAATATTATTATAATTCCAAACATTACACAGGTGTATGTTAACTAAGGGATTCATTTAGGAATATAATTTATTATGCTTTCCTATGCTGGTAATGAAGAACAATAATACAGTTTCTTAAATTTTTTGACATGGCAAAATGAATTCCATTATGGTCAACAAAAATGAGGTTTATGGTCTAAATTCATGAATTCAAACTAAATTTGGACAATTCTTGATGTTTTGATATTTGAGGTTTGTTTAAATGTGATTAATTTTTACAGAAAAATTATGTGCAGGTCAAGAACTAAGAAATTTGTTAGGAAATACATTTTCTTTATTATCCTTTGATGTATGGCTTGATTTCTGTTGTCATTATCTTGGTTCAGACCTTAATTCTTTTTTACTGTGACTATTGTTAAGGTCTTTTGATTGGTCCTAATGTCTCCAAGCTCATACACTTCCAATCTCTCTTCTATGCCACCACCACATTTTTGGATGCAAACTTCAGTATGACCCTCTCTGGACTGAAGTTTTTAATGACACCCACCACCACTACCCTCTTTGCTTCCATGATCAAGTCCCAGTTCCCTGCAAGTATGCAAACACTTCAAGGCCTGGCCTTTGACCACTTCTTCAGGCTCATTTCTCATTACCTGCACTTCTCTAGGTATGACACGCATTTCCTATCCCTGAGCTTTTCCTGATGTTGCCTCCTGCACATTACCCACAAATGAATACTTAATCATCTTCAACACTCAGCCCAAGCAACACTTTCTTTGGCATTTTCCCTGATGTCTACACCCTCTCAGATATGAATGGATCAGTTCATCTCTGAGGTTCCCATAATACGGAGCTCCATCTGTTGAAATCCTATCCAGTCTTCAAACCCAGTCTTTAATGTGACTCTATCCATAAATATAACAACCATAAGATTTTTCTTACAAACTGGAATGGCTTTGAGAATGGAGGGAAGTCTTATATATAGTTATCGCAGGACAATAGATAGAAACTAGGACTATCCCAGGCAAACCAGGACATAAGCTCACCTTAGCTGGAAAGACCTTCATAATTAGCAAAACTGGAGATAAACCCTAATACTTTTCTTATGCCACTAGATCCTTGTGATATACTTGTGTATGTTTGCCTTACCCCTATTACCAAATTGTACTCTCTTTAAGAATAAGAATTATATTTTACTTATCTTTGTATTCTTTACTACACCTGCCATATTGCTTCACATATAAGAAGTATTTTTAAATACTTTTAAAAGATTTTAAAAATAAAATAAAATAACTTGTGGTGCCATCTATGGCAATGTGAAGAACAAAACTAAGTATCTTTCAAGCACTACTACTTCTAAGGGCACCTGGGTGGCTCAGTCAGTTGAGCATCCAACTTCGGCTCAGGTCATGATTGCAGGGTTTGTGAGTTCAAGCCCCAAATTGGGCTCTCTACTGTCAGCACAGACCTCACTGGATCCTCTGTCCCTCTCATTCTGCCCCTCCCCAGCTTGCAGCTTCTCAAAAATAAATTTCAAAAAAAGTTTTTAATAAAATAAATAAAATATTTTATTAAAAAAGATACATGATACTACTTGTAGGTTTTAGTCTACTTTGCAACATGTTCTCAACCAGTCTTTATCAGCTGTCTTAATATGCCTGGAATTTACATGTTAAAATCTCAAGAAACACTTTCTTTTTTCTACACTGGGTTTCTGATGTATTATGATAATGAAGTAGAAATGGACACCTAAGCTTTTACTTTTTCCTTGATATAAACACCTTAGAAAAATTATCTCTTAAAACTCTTTGGTTTATTTAAAGCTAAAATTATGCTTCAACTTATTTTGAGAATTATCATTCCAATTAATGTTGTTTAATACCAAACAATTGAAACTCAAGAGATAGCTAAATTCTTTTATTACAAATGAAAATAAGGTTGTAAGGATATATCAAAGAGAAATTTTATTCACTGATGATTTTGAAGATACCATATTCAGTGGACAGATTGTAACTGATCATTAGCAAATTTTTACAAATCTTTTTTTCGAAGTCTTATAAATTTCTCAAAGAATGTGACTGCAATATTGCCTATTAGCAACTTCGATCCAAACCACTTTTTTAAACATAGTGTAATGGGAGGTGTTCATTTTCTTAGGTTTGTTCAAAGTGGCTCTGAGTCGAGACAGTTAAAAACTTTTGGGGGTAACCTTGAAAACAAAGCAACCCTGGAGAATTCAATTTTCTGATGAGATTGTATGGCAAATGTTCTCCTGTACATAATCAGGTCTATTCTCAATGGACGAGCAGTCCAGACTCAAGGAAACATGCCTATAACTTAGATCTTTACTTTGTCCGTGACCAAATGCCAGCCCTGGAAAGAGACAATTCCACCTCTCAAGTCTCGAATGTCTCACACCATTTTCTGAGGTTAGTGATTAATTTGTTCTGCTTAACTTAAAACCACTAAGTACAGCTAAGAGATAACTTTCACAGAATGATGGCTATTCCAGAAAACTACTTAAAATTATTATAAAAAATCTGCATTTAAGTAGATTTCCCCCATATTAATCCTAACAAATATAACTACTTCCTTCCCTACAAACTAAAACATAATAAACATTAATACCTTGGAATAACATATCAATTCATTGCTAGGTTTCACACTCATTCTTAAGCAATAGATGCTGGATACTGTCCAAAAACAGGCAAACCTATTTTCATTTATTTATATCCTCTCCCTAGCTAAGGGGGATTTATGGCAGCTCAAATAAAAAATATATCCCAAAAAGTGGTATTTTCTAAATACACAAAAAAATCACAACTAAGAGAAACTACGTAGAATAATAAGATGAAATCAGGATTCAAGTTAGACACCAAAACATATACCATAAATTCCTATAAAATTACCAAAGGTGTCCTATAAATTTGACTCTGAGCCTTCTAGGAGCCAAAGCAAAGAAGAACATACAATCATTTGAAAATTCTTAGAGTCAATATAATTAAAAATTTTTTAATGTTTATTTATTTTTGAGGTAGAGAGACAGCACAAGGTGGGGGTGGGGTGCGGAAAGAGAGGGAGACAGAGGATCTAAAGCAGGCTCTAGGCTCTGAGCTGTCAGCACAGAGCCTGACCTGGGGCTCAAACCCACGAGATGTGAAATCATGACCTGAGCTGAAGTCGGACATTTAACGTACCAAGCCCCAAGTTAATATAATTTTTTTTTAAATGGAAATTTTTTTAGGAGAAGCTCAGATTTTACAATCTGAGAGAAAAATCATCTCAGGTCTTCGGATTTTTTGTTATGTTTGAAGCTGTTCTTTTCTCCCCACTTCTAATGAGTTACTTTTAATAATGCAATAAGTACCTATAAATCTACTACACCAACCCTAGGTGTGACATTAACCTACACCAACTCTACAGTACCAACATAGCCCAATCCCCCGAGTCCACCAAAGGCAGCTATTGTCCTGAATCACATATTCCTCATTCCCAAGGTTCCTCTTTATATAAGGGTATTACATTTGTATATACTCCTAAAATTCTATTTTTCCTTATTTTAATTGTTTTCAACTGTATTAAAATGAGTATCATTTTGTGTGTAATTTTTAGGACTTTTTCTCACTTCATATTATGTTCCTAAGATTCACCCATATTAAAGCAAAACTATGAAAACATAGTTAACAGTAAGATTGGTGACTGACAGAAGCTGAGGAGGTGATGGATGTGTATATAGGCAGAACAGAGAATTTTTAGGGCAGTGAAAATACTTTGCATGATATTTTAATGATGAATATATGTCATAATACGTTTGCCCAAACCCATTACATGTATAATGACTAGACTGAACCTTCAGTAAACTATGGATTTTGGGTAACCATGATGGTCAGTGCGGGCTCGTCCTTGGTGACAAATGCATAATGGGGTGAAACTGATAATGGGGGAGCCTATGTATGTGTGAGGGCATATGGGAAACCTCTGTACCTTCCTCTCAATTCTGTTACGAATCAAACTGCTCTAAAAAATTAAGTCTTTAAAATTTTTAAAGCAAACAAAAAGATTCATCCATATTATTGTATGCTACTGTAATTCATTTATTTTTAAAGCCTCCATTGTGTGACTGTAACACAATCTGTTCATTTACTCTCTCACTGGTGAGTGTTTGAATTATTTTGGAATTTTTGTTATTGTGAACAGTGATGATGAATATTGTGGTCGTGTCTCCTGTTGAAAATATAGAGGACTTTCATCTAAGAATGAAATTGCTGGGTCATCAAGTGGATCATATTTAATAATATCTCCTTAATAAATATTGCCAGCTACGTAAGTGCTTCATAAAGGGTAAAATTTCACCGAGTACATAAAGAGCAGGACATCAAAGTATAATTCACTTAAAACCATTTACTGCTCTCTGCTAATATGACTTGATCCAGGGGTAATATTTATCTAGAGAAATAAATAGACTGCTGTCCCACCATGAGCATTATTCCTTTAAGTGAGCTCTAGTAAAGTGTTGAATATTAGGGAACTCAAGGTTAACAATTCTGTCAGGAATCTAAAATGCAGACTGACTATGTGGTCGATTAAGAAAAGGAAAAGCTATGAGCTTTTATTACTATATGACAATACGGCAGAAAATTGCCCATTGTTCCTTGAAAGTTCTTTCTTTCTCAATGTCCTTTAAATGTTCCTAATAATATCAACTAGGAAAGCTCAGTTGGATGCTAAAGCCTCTTCCACATTTCTCCTTGGCACGGTTGACTCTCTCTGTAAACAAAGTGCTTTCTTTCCTGAACTAGAGCAGCTAGCCAGACAAAGCATGTGGATGGAGGCTTAGTGGTCAACAGCAAGCCTCTCTGAGAAAATCAATGAGAGTCACTGGCTTAGGGTAGCGTTAAAATAAAGATACAGAGAGAAAAAAGATGGAGATGTAGGAAGCCAGATCAAGGAGAATTTTTAGAGATATTAATCAGCATCTACATGATCCAAAGGTAATCAGGAGCATTGATGGATCTCAGCCTAAACCTTACTTTGTGTTAACTATGCTCTTCTTATTTAAATCGTGTCCTTATGTGTGACCTTGACTTGTTTCAGAAGGACCTGGTGCTATTCGCAGTGATATTATCTCTACTCACTTCTAAGTAAATACTTCTGATTAGGTCCTGCCGTGGTACCCTCCTTCCCCAGCTGTCACAACAAGTGGGAACCAGAAAAAGTGGCACTAGGTATCAGGGGACATCTGAACCTTCATCATAGCATATGATGAATTGTTAATAATTTAAAAAAGTAGTTTACCAGACCTCTTGCTTGAGTTCTTTTTAAAAGTCCTCATGGCACAAAAACAGACACAAAGACCAATGGAATAGAATAGAGAACTCAGAATTGGACCCACAAATATATGGCCAACTAATTTTTGACAAAGCAGGAAAGAGTATCCAATGGAAAAAAGACAGCCTCTTTAACAGATGGTGCTGGGAGAACTGGACAGCAACATGCAGAAGAATGAAACTAGATCACTTTCCCACACCATACACAAAAATAAACTCAAAATGGATAAAGGACCTGAATGTGAGACAGGAAACTATCAAAACCCTAGAAGAGAAAGCAGGAAACAACCTCCTTGACCTCAACCACAGCGATTTCTTACTTGACACATCCCCAAAGGCAAGGGAATCAAGATCAAAAATGAACTATTGGGACCTCATCAACATAAAAAGCTGCCATATGGCAAAAGAAAACAATCAAGAAAACTAATAGGCAACCGATGGAATGGGAAAAGATAGTTGCGAATGACATATCAGATAAAGGACTAGTATCCAAAATCTATAAGGAAGTCACCAAACTCCACACCTGAAAAACAAATAATCCAGTGAAGAAATGGACAGAAAACATGAACAGACCTTCTCCAAAGAGGACATCCAGATGGCCAACAGACACATTAAATGATGCTCAGCATCCCTCCTCATCAGGGATACAAATCAAAACCACACTGAGATGCCACCTCATGCCAGCAGAGTGGTTAAAATGAACAAATCAAAGAACTCTAGATGCTGGCGAGGATGTGGAGAAATGGGCACCCTCCTACACTGTTGGTGGGAATGTAAACTGGTGCAGCCCCTCTGGAAAACAGTGTGGAGGTTCCTCAAAAAATTAACAATAGAACTCCCCTATGACCCAGCAATAGCACTGCTAGGAATTTACCCAAGGGATACAAGAGTGCTGATGCATAGGGGCACATATACCCCAATGTTTATAGCAGCACTTTCAACAATAGCCAAATCTTGGAAAGAGGCTAAATGTCCATCAACTGATGAATGGATCAGGAAGAAGTGTAAATCCATACAATGAAATACTACATGGCAATGAGAAAGAATGAAATCTGGCCATTTGTAGCAATGTGGATAGAACTCGAGGGTGTTATGCTGAGCAAAATAAGTCAGGCAGAGAAAGACAGATATCATATGTTTTCACTTATAAGTGGAATAGGAGAAACTTAACAGAGGACCATGGGGGAGGAGAAGGGAAAAAAATAGGGAGAGGTAGGGAGGCAAACCATGAGAGACCCTTGAATATTGAGAGCAAACTGAGGGCTGCTGGGGGTGGGGGAGAGGGGAAAGCAGTGATGGGCATGGAGGAGGGCACTTGTTGGGGTGAGCACTGGGTGTTGTATGGAAACCAACTTGACAATAAACTATGAAAGAAAAATAGATAAATAAAGTAAATAAATAAAAGTCTTCAGTGGGACTCACTTGGTCTTTATTGGCTCAAGTCTCAATGCTCCCTCAGAGGAGTGCCCAGCTTGTAGAGAAATACCAGAAGTGCTCCCTGGCTTTTCATTTCAATGTGTTTAATGTGTACAGCTTATTTGGACCTGGAAGGGTAAACAACTTGAGAAATCTACTTTCTCTTTGCATATCCAGATCCAATCACCAAGAAAAACCTTTAATAATCAAAATATTAGCTCCCATATCCTTCTTCCCAAACTACACATACACTATACAATTAACAAATCCAGGGCAAAGATAAAGCTAAGCTTAAAAAGAATAAATCCAATGTTCTCCATATTGTGGAGGAAGAGTTACCAAGTCAAAGGGAGGAATTGGGAAATGAGAAAACTTCCCATGATCTTCTGAGTTTCCCTAATGTGACTTTATTGTTTTATCAGAAACGTTATATACCCCCAAACAGTCAAAAACACAAATGCACAAAATGCAGATTCAGTCAAGCATGGTTCTTTTATATTACCCATAATATCCCTTCCCTTAATCTCCATTAGCTAATGGAGATTGGTCTATGCTTTCCTGACATTGTATCTCAATCACTAGAGTACACTACTGTAAAAAAAGAAAAAAAAAAGGCTTTAAGTTTAGACTAAAAATGTTAAAGAATATAAATATTGTCTCTTTTTAGATTGACTTATGATCTTCGTGAATGTGAAAGAGCTTTCCCAAAGTGTACAACAAATATCAAATACAGTACCAAAGAAAATAAGCCGATGGCTGTGTGATCAGGGTATACACAAAACAATGATATCCCCAGAGGAAATTAGGTGAGAGCTCAAATAGTAAGACATAAATCTAAAAGAAATCTAAATCTCTGACACAATTCTATTTCTTTTATATTTCACTCACAAGTTGTATTTGTGAAAATCCCAGGGAAAAAATATAATGATAAATTGAAGAAATTTTCTACATAATTCATGACTTAAAATACCTGTTTGCCTGCACTGTCTAAAGAATTCAAGTAAACAGGGAGAACTTTTTCTTTTTGGTTTAAATCATCTGCATAAGTGTCTCAATATTCTGCTTGAATATAAGGAGACTCAGCATTAATATATATGATACAGTAAGATGATGTATTTCCTTAACTAGAAAAATACAGAAAGGAAGTGTGACCTAATATTCCCTCATTTTGGACCATCTTGGACATTTCACTTCCATGTCCTTGGTTGTCCCCACTCTACCTACAATATTTCCAAGTCCTTGTTTCTGTTAAAAGAAAGTTTTTCTACTGATATACTGACTTTATGGGCTTTTATTCAATGATTCATGAATCAGGCAGCATCCAACATAGCAGAAAGAAAGGAGCACTTAAGAGCTGTACAAGGCAAGAAATTTTTATAGACCAAAGTGAACAGGAACAAGGAAGTTATACAAGGCATTTGCTGATTGGTTAAAGCAGGGAAACTTTCTTTATAAAGAGCAAAGGAAAGTTTTGGAGCCAGGTCAGGTAATGTATTGAACACATGTTGAACAGGCAAATGCTGATCAGTTGACTTAGGTCTTCCCTTTCTGGGAAAGCTGAGCAAAATGTTTTGGTTTATTGACATTTAGCATGAGCAACTTTGTCTTGGGCCTAATCTAGTTACTTTAACACCTCTCTTCCTTACCTATCCCATTTTTGTGTATGTATATGATAGAGGATAGGATAGCAAACCTACTGTGAGCACTAAGACGTGCCTGGGCTTCTGTGCCCCACCCTCTTCCTCATGAAAACATCGGCATACACTGAATTGCATTCTTATAAGTAAGATCAGAGAAGGGAGAGAGAATGAAATTAAGCAAACCTACCAGAAAAGCCTTATTTCCTAGGAGAGTGAAAAAAATCTGGAAAGGAGAATAAGCGCAGGTTATCAGTAGTTGACCCCTTGAGATGAGTCCCTGTGATGGTTACCTAGAGGGAATAAAAGGTACAGCAGAAGACCAAACTGTGTTGCCTATTTGAAAGCCATCAAAACAAACTGATATCTTTTGCAGTTTAAAATCTCCAGGATGGGGCGCCTGGGTGGCTCAAAACGTTGAGCATCGGACTTTGGCTCAGGTCATGATCTCACGGTTCGTGGGTTCGAGCCCCACATCGGGCTCTGTGCTGATAGCTAGCTCAGAGCCTGGAACATGTCTTCAGTTTCTGTCTCTCCCACTCTCTCTGTGCCTCACATGCTTGCACTGTCTCTCTCAGAAAATAAATACAAAGCATTAAAAACTTTCTAAAATAAAAAAAAATTATATCTTCAGGAGAAAACCAATTTTGCTATGTTAACATAAATTGATCAAAAACATTTCATCCTTATGTGTGCATGCTTATGTAGATATATATATTATTTGCTCGTCATTACTAATAGATCTTGTGAAAGTATACAGAACACACCTTATTTCAAGTAGATTAAACGATTCTGATAAATACCATTTTCCTGAGTCCCTTATGAAGAATCTGAAGAGCCTAAGTAACGGTGTTATACTTAAATGTCTGAAATCTGAGTTCTTCAGATCAAATACAACAAGGAAGTTACCAGTAACATAACATTGGGTCCTTTTTGGTGTTACTGATGTTTTTGCAGTTTTCAAGACTTCTACGCTACCTTACTATGTCTACTGATTACTCAATATCTGAAAATCAGTTTTAGTCAGATTAAAATAGGGAAGCTGAAATCAGATATATTACCCATCGAAACATTCTTTAATTTTACATCCTTAATAGCTATTGAGTCACAATTTTATATTTTAGTTTCCTTCTGAAACTTGACATAAAATTATCTTTTAATATTTATTATTATACAAGAGACAATGCAATTACCATTAATTAACTCATAACTATTATAAACATCAACATAATTATTGTTGTTAACAAAATAGAATGACATACTGAGATTAGTATTATTAATATCAATGAACTGACATTACAACAGTAACAACACAATTGCTACCTCTATACACCATCTTGAAGGGCCATGTTTTTTCTTCCACTCCCAGCAATAGTTCTTAGCAACTTTAATCTTAACTCCTAAAATCTAAAATTTAGGCATACATCTTAAGGCTACCCAAATCATATCAAAAAACAGGTCATATTTTACAATAGCTTGGCATATGCAAACAATTGCTAAAATCACAAGTTTCTACTTCAAACCCATTAGCAGACGCTCACACTCAAACACTGCGTGTGCTCACAGAAGGTTTCAAGGAGCTTCCAGGGCAGTAGCTACTCCTAAGGATGCAGACGGTTGAAACACACAACACTGATTAGAGATGCAGGGACTGACATTACCATCAGGGATGTCTACCACTTGGACTGTTTTCTGAGCCAGCCCTTATGGACCATGCTAATTTCACCAAATAACATGATTTTTCATGGAATTTGGAACTTCAAGATACAACAGGTAAAGTTTAAATGTTATGCAGGAATGGTAAATCATATGTTGCATATAACTGAAACATTATGGAATAAATTCAAGTGTAGTTCCTATTCTAATATTCTAATGCTCTAGCTTAAAACTTTAAAAATACACATGCTGTGCTCTCAGAGGTCATCCAGGATATACGTTAGCTGTAGAGAAATCCATAGTCACTATGAGCCACCACCACTGATCACTCACCCTTCACTTGTTAGCTATGTAATATATGAGTCTATGTAAACAGGCATTAATAGCATGTATCTATGTAATAAATATTTATGAGTTTTCTATACTATACAAATTGTTTCACCATCTAAAGTTCACATTAAAAATGTAGAGAACACAAGTGTACATCTAATACTGAAACTCCATGACAAGAAGTTTTTACAATCTCTCCTCACACTTGCCAATTCATAATAGAGAATCATATTCTAGTCATGTTGTGGGTCACCTTGTCCATTTATATTAAAATTCTAATTTGTTCTGGGCCTATGAGCCTATAGACCTAAGCAGTGGATGAAATAATTCTCACTAGAATAATTTCATTTGAAAGATATTATTCTTTCTAGACCTATGCTCATGAGTGCTTTGAAAAGGGGTTATATCCCTGTGGTGCTCATTACAGATGTTCACACATAACCCATTTTTCCCTATTTTGAGCATAGGATAGCATAGCACTTCCCTACATTTTTGAAGTTAGGCAGAGCCAGGTCATTTACTTTGGCCAACCAAATATGACTAAAAATTACATGTGTCCCTCTAGTGTTAAGAAACAGCACATAATTTGCCAAGTTCCTTTTTCCCTGACGTAGCAAGTATGGAAGAACATATTGAGACAAGGGCTACAAGTGACTGCAGTCATTTCAACGACTCACAATAGACATTAGGTATAAATAAACATTTACCAGAAATAAAATTTTACGGTGTTGAGCCGATGAGATTTCGCAGTTGTTTGTTACTTCAGCAAACTTAGCCTATGCGGACTTAACACAGTTTCTTAATGATTCCAGAAATCTCTCAAAATTCACTCATAAAGCAAGTGTAAACCATCTAAGATTCTTTAAAATAGTAAGTACTGGTAAAATCATAAATATGATGTTAAGCTGATAAATATAGACTTTGATAGATCAACTTTGGCAATTATTATAGACAACATCAAGCAATAATCGAAGCAGTAAGTACATTCATCAAGACTCTGAAATATCCAAGTGTAATGAACATTTTTACCCTGCATAAAATTGATCACACAATAAACCAAATGGCAAATTAGGACACCTTAAAAATACCATTAGGTACATGAATAATGATTTTTTAAATTACACTCTGCCTTTATGTTCTCCCTCTATATCTCTACAACACTGCTATATAAATCTTCCTAAAATCTAATATCATCTCCCTAACTCAGAAACTATAATATATTCCAATTTTAAAATCAAAACCAAACTCTTTGATGCCAGCACAGAAAGCTTCACCAACTCCACAGGTATTTCTCACCCAAGATACACTCCTTCCATTCTCACCCCATCCTGATCAGCTGTTTTGTTCACCCCACACACTGTGTTCTTTCCAATCTGTTCCACCTACTAACAGTCTCTAAACTCTTACAATACTTAAAGTGTATGGATAACCCAGTATTTTATTACAGATGAGTTTCTAGTTAGTGCTGTAGATATAATGTGTGTTATTCTTTTCTATCCTCATTAATTCAATTACCAGCTCTCCAAAGGAAGCAACGTGCCTTCCAATGGCCAGCAACTCTGAATATATCGTACATGCTTGGAAAATTTATGTTAACTTGATACGACTTTTGACCATAGCAATAAATACAATATAATAAGCATGCACCAAAGCAAAAAGTAGAAAATGACATTAAAAGATTCTAAATTATTTAAAAACAACAGCATCTTGTATATGCCCCCTTAAAACAGATGATTCGGGTTTTTTCAGACAAAAGCTTCTTCTTGCAAACAAAACAGTGGCTTGACTCCCAAAAGAAAGGATCAATGCACATTCCAAACAAAATTAAAGTGTATGTATGGATTTGCCCAGATGTGAAATCCCAGGCTCTACTGGAGAAAGTGAAACTCACTGAGAGAAGAAAAATCATCCTTCTTAAGAACTAGGTAAAACATTGGGGCGCCTGGGTGGCTTAGTCAGTTAAGCGTCCGACTTTCGCTTAGGTCATGATCTCGTGGTTCGTGGGTTCGGGCCCCGCGTCGGGCTCTGTGCTGACTGCCAGCTCGGAGCCTGGAACCTGTTTCAGTCCGTGACTCCCTCTCTCTCTGACCCTCCCCTGCTCACGCTGTCTCTCTCTCTCTCTCCTAGAAATAAATAAAACATTAAAAAAAAAAAAAAGAACTAGGTAAAACATCAACTCACATGCATTGGCATTAATTGCCAAGCAGACCTGAAGCATGAACAGGCAGGCCTCACGCAATTCTAATACACAGTGCCCAGGAGGGACAAGAATATTGAGTTGGGATCACAGATTCAGGAACAGCCTTTGCTGTAAAGACAATTCAGACTAAAACTCTGCTCATAATGGACTCAGGGTGGGGATATTTGTAGCTGACTTTTCCACTGCACAGTAGGTAATGGGCCATGCTCTAATGAGTTCACACACTGAAATCACTGGGCTGTAAGTTCCCTCTGGGAAGCTGTCCAATAAGTTTGCATTTACAGAAATATTTTATGTTAATATCATTTATACATGACCAAAGAGATATTCCAGATGGATTTTTATTTCCTCATCTGCTAATATTTTTATTAAGTGTTAATACACTATCAAAAATGTATTGTTACAATTAAATTTGTACAGATAATAGACCCTTCTCCCTTGTCTGATTGGAAAAATATGCATAGAAGACTAAGAGAAAAACTGTATCCTGAAGGACATCTCACGCTAAAAGCAATTATATTCCAAATTCTGTGGATGGCAACATGTTTTATTCCAAGGTGATAAATATATGACGGATCAAGACTCTTTTGATTCACATTTTATATTAAGATCTGAGTCCTTGGGGCACCTCAGTGGCTCAGTCAGTTGGGCTTCTGACTTTGGCTCAGGTCATGATCTCGCAGTTCATGAGTTCAAGACCCGCATGGGGCTCAGTGCTGACAGCTCAGAGCCTGGAGCCTGCTTCAGATTCTGTGTCTCCCTCTCTCTCTGCCCCTTCCCTGCTCAAACTCTGCCTCTCTCTCTCTCTCTCTCTCTCAAAAAATAAATAAACATTAAAATTTTTTTTAAAAAGATCAGAGTCTTCATCCACAGTCTCACTTTCCCCAAAAAACACTTAATATTCCCACTTTCAAAGCCATTTTTGATCAACAGTGCAGAAGTGAACTTTACTACTTACCTCTTTTGACTCTTAAACAGAATTCTTAGGTGTAGCACTTTCGTGTCCTGGAAAACCAGGAGCAGGACCTCATGTGAAGTGACTTCCCCTATGAATCCATCTCTGGCAAAGAACCAAAGAGTTATACATAGGCAGAATTCAGGACTTTTCTATTTCATAAGTTTTGATTATGTCCAAGGAGCAAAATTTCTCTTTCAATACATGCCTTCATGTAAAAACTGAAATAAAATTTGTGGAATTATATGAGATACATTAGTGCAAGGAATTAAATTGGCTTTGCTATGCTAATGTAATATGTGAAGTGAAAATGTGTACTTAGCTGAACCATTCATTTGCCTTATTTCATCATCTCTCTTCATAACAATTATCACCACCTGGACTTGCCAAATGAAGCTTCCATCATTACTGCCCCTCAACAGTTTGCCTGAAATGTGCCAGGATCCTTTCAGGGCAGCCTTGGAAAAGATTATTGTTCTCTTGTTAGATCAACTCGAAAATGGATCATACAGACCAACTCCTCCATCTCTGTGATCCAATTGCATCCCCCCCAAGGGGTACTTTATAATTCATCTATAGCTCTACTATTTAGAAGACAAAATATTAATAATAACAAGCTAACACCAGGGGCACCTGGGTGGCTCAGTCTGTTGAGTATCCAACTTTGGCTCAGGTCACGATCTTGCAATCTATGAGTTCGAGCCCCGAGTTGGGTTCTGTGCTACAGTTCAGAACCTGGAGCCTGCTTCGGATTCTATCTCCCTGATCTTCCTTCTGATGTGTCCTGAGTAGACTCACTCTACGTCACACTACCTATATTACGTACCTCACTTCATCTCATGACATATGCATTTTATCATCTCACATCATCAAGAAGCATGCTTGAGCAAGCATCTCACATGCTTCAAGAAGAAGCATGAGCACAGTACAATAAGATATTTTGAGAGAGAGCACATTCACATAATTTCTATTATAGTATATTGTTATAATTGTTCTATTTTGTTAGTTATTGTTGTTAATCCCTTACTGTACCTAATGTATAAACTGAATTTCATCATAGGCATGTCTGGATAAGAAAAAACATGGTATATTATATGGTTTGGCACTATCCACAGTTCCAGGCATCTCCTGGATGTCTCGGAATGTATCCCCATGGATAAGAGGGGAAAGGAGGAAGGGACTACTGTATAGGTTTGCTATTCTGTAAAAAACAAAAAAATCTGGCTTTAATAAATACATTTAATTATAAAAATATAATAAACTTCCAAATATACAAATCTAATTAAGTAAATACACATATATACATATGCACAGTTTTATGTAAACTAAAGTAAAAACATTTCAATTTGATAATAGTTACCAAATGATTAGAAAATATTTATATTCTTTAACTCAATAATTACATATCTAGAAAAATTTTGAGTAAATAATCAGAAGCTATCCAAACAATTATGCATAAGAATGTTTACTGAAACATACTTTTAATTAGGAAAAAGTAGAAACAACCTAAATGATTATAATGAACTAAAATGTACATAATATGCAGCTATTTAAAGTTTCTGTAATGTTAATTACTCAGGGAAAAAATATAATGTTATGTTTAAAAGGATACAAAATTATACATACAGTATGATCTCAATTTTGAAAGACACATGCACATACATAATGTACAAACAAAAACCTGGAAGAAAACACAGGAATACACTAACCATTTTTATTCCTGGGTGATTTTTATTTTCTATTTTATACCCATATCCTTTTAAATGTTTAAATAGTTGTGTATTTTTTTCAGTTTCCAAATGAGAAGAATAAAGGCTATTCTGAAAGGAATATTTACCTAAAATAATATAAGAAAGCTGAAGCAAAAGGAATATTTTATCATTTAAATGTGTTACAAAATAGCATAGCAGGCTGCCTACATATGGTGCTCCTACTCTGATGTCAGTGCTCAGTTTAAGCCTGTCTTAATTTAGGAAGCACTGCACAATCACACCTCACAAGCAGAAATGAAGCTTTTCCCCACACACACAGTCCCACCTCTGGTGGCCCCAGGACTCTGTACCCCACTGTTACATTCTCATCACATTGGACATGCCCTGTGTAACCCTGGAGCTTGTTCATTAGCCTGATGCCTTTGGCCTCTATTAGGGATAGCTTAAGAAAATATCCTATGAAGCACATGTACCCCAAAGTTCATAGCAGCACTCTCAACAGTAGCTAAAACATGGAAAGAGCCTAAGTGTCCATCAACAGATGAATGGATCAAGAAGATGTGGTTTATCTATACCATGGAATACTACATGGCAATGAGAAACAATGAAATCTGGCCTTGTGTAGCAACATGGATGGACCTTGAGGGTGTTATGCTGAGCGAAATAAGTCAGGCAGAGAAGGACAAATATCATATGTTTGCACATATAGGAGGATTAGGAGGAACTTGACGGAGGAACAAGGGGGAGAAGAAGGGCGGAAATGGTGGGGGGAAGGGAGAGAGGCAAACCATGAGAGACTCTTGAATGCTGACAAAAACTGAGGACTGATGGATGTGGGGGCGGAGGGGGGAATGGGCATGGAGGAGGGCACTTGTGGGGATGAGCACTGAGTGTTATGTGGAAACTAATTTGACAATAAACTATTTGTAAAAAAAAAAAAAAGAAAGAAAGAAAGAAAGAAAATATCCTATGAAATGTCTCCCTGTATTTAATGTAAGGATATTTTTGAAGGTGAAATATTGTTCCCTAATTATGCATGATCGTCTCATGATGATCATTTGGGGAAATTCTCTCCGGGCTCAATTTCAGGAATAGTTACACTTTTCCAGGGCGACATGTTTGATTTTCATCTTGTAGACACTGTGAATCATGTAACTAATTGTTTCCCTCAACTTGGCTACTAGAAAGTTTAGTGCTCAGTTTGTGATCTACCTCTCACAGCACGTTTTCAATGTGTGCCTCTTACCAGGAACTTTTATGCTACTTTCAGACATTCTCTTTCCCTCCCTATTTCTTCACTTTTAAAATGCTATCTGGGGGCGCCGACTTTCGCTCGGGTCATGATCTCGCGGTTCGTGGGTTCGAGCCCCGCGTCGGGCTCTGTGCTGACTGCCAGCTCAGAGCCTGGAGCCTGTTTCAGTCTGTGACTCCCTCTCACTCTGACCCTCCCCTGCTCACGCTGTCTCTCTCTCTCCTAGAAATAAATAAAACATTAAAAAAAAATTTGTTAAAATGCTATCTGATCTTGCTGTTCAAATGTGTCATTGTATACTCTTAAAACTTTTTTGAAACCAGGTATGTTACATATAAATCAGCTAATTAATAAAACAAACAACTTAGGTCCATTTTTGCGCTATTATTTTCTGTACAATTTTACAATAAGTTTACATTTCCTATATTAGAGTAAACGTTACTTGATTACTGAATTCAGTTATTATTCTTTGTGAAGACAAAATATTTCTATATTGCATATTTTTTAAACATCTGAATAATTAATTGGAGAGGGATGTTTGTTTTTTTCTCCAGATGGCTGGTGACTTGTCAAGAGGGCCACCATGTGAACAGCACTGTTTTCCACCACATCATAAAGTGATTAGGTAGAAATTTTAATTTATTCTAATGACCAAAATCTTAATTTACAACATCAACCATGTTTTAAAATATTCACACATCTGTTCCAGTTACATTGCAATGGCAAAGATGCATTTCTTTTTTATTTGGCAAGCACTACAAATATATCTGTTATTTACTAGCGTGTTCCCTCATCTATCAAGGTTGCTCAGAGCAGACAGCATTTAGTGATTAAGTAAGGCATGGCAAAGAATGATAAAAAAGAAAAATGATTTCAGCTGTAGTTATGTTAATTCAGGAATGTCAACTATAAATGTGAACTCTCTCATCAAGTAAGTATTTCCCAAAAGGAAGCTTGACCACCATTTCAACATGGAATCAATAAATATAATTAGTGCAGTCAGAGCATTCATTGTGCTGGGCTTTCTTTTTTCACTAGTCGGTTCCACAGCAAAGTCTCAAATTAAACTGAGACCTCCAGAAACCCCAAAAGACCAGCCCACAGTGAAATTAAATGGATAATGGCAATAAGGAGATGAAAATATTTTAATGGAACATTCGATTTCATGAATTTAGGTCCTCTCTGTGACTTATTTTTCAAAGCACATTTGGGGTCTTTGGGGTTCCCCCCATCTTATTCATACTTTATCATATATCTCTCTAGGGCATCTCTCTAAAGGATATCTGAAGAAGCAAAGAAAATGTCATCAGTTATGAATCCCCTTAGAGCACTTTACTTCTAAAGAAGTCCCTCTCCTGGTTATTTATGGATAAATACAATTCTGTTTTCTCCTGGGTGTTCCCCCAAGTGATTAAATAAAATATAGTAAAGATATTTTTAGAGAAACTATGGGTAACGAAATATCTTTGAGACAGAAGAAAATAGATGAAACGACATCTCTATTGACTCTCCGTTTAGACAGCTCATCGGCAGCAACAGCTCATAACTCTCTAGGAAATCTCAGATCTGAAAATTCCATTTGGCAGTATGAAACTGTTATACCATAACTTGGCTAACCCAAGGTCAAGGTTTGGAGGAGTAAGGAGGCTTGAAGATCAAGGAGATACTCTAAGGCCAGATGAACAAGGAAATAAATCTGAGACAGAAACATTAGCTAAGACAAGAGTCCCATTGTTACCAAAGGTTTACACACTTTTTCATCTTATAACAAACATTGAGCAGCTAAGCACTACTAATAGTTACTAGTGTCCTAGGCACTCTGTTAGGCCCCAGGATTCCAAAGATGTGTGAAATGTGATTATCTCTCCCCCAAAACAGCACATTGTAATACAAAGATAAAGTAACAGCAGTAGGAGCTCCATTTATTAGCAGTTACTCTATACCAGGCACTTCACTATGTATTTTCATGCCTTTTCTCATTTTACTCCTTACCACAGCCCCAGGAAAAACTCTCCTGGACCTCACAAAAGGTTAGGAGAGTACCATAAGTACCAGGCTGACTCGAGCCCGGATTCCTTGCCAACTTGTACAAGAAGGCAAGCACCATTATTTTTCCCGCAATACAGTTAGAAACAGAAGTTCAGAGAAGCTAAGTGACTTATGAAGACAAAACAGCTAGTGAATGGCAGGACCAGACCTCATTACTAGACTTTTAACCATGTCTGAAATGTCAAGGGACAAGAACAGGAGATTCATTACATAAGCAGCGCAAATGACCAATAAATGTTAAAAAATAACTTCCCTGGTATGGGAAGAATGCAAATGCAAATGAAAATGAAAATGAGATAATATTTGTCATCAAATTGGAAGTTCTACCTGTTGAACATTTTTTGACAAAGTAGTAGGCCCTCGTAACTGCTGGTGCAAACACGAAGTGACCACTTTTGAGAGGACACTTATTATTAATTGATATGTATAATATTAATTGATACTATACATTAATATTAACATTTATTAATATTTATAATAGTAATTGGTTTGACAAAATGGAAATATAAAATTAGCAATTCAACTTTAGGTTTTTACCTTAGGAAATAATAAAGATGAGCCAAATATTTTCTATGACTTATTTATACATTCACTCAATTGATAAGTATTTGCCAGGATCCTGGGATAGAATATTAAGCAAGATATACTTGGTCAATGTCTCCATTGAGTTTAAGGGTGATGATGCTCTTTATAATATTTCTATAATATTATAATGATAACTATATTATTATAATTATTATAATATTATTCACATAGTAGTCAAAATATTGGAAATCATAGGGGTTCAATACACTATGACACATCCATAAAATGCAATAAATTGACACCTTAAAATAAAATAGTATTCTATAAAAGAATGCTTAAGGAATTCAAAAATGTTCATGCTGTATTATACAAAAGTAGATTATAAAATATAATGCTATGAAACAGAATGCATGGTCAGTACTGTCCAAATTTTGTAGATTTTAAAATTGCATTTATTCATTCACTCAACAAATATTTATTGAAAGTCTATTACATGACAGACCCTGAGGAAACAGCTATAAACAAAATAGATAAAAGTTTTACCCTCATAGGGTTTACATTCTAAGAGAAATATACAGTAAACAAAAATGATAAATATATATCACATGGTATTGAATATTACAGAAGAAATGGAATAATATAAGTTGGCCAGAGAAGGATGCTCTGATCCAGTAGAGCAGAGACCCTGAAGAAGTGAGCCCCAGGAATACATTTGATAAGAGCATTCCAAGCAGGGGCAACAGGAAGCTCAAAGGCACTGAGGCAAGAATGGGCTTTTTTTTTGGAAGAGCAGAGTGAATGAAAAGGAATGGTAAATGATCCTATAAGGGAGCTTGCAGGAGAATCAGATCATGCTAGAAAATTCAGACTTAATTTTCAATGAGATGGAAATGCATGGCAGCATATTGAACAGATGAGTGGCACGAGCTAATTTATATTTTTAAAGGGACACTAGCTTTTTTATAGAGAACAGATGTTAAGCAAGAAGATAAAGTCAGTGGTAGTGGGACTGATGAGTAAATACTAGAGTTGAGCCAACATTGACCAAAATGCGCTAACTAGAGAACTTTTAGAGTAGTAGATGTAAGAAATAATCAAAAGTTTGTCTAGGGACATGTGGCAACCATTAAAACATGTCTCTCAGATCTCTATTATAAGGAATATGTTGACCAACAGCCCAGCTGCTGGAGCAAGTTCAAACCAAGGTCGTACTTCCTCTAGATTGCTCCCAGTTGATGACTACAAGGGATATTAAGTCATACCCATTCACATGAGACACAGGACTCCTCTGATGGTGACTTTTGCTCAAGGACTACACATCAATCTTGCAGAAACTTTCTTAGGACTGCACCAAGGTCTATATAACCACCTTGCTTCCTTCTGTCTGTCCCATAGGGGTCAGACCTACAGCACAGTCTGACAGCTCCCCAGCCTTCTCCAGTTCCCCCACTCTTCTCCAGCTTCCTCTCCATTTTTTTTCTCATAGGCATTTCCCCCAGGAAATAGGATCATATCTCTAATCCCATCCTGGTATCTGAGTTTGAGAATCTAATAAACAAACACCCAACTAAAGATGTCCTACAGGCTGCCTAGAGTCCAGAGCTGGCAGCGGAGATATAACGTGGGAGCCATCAGCACACACATGGTATTTAAAGCCATGGTACAAGATGCAATTACTTTACTCAAACCTTCATTTTCTTCAGGGGCACATGGGTGGTTCAGTGAGTTAAACATCCCACTCTTGATTTCGCTCAGGTCATGATTTCATGATACCTAAGTTCAAGCCCTGCATCAGGCTCTGCGCTGACACTTCAGAGACTGCTTGGTATTCTCTCTCTCCCTCTCTCTTTCCCCCTCCTCTGCTTGTATGCTTTCTCTCTCTTTCAAAATAAATAAATAAAGTTAAAAAAAAAAACCAACAACCTTCATTTCCTTCAGTGCCCAGATCCTAACTATCTACCTAAGAGGAATAACCCTAACATACTACTTCTTGCTAAATCATGTTTTATGATGGCTGCCTTCTTGGTAAGGGCCAGCCATGTAAGAACTCTATTTTATTTTTTTTAATGTTTGTATACTTATTTTTGAGAGAGAGAGAGAGGACACAAGTTGGGGAGGGACAGAGAGAAAGATGGAGACATAGAATCTGAAGCAGGCTTGAACCCACAAACCATGAGATCATGACCTGACGCTCAACCAACTGAGCCACACAGGCATCCACGAACTCTGCGTTTTAAATTGGGATGCCCATGGAGTGAATCCACAGGACCAGGCTGTCTTGGTGGAATGTCAGGTCCATGGAAGTTGAGTGAGGGAGATTATTCTGAGCCTTCTCTATGTCCATTCAGAGTCAGACTCATTGCCATTATGACTGACCCAAACTACTAGAATTTCTTGTTTTTTTTCTCTTTCACTTATCATGAGGTTTTGCTTTCCAGGCCAAGTCATCCCTTTACCTTCTAGCCTTTTCTTTTTCATTTTCCTTCAGTGATCACTATTTTATCTTTAGAAGGTTTCTAAGAAATTTCACAGACCATACTCAGGAATATGTACTTAAGACCCCTCATAAATATAAAACATAAAAACAGAAAGTGCAGTATCTCTAACTCAACCCAAACAAGCCCTCAAAAAGGCTATCAGTTGAGGAGGTTAGGTATGTGGCAGAGAACAGGGAAACTGAAAAAAAAAAATGATGAATAACAAGAAAATATGGATGTGGAATACTAAAAGTTAGATGAGGAGAAATTTGACCAGAAAGTTATTTATAGAAAAGTAACAGCCACTTTTTTTTCTTATTCCCATCTAGCACTTCCAGCAATAATGTTCTCTAAACTCAGTTTTTCCTCTCACTCCTATCAGTTGTTGTCATGTTTAGCTCCCATCTGCTTCCCTTCTATGCCTGAGTATACAGTTACTTCCTCTCTTTTCATGTACACACAAGAGAAATAAACAGTCTCTTGGTAACAAAAATGAATCAAGTACATATAAAATTTACTAAAACTAAAACAAAGTTAAGGGGAAGTCATATCTATATTCTCTAGACTGATGAATAAATATTATTCACTTTTCAGTGGTATCATTTTCTTCCATTTATATTGTTAACATCTCAAAAACCCACTGGTAAAACAATAGCCGAAAGCCTGAATATTCCCATAGAGGCAATATTTAAGATTCAGCTGTCCTCAACAACCCAAAATATGTAGTTGCTGTGCCTGATTGGCATTCATAAAGAAGGCCATGGTCATTGGTACCATCTCACCTGGGCCAGAGGCCAAAGGTTACGGCAACTAGCCTCTTGCTCAGCCTCTGTACTGAAAATAGCTTAGGCAGCCAAGCCTTTCTGCTAGGCCAAAGGGCTATAGGTAATGTTTAGGGACACCCCAGTTTTATTGTGAAACCTCAAAATATACCACCACTGAGACTAATCATCCCAGGAGACATCGCAGTACAATAACATGAAGCTACCTTGATGTACACCTTTTTTCTAACAAGAGTTTTAATTAAGGCCATTATGGGATTTCTCTCCACTCCCAGGGAAACAAGTCAGTCAATGGAACAGCAGAGTTCAATTTGAAAAATTTGAACACACTCTTAAAAAAATACAACTATTTTGTTAAATCGACATATACTTCAATATACACAAGTTTGCCTAAAGCTCCAACAAGAACATCAAAAGTAATTTGGAAAAGAGAATTGATGTTTGTGTGAAAATAACGTCATTTAACACATTCAGCTTGCCTAAGGAAAGAACAGCTTACAAGGACGTTCTATGAACTGTAAACACCACAAAGATTTTAAATAGAAAGAATGAGAAGAAATTAAGAAGACATAAATGCAAATTGGTTATCAGAAAAAGGAAAAACTGTCTCCATATCATGAATCTCTCCCCCCTGGGATTAATTAGGACATAAATGAACTTACTCAAGAACTAGTAATGACTCTAATGGTGGAGATATGTAATAGTTTTAAATTAGACATAAGGAAGGAACAGCCTAGGTGGCCATTCTTGAGTCACTTGAGAGCGTTTTATTCACCCGTGGTTTGAGTATGCTAAATATCGATGTTGCATGGAAGTAACTGGGGCAAGAAGAAGACAGACAGCAGAATACAGCATGCAATTCAAAGGTCCACAGCCCCTTAGGGGAGCCTCCAGTGAACAGAGTCTCACTTACTCCTGCTCCATTAAAGCAGCCTTTCCTCTGCGATGAGTATACTTCTCACCTATTCTGTTCTGATCATTGCATGGCTTCCATCCAGTGACAACACTGACATCCAATGTCCCCAGCATAAAGGACATTACTGCTGTTCTCTCCAACTGTAAGAATTTGAGTGTTGGGGAATGCCAAAAAACCAACACTCCTGGTATATGCTATTTTTCTTTGGAAAGACAGCGGGACAAGGAAATGGATAAAATGTTGTTTCAAATGCCTTCAGAATAGCAAACATTAATGAGTTGAAAAAACATGAGAGGGACGCCTGGGTGGCTCAGTCAGTTGAGCGTCTGACTTTGGCTCAGGCCATGATCACACAGTTTGCTAGTTTGAGTCCCCACCACTCTCCCCAACCTCCCCAACGCCCGCCCTCCCGTCTGCTTCGAGTTCTGTGCCTTCCTCTCTCTCTGCCCCTCCCCCGCTCACACTCTGTCTCTCTCTGTTTCTCTCTCAAAATAAACAAACATTTTTTTAAAAAAATTTTTTTATTTATTTCTAGGAGAGAGAGAGAGAGAGACAGCGTGAGCAGGGGAGGGTCAGAGAGAGAGGGAGTGACAGACTCTGAAATAGGCTCCAGGCTCTGAGCTGGCAGTCAGCACAGAGCCCAACACGGGGCTCAAACCCACAAACCGTGAGATCATGACCTAAGTGAAAGTCGGAGCTTAACCGACTAAGCCCCCCAGGCGCCCCTAAAAAAATTTTTAAAGAAAAACATGAGAAAACTTTTTCATAAATCCATGAGAGGCACTCTGTGGACACAATCCTAGAAATACTTGAGAAAAGACACTGCACAGAACTATGCACAGAACTGTGTTCTTAACTATGTACAGAACTGTACAGAGAGAGGGCTACACCACCAGCAGCACTTAAGTCATTGATGTGAATTCTTATTAGTATATCATTTTAATTATTATATATTAAAACATGTTGTAATATTTTTTGTGAGATATATAATTACAGATTATATAATGTGAATTTCTTTTGTACCCACAGATAAATAAGGCTTTGGGATATTTGGATTTCATGCCAAAATTTTTATTTTGGAGAACAGAAAATTTTACTTGATTTGATTTTTATAATCTGAAATTTTTGTCTCATTTATTCAGTATTAGAGCATGGTGCTATTAAATGAAGAATAGAAGGATTTCCTACTTGTTCATCATTTATGTTTCTAAGCAAAAGGCAATGACAAAATGCTAACACAAGAATCACTCCTGCATACCATCAGCTGTAGCCATCCCTGTTAAAGACCCCAATGATTCCACTCAAAAGAAAACATCTCTTTGCTAACTTGTGTTGTCACAAAATCTATGGTACGCCCTGTGCCGATAACTGGTCTCTGCCGCATGTGAAATGCATGGCTCCTCGCAGGCTCAACAGCAACAGCGAGCACATAGTGCTCACTATGTCTAGACACTGTTCTAATTGCTCTACATATTGTAAATTATGGCCCGATTAAGAAGTTTCTATTTTTTTACAGTTTACGTATTCATTTCGAGAGAGCGCATGGGCATGTACAAGGGGCAGAGAGAGAGGAAGAGAGGATCCCACACAGGCTCACAAAGCCCACCATGGATCTCGATCTCAGGAACTGTGAGATCATGACCTGAGCCAAAAACAAGAGTCAGATGCTTAACCGACTGAGCCACCCAGGGGCCCCAGAAGTTGGCTATTTTTAATTCTTGTTTTAAAGGTTAGGAAACCAAAGCACCGAAAGTTAAAAATCAGGGTGTATGACCAGGCAGTCTGCACCCAGGGTCTTAACCACTGTTTTTCACTTCCTTGGGAACTGGGACCTAAAGACTTAAGAAGCTGGCTCATCCTGCTAAACAGGAAAAGGGAACACTATAGGAGGAGAAGCCATTAAAAATACCAGCAACATAATAGACAAATTCCAAGAGCAAGGTATGATGCAAAAGGAAAGATCTAAAGTGGGCCAAGAGAACAGAGGAAATCTGTCTCAGACTACTTCCATTTCTAATCTCCACTTCTTCTACAAAAGGCAACAATTTCATTCTTGGAGTCCCTGGATTCTATTTGACTTGAAGTATAGTTGACACACAATGTTACATTAGTTTCAGGTATGCAGCATAGTAATGTATATATTTGCTAGGCTTGCCACTGTGTAGCTACCACCTGTCACTATATAACACTTTTACAATATCATTTACTATATTCCCTATGCCATACCTTTCATTCTGTCCTTAGATTCTTAACCCGCAACAAAGCTCATATTTGGTGGTGGTGAATTACGGGGTGATGTGTATTTCTTAAAAAGGAGTTGCTACAAAAATATATCCCAATGCCACTTCACAGAATCTATGTTGCTGGTCCTGAGGAGGATCAACCAAAAATGCCACTCTACTTTTAATGATGTCTGAGAAGCAGGGCAATCCTGACACACTGAGCTATTGCTACAAAATTGTAAACAATGTCTCATGTCTTCCTTTTCCTTTCTCCCACTCTAACTGGTTTGCCTTCCCTGTTTTTGAGAGCTTTGGCTTTATAAGCGGAGAGGAGGGAAGAGTCTTACTAGAGAAGGGCTGGAAGAAAGGCAAGAGCCCAGAGGGGATAGCATGGCATCTGGTCCTTACCTAATCTCTTGAATTGGCTTTGAGCCCCCTTTGGAGAAGGAAGTTGGGAATTCTAGGAAACTGGCACAGGCAGAGTTGTACTGGTCAGTGACAAAGTGTGGCCCAGAGTTGGACAGCAGGCTAGTCTACAAACCAGTGCTCACCACTCTACGAAGCAAAGGCTCTGGAAGAACCTGAAGGTAGTACTCAGCATGGGCACTGACATCTTATGATTGGCAGTGGCAAGCACTTTTATCAGTATGTAGTAGGCTTGGACAGTGAGCACCAGGACAGTGTGAATAGGTGTCTTTGTGGCAACCGATAGGCTGATTTGTATGCCTACATGAAGCAACTTTTGGGGACATCCAGTCAAGTTAATGGGACCTCCTCCCATCCAAGTTTTAGTTTAAAAAAGGAAGTATAGTTTTATTTTATAATCACACACTACTGCATGACATAGCACATTTATTTAGGTATGAGTTCACTTTAGATCCAATTACCTCATATTTGGAGTGCTGCAGTAGCCTTCCAACTGCCTCCCTGCCTCCAGACTTTCCTTCCTGTAGGCTACACGATATCATCCCCAAAAAGCATTTCATCGTGTTATTTTCCTGCTGAAAACTGACTCTATTCCACAAAATGAAGCACACCTGTGGGCAAAATGTGATTCTAACTACTGAGGAGGGCTGGTGGGATAGTCAGCCATCCAGTTTGCCCAGGGCTGCTCTGGTTTTAGCGCTGAAAATCCCTTGTGCTGGAAAAGCCTTCAGCCCCAGGAATACTGAAAAGGTTGGTCACCCTCACTGACCATTGATTTCTGCTTGGGATTCGCATAAAGGTGGGGGGGTATGCTTTATTGTTTTATGATGTGCTCCAACACAGACAAGAACCATTAACGGCAGCTATTTTTACACCAAGGAGCAATGAAATTTAGTTGCTTACTTCATAGAGACAGCTTGGTTACTATGGCAACAGAGAGTGGCAAACTTGATTGTTCAAACATATAAAAATCAACAAATCTTTCAGTGTTTGCTTCATACTTTTAAGTTTATTATTTGCTACTATAGAGCTGAGCCCCTTGCATCATGAAGTTGCGTTACAATACTTTAACATAATTACTTACTTTCCATAATATCATTATCAACAATTAGTTATCTTATTTATAACAGCTGTTTAAAATATATATTTCATTTGAGAGAATTTTTAGGGCATCAGTTTAATAAAATCAATTTAAGGCACATGAATTTTAAACTCTCTGTGGACAAAAAGTTTGAACAGTACTAAATTCCTATGCACAGGCAACACCTAACATACCCACAATTATAGTGAGTAGTGTGTATATCTTCATGAGATAGAGTTAAGACTCTGATACTATTCATTTATGTACACCCTACCTTGCCCCATAAAAATACAAGATCAAGCAAGCAAGAAATGGAGATAAAAAGAAAATGTGGGTAGACAAGTAAATTGGTGCCATGAATAGTAAGATTAGTACAAAAAAAGGGGGGCATGCCAAGAAGTTCCATTTCCTTGCAAAATTCTAAAGATGTGTTACACATCTGCTTCTGACCCATATAACAAGTAGTTCAAAGTAAAAACTCATGCTCTATTATAAAATGTAATGTCCTTTTGGTAAAAACAAACCAGTAATACAGAAACAGCATAAACTGAACTAATAGGGAGATGATACATATTTATCATATGGTCTTCACATAAGAGATACTATTTAAGGATAAAGGTCTAAATCAATTGCCAATTATGTCACCTAAGACCACTTGTATAGGTGAAGAGGTTTACCTGATTATTTAAAAGAAAAAAATGTCTTATTCACCTTTTTAAAAAGAGAGGAAAAAACCAGCTCTGAAAATTGCAAAATAATTATCTTAACTTTGACTCTTTGTTCCTTCCTCTAAATACTTTTTTACAATTGATTCATAAAATGGAAAAAGCATAAGGTGGGGCACCTGGATGGCTCAGTCGGTTAAGCGTCCAACTTCAGCTCAAGTCATTATCTCACAGTTTGTAGGTTTAAGCCACCCATTGGGCTCTGTGCTGACAGCTCAGAGTGTGGAGCCTGCTTCTGATTCTGTGTCATCCTCTCTCCCTGCCCTTTCCCTGCTCGCTCTCGTTCTCTCTCTCTCTCAAAAATAAAGAAAGAAAAAATTTTTTTAATGTTTAAGAAAACAAAAAGTGCACAAGGTAATAGGTAAAAACCAGTGTGGCTTTGAAAGAAATCATGTAAAGAATTTTATTTAATGTTTTCCTGTTAAAACAATGGCCAAAAAGTTGTTGTCTGTCTGGCCCATAAACATCCTGTTAAACACAGCATGCAATAATATACCAATAAAATTAATCTATTACACTAGAATATTTTTATTTTTTAATGTTTTTTTAATTATTTTTGAGAGACAGAGAGATACAGAGCGAGAGAGATACAGAGCAAGCCAGGAAGGGTCAGAGAGAAAGGAAGACACAGAATCTGAAGCAGGCTCCAGGCTCTGAGCTGTCAGCACAGAGCCCAACACGGGGCTCAAACCCACGAACCACAAGATCATAACCTGAGCCAAAGTCAGACGCTCAACCGATTGAGCCACCCAGGCACCCCTACACTAGGATTTACAAAGGGATTTTACATACAATACTTCACTGATCCTTCTCTGACACCAGTTGTCAAAACAGGAAACTAAGGTGAACCAACTTTTCCAACTTGCAAATGGGGACTTCAGATTCAAACTTATTTCTGATTCCAAGGCCCATAATCATTCTATTGCCTCTGGCTACCAAATAAATTAGCCACATAATACAAAATAAAGGATTCTTTAGCAAGAACATCATATGTAAGTTATAGAAAGTAATCTTGGCTGTGAAATTGTACTATAGATACACAAGATGTTACCAGTGAGGAAGACTGGGTAAGGGTACTCTTTGTACTATTTCTTGCAAATGCATATGAATCTGCAATACCTCAAAACAAAAGGTTTTTAAGACCGTAATTTTTTCAAGTATATTTGATAATGGTTTTTCTTTTGTAAGGTTACGAGTAAAAAAGTAAAACTTGTGGCCTCCAGTTTGATCTTCACACTGTAAAAGAAAAAAGAACAGGGTATGATAAGAGTGACAATATTGGAAACTAAGACTTTGTGAAAAGGGAAAGAAGAGAAAACATGGAGAGTAGAGTAGGTATGAATAAATTTTCTTCACTTAAAAAATAAATCTAAAGGAAATGTACTTGAACTAAGAAGATAAGGGGGAAAAAATTCTAACAATCTTTCTCATAATTGGACTCAATACTTCAACAGCCTAGGAAAACTAGCTAGCTGTCTTGAAAAGAAGGGTTCACCTGGATGGTGGTTAAGGGCTCAGTAAGTGGCCTCTTCTGGTTCCTTTGCAGTTCCACAAGATGACCAGTGGCATACAGAGAAACAACAGAGTGTTTGAATGCTAGTCCTATCATTTTTTGGTGGTAGAACTTGAGCGAATCATGTAACCTCTGTGGGCCCCTGTTTTCTTATTTTCAAACAATGATAAAGGGACATTGTACTTTATAAATTGAAAAATGCTACAGAAGCATTAGTTGTTATAACTGTCTGCCAGTTCATAGGGTTCAAAAGAGACATGTTTGATTTCCATGAAAGCATAAGAGATGACATTAAGAATAAGAAGAGTGGGTAATCCATCTATGTAGTGGGATATGGGAAGCACTGAGAACCAAGTCTTCCATAAAGGAAATGACTCCATCCTTACCCTTCGTCTACTGAAATGCTCAATATTCCACTACTGAAGATTCTCTTTCCTCTAATACATTGTCAACACCCCAGGGGAAGTCTTAGGTCTTCTTTATTATTATATATGGCATAATGCCAAACAAAGAGCACATGATCAAGACATACCAAATACACACTGAAAAGGGGTCTATATCTCTAGAAATCCAAAGTTTGAATTCCAACAGGATTGCAAAAGATGATATGCTGAGGTTTTTTGAATTACTGACTGTGAAAGGTTAACTACAGTAGTAGACATGCAGTGTGACACCTGGGTCCCCACTCTAGGACTGAAGCACTTACAGCAAAGTCTCTTTTCTGGGTTTGCTCTCACTAAATAGAGCCACCTAGACCAAAATCAGGTCTCCTTCCCAGTTTTTGTGTCTGAATTTGGGCCAATTCTGGAGGACCATCCTTGCTCTAGGACTGTCTGTGGGGTCAACTGAGGCTCCCATTGCAACCTGTATTAGTCACTGTTCTGCAGAGAAACAGACCCAATGGGGGGGGAGGGGGGGAGGGAGAGAGAGAGAGAGACAGAGAGAGAGAGAGAGAGAGAGAGAGATGGCAATGTATTAGGAGAAATGGGCTCACACGATTTTGGAGGCCAAGAAGTTCCTGGACCTGCGATTTGCAAGCTGCAGACCTAGGTAAGCTGCGGTGTGATTCAGTCCCAGGCCAAAGGGCTAAGAACCAGGGGAGTTGATGGTAATTTCAGACTGATGGCAAGAGTCCAATATCACAACTCAAACAGGCAGAAAAGAAATGACTTCTCCCTCCATCTTTTGTTCTCTTCATGTCTTCACTGGATTGGATGATACCCACCCACATTGGGAAGGGCCATCTGCTTTACTGAGTCCATCATTCAAGTGCTATCTCATCCAGAAACACCTTCACAGGCACATTCAGAAATAATGTTTAGCCAAGTATCTGGACACCCTATGGGCCAGTCAAGTTGATGCATAAAATTAACCATCACAAAGCTTCTGCACAGTGGAGGAAACAATCAGCAATACTAAAATAAAACCAACAGAAAAGAAGAAGATATTTGCAAATGACATATCAGATAAAGGGTTAGTATCCAAAATCTATGAAAAACTTATCAAATGCAACACCCCAAAAAACAAATGATCCAGTGAAGAAATGGGCACAAGACATGAATAGACACTTCAACAAAGAAGACATCAGATGACTAACAGACACATGAAAAATTGCTCAATGTCATTCATTATCAGGGAAACACAAGTCAAAACCACAATGAGATACCACCTCACACATGTCAGAATGGCTAAAATTAACAACTCAGGTAACAACAGATGTTGGTGAGGATGCAGAGAAAGAGGATCTCTTTTGCACTGCTGCTCGGAATGCAAACTGGTGCAGCCACTCTGGAAAACAGTATGGAGGTTCCTAGAAATGTTAAAAATAGAATGACTCTATGACCCAGCAATAGCACTATGAGCTATTAATCCAAGGGATACAGATGTGCTGTTCTGAAGGGGAACCTGCACCCCAATATTTGTAGCAGGGCTATCAACAACAGCCAAAGCATGGAAAGAGCCCAAATGTCCATCAACAGATGAATGGATAAAGATGTGTTTATACACACCACATCTTTACACACACACACACACACACACATGCACACACACAATGGAGTATTACTTGGCAATCAAAAAGAATGAAATTTTTGCCATTTGCAATAATGTAGATGGAACTAGAGGGCATTATGTTAAGCAAAATTAGTCAGTCAGAGAAAGACAAATATCATATGACTTCACTTATATGTGGAATTTAAGATACAAAACAGATGAACATAAGGGAAGGGAAGCAAAAAGAATATAAAAAACAGGGAGGGGGACAAAACATAAGAGATTCTTAAATACAGAGAACAAACTGAGGGTTGCTGCAGAGGTTATGGGAGGGGGGATAAGCTAAATGAGTAAGGGGTATTAAGGAAGACACTTGTTGGGATGAGCACTGGGTGTTATACATAGGGGATGAATCACTGGAATCTACTCCTGAAGTCATTATTGTGCTGTATGCTAACTAACTTGGATATAAATTTTTTTAAAAAATTAACCATCACACAACCACACTGGAGTGATCCTTTTCCTTCTACTCAACCCAGCCTCCTCACTATCTCATGGCTGTTGACGCTCAGATCATTTTCTAATAAACTTTCTGCATGTAAATGTCTCGGGGTAAGTTTCTGGGGGAAACGCATCTGAGTCACCTATTTCCCCTTATATAAAGTTAACACGTCAGTGAGACACATCCATTTTGATAAGTGCTCCCAAGCATGAAACCATACTAGAAAACCAGACCTGCCTTCTGTGCCATTAAGAACCCAATGACTGTCTGAGAAAAATAGTAATGATTGTTACACCTGTCTGAGAAAACTTAGCTTTCATTAAACCTTCAAATTTTTTCATCTCATGACTCATGTACATAGGTTAAGAAGTCATCCAAGTTCTGAATTTTCTTGCTGCCCTCTATCAGGAATGTGTGAAAATGCAATTGCTGATTAGTAAGAACTAGGTTTCTGGTATCTGTGTCACACTATCTCTTTGGACCACTGGAGTGTAACTGTGAAGCTTCCAGTATATATTATTCCAAGCTGACTCATTTGGACTTTGTAACTTTTTACACTGAATAAGTATTAAAATTATTGAAATAAGGTAACCTTTATTGCATTCTGAGGAAAACAATATAAAGCAATGGTTTACTGAATAGAATTTAAAAGTTCTTACTGGTCTTAATCTATGTCAGCATATGCACAAATTATACTCCTTTAATTACATTTTCAAAAAGCATCAAAACATTTCTTAAATTAAGAAAGTGAAATGGCACAACTTAGGAAATATTTGATATCATGAGGCCACTACCCAGGCTACCTCATTATGTGTCTATTATTTAAAGGCAGCATGTTTAGGATTCACCAAATTTAGTTCATTCAATCAACCAACATCATTTTAGCCTACTTTGTGCATCAAAACTCTGTGCCACTCTTAAGGAAAATGGAAAGTAAATCATGTTTACTTTTACTTTCAAAGCATTCTTCCTAACAGAGGTTTGTGATTTCTGTCAATCTGTTCAGCCAAGTTTCTATCAGGAAGTAATTATGAATCAGAAAGGAAAATGAACAAACAAGCTTAGTGGATTCTCCACCTTTCACAGTTTTTAAAAATTCTTAATGAGAACCAAATCACTGACTCTGGGGCTCTAACCCCTCTCTAAAATTTTAGAGGCTGCTGGACAATCCTTCAATCTCCTTAGAAGAATCAGGTAGGAAAGAATATTTTTAACTTCATAGCCCTGATTAAATACTGTTAGCAGAATCAGGCCTAGGTTCCAGCAGGGTAATTCAATGGTCTCCATGGTAAAAGAAATGTAGAGTTGTTTTTAATAGAACAGTACATTAAAGAATAAAAATTTTTCCTGTGCTTGATCTACTGGAAGATACAAACACTTTGATTACACTTAGTCATTACCTTTTCCATCTCTTTGCACAAACAAAATGTCAAGGGAAGAAATATATTTTATGTACACCATCATGAACAAAATGAAGACAGATTTCATTTGCATAAAATATAAATAAATTTTAATTGGACATTGTTGTTGAAACTTAGCCCAATATTTAATACAGAAATGACCAGATGAGAGAATATGGATGCACATGCTTATAAATACAAAGATTTAACAAAAGTACATGATCATTACTAATCATGTATGTGAGTGAGTTTATGTGGCATCAAATAAGAGACTTTAAACTTTCCCCAGCACTGCAAGACCCATTACATAAAATCCTGGAAATCTGAAAATGATTGATGCTGACAAATTATATGTCCTTCCTAAAAAGTCTTCAAAGAGTGACATATTTTCAAAACAAGTAGGGACCAGTCAGCTTTGGAAATGATAAAAATATATAATATGCACTGTTAATTGCTGACATTTATAAGGAGTTGACACTAGATATCACTTATCATAGCAATTACTAATGGCAATTTGCATATCCAAAGCCCATAGTAAAATTTCACTAAGTTCAATTTTTTTAATTTAATTTCAAGCCTCATATCAATGTCTCTTTCATTAACATGAAGTATAGCCCAGGGTCTCCCCACATTTGCTAGAACACCCACAGAAGATGATAAAATTTGTACCAGGTCCATCCTGGCCACCCTGAAGAATAAGGAGGTGAACATCCTGGCACACTTAAAACCAAAGTGGGGAACCGGCTTAATATGGCCAGTTTTGTAGAGATCATCTCTTCTCTAAATAGATTTGTTTATCCACCAACTCATACTAAACATAGTCCTAGACATTTATAATCAAGGTAAATCTCATTACAAAATTATCTTTAAGTCATTGTCTTTATTGTGTTAATTACAATTAATTGCATACAAAAAGTGATTTGTGGCCTTATCAGTCTTGTTGTCTATGACAAAATACTTGTCATTTTGTTGTTTTGTTGGGTAACAATGGCACTGCTAACAGAAAATGTGTAGAGGAGTGACAAGTGGCCCAATGCTGGTTACTAGAAAGTGAAGATCTGCTGCTTAGCGGATCTAGAAAGAAACAACTCAGCCTTCCCACAGTGGGTCTAGGAATGTGGGACCAGTTCCTATAGAGCAGATGTGGGCCATTCTGATAAAACAGTCTGAAATTCTTTGAGTCTCACCAGAAAAAACCCTACTCTGAAAGGAGGGGCAATGAGACAGCAAAAGAGGTCTTAAAGGGAGGGGCTGCCTGAGAACTATGGCCGGGAGGGGTGGTTGTCCTGGCATCCAGACCCAGAGGAGCCCACAAGGGAGGCTCCAAGTACTAGCAAACCTGTCCACAGGACAATGGCAGCTTTAAATGTTTGCCAGGCACAGAGGGCACAAGTTTTGGGTTGGTCTCAGCCTATCAATAGAAATACTTGCAGCCAGGGGGCGCATGGGTGGCTCAGTAGGTTGAGCTCCAACTTGAGTTCAGGTCATGTCAGGGCTGTGAATTCGAGCCCGGCATCAGGCTCTATGCTGACAGCTCAGAGCCTACACCCTGCTTCAGATTCTGTGTTTCCCTCTCTCTCTCTGTCCCTCCCCACCCCCACGCTCTGTCTCTCCCTCTCTCTCAAAAATAAACATGAAAGAAAGAAAGAAAGAAAGAAAGAAAGAAAGAAAGAAAGAAAGAAAGAAAGAAAGAGAGAGAAAGAAAGAGAGAGAAAGAAAGAAAGAAAGAAAGAAAGAAAGAAAGAAAGAAAGAAAGAAAGAAAGAAAGAAAGGAAGGAAGGAAGAAAGAAAGAAATGCTATCAGCTAGAAATGTCTGGGGCACTCACCTGGGTCCACACTACTTATGGAAAGCCCTCACAGACATTTTTCAAACCAAAGCCAATGTTGTTGCTGGACCAACTCTTGTGGCTCTTATTATGACCGCGAGACCTACTTCAGCAACATCCACTAGGAAACTTCAGGGTAAAAAAAACACACAGATCTTAGAAGGAACATAGTAAGACAGGGTCACAGCCACACAGGGAGGTCATCACGGGAAAGACAGAGAAAGAAAGCACAGATCTAAAGTTCTGACTTTGCCAGGGTCAGGGGTGGAGTACCTGGAGTTTCACAAGTTCATTATTTACTGGTAAATTTAAATTATAAGAATGGAATTAAAAAGCAGAAAGGGAGGGGAACCTGGATCGCTCAGCCAGGTAAGCCTCCGACTTCAGCTCAGGTCATGATCTTGCAGTTTCTGAGTTTGAGCCCCGCGTCATGCTCTATGCTGACAGCTCAGAGCCTGGAGCCTGCTTCAGATTCTGTGTCTCCTTCTCTCTCTGCCCCTCTCCCCTCTCACGCTCTCTCTCTCTCTCTCTCTCTCTCTCTCTTTCTCAAAAAGAAATAAAAATCAAATAAGTAAGCATTAAAAAATAAAAATAAAACAAAAAGCAGAAAGGGAAAGACAAGCAGTCAAATGGTCAGTTATCCAGATCAACCAGCACTTTCCAAAAAGGGAGACTTCTTGGGTGAGGGAGTCTGGCTCTACATCTAGTTGTGTAGTTGGTAATGTGTTTACCTGAGATGAATGTCTTTGAAGTGGATGCCTCAGCAACCAAAAGCGTAGTGTCAGGCACTTATATTCTGATCAAAAACGCCATCAGACTCTTATACTACAACACACCACCATCCTGTTCCACTGCCTGTTCAAGTTAGAACATCCAGACCCTCCCAGCCCTCGGCCCTCCCCACTCCAAAACTAGCAAATGGAAAAGAATGTTATGTGAGAAAACAAAGAGCTTCTTGTCCTCTATCCTCAGCAGCTGCCTTAGGTCCTTCCAGGGGGAGGGAAAAGATTTTATATTAAATCACATTAAGAATTTTGATAATTTGGGGGACATTGGGCATTCCACTTTCTGAACTGAGACTATTTGGAGCTTAAAGTAACTCTAGGACTTTTTATTATTTAATGTCACAAGAAAAGTTTTGGGGCCTGCTCAGATTTCATCCATGGGGAGGAAATGCACTTCCAGAAAGCATATTTTATTTTATTTTTCTTTTTTGAGAAAGAGGGAGAGGGCACAAGTGAGCAAGGGGCAGAGAGAGAATCCCACGAAGGGCAGAGAGAGGGGGAGAGTGGGAGAGAGAAACAGAAACAGGGCTCACCTGAGGCAGGGCTCATGCTCACCCAGTGTAGGACTCGAACTCATGAACCCTGAGGTAATGATCTGAGCCTAAGTCAGATGCTTAATGACTAAGCCACCCAGGCACCTCAGTGAGTATACTTTAAAGAAGTATGAGTGATAAAAAATAAACCTATTATTATTCATAAGTTACAGTGAAATTTGTTTAAAACAGAGAGCACCTACAAATGTTTAACCTTTACATGTTTGCTTTAAATTTTATGAAACTTCTCTGAGCCACACAGCAAAAATCTAGAATTATCAGAATGTTTTATAAGAAGGTTCTAAATCTCAGTGTTACCTGAGTATGTAATTGACCAAGTTGATTAAGAACCAATATTTAAATCAAGGTCATCATGAAATAAAGGGAACTTTCAGGGAAATTCAGGACCTAAAAAAGAAAATGTGAAATTTTTGTTACCAAAGAACATATAAGCTAGAAACCAAAACCATATTTCTAGCGGAAAATCAGATACTTATTTCAAGTTACCAAAAGTATGGTCTAAAAATATTGAGAATAGAAAAAAAATCAGTTATTAGTATGTTGATACTTCTAAGGTTTTTAAATCTACATAATTTATTTCTTTTGAAATCCTGTAAGTTGCTAGTATCAGGCAAAGAGTTATTCCAATAAAGATGCTAAAAGAATATAAGGCTTTCTGTGCATTTTTCAAGAAGACTTCCTAATTAGACTTTATATCAGATGAATTATTGGAAAGAACCCTAGAATGTTCTAGGAGTAACCCTTTCCTCATATGAAATAGCACTGACTGACCAATGGACTAAGAAAATGAGGATAATGAGGGGTGTCTGGGTGGCTCAGCCAGTTAAGTGTCCATCTCTTAGTGTTTGCTCAAGTCAGGGTCTCAAGGTTCGTGGGTTTGAGCCCTGCATTGGGCTCTGCACCAAAGAGCAGAGCCTGCCTGGAATTCTCTCTCTCCCTCTCCATCTCTGCATATCTCTCTCAAAAATAAAAATATAAAAAAATATTTGAGAAGGAAGAAAATGAGATGAGTTGGAAGGGAAGACAAAGAAAACAAAGAACAGACAAAAGACAGTAAAACAGATTGCCTTCAAAGCAACCTTGTACTTTTTAAAAATTTATTTATTTTCATTGTGGTTAAGCATACATAATATAAAATTTACCATTTTAACCATTTTTTAAAAAGTGTACAGTTCAGTGGCAGTAAGTACATTCATGTTGTGTAATCATCTCCACCATTTATCCACAGAATGTTATTCACCTTGCAAAACTGAAACTATGTACCCCATGTGACAATTATCTTCCCATTCCCCCTCCGCTCACCCCCGGGTAACCACCATTTTACTTTCTGTCTCTATGAATTTGACTTCTTTAAATATGTATAAAATCATACAGTATTTGTCCTTTTGTGATTGGCTTAAGTCACTTAGCATAATGTCCTCAAGTTTCATCAATGTTATAGCGTGTGTCAGAGTGTCTGTCCTTTTTAAGGCTGAATAATATTCCATCAGATGTATATATCACATTTTGTTTATCCATTCAGCTGCTGGTGGACACTTGGGCTGCTTCCAGCTTTTGCCTATTGTGAATGAAACTGTTCTGAACATGGTGCACACATACCTCTTCGAGACCCCACTTTCACTTCTTTTGGGCAGAAGTGAACTGCTAGATCTTATAGTAATTCTATTTTTAATTTTTAAGCATCTGCCATACCATTTTCCACAGCAGCCGCAATTTTACATTCCAACAGCAGTGGATTAAGAGATTCAATTCCTTAACATCCTTGTTAACACTTGTTTTCTGGGTTTGGTTTCCTTTTGTTTTTTAAATAATAGCCATCCTAATGGGTGTGAAGTGGTATCTCACTGTGGTTTGATTTGCATTTCCCTAATGATTAGTGATGTTAAGCATCTATTCATGTGCTTATTGGCCATCTGTATCTTCTAGTCCTTAAAGCAATCTTTTACTTCATTCTTTGCTAATTTTACAAATGATATCATAGAAATATGTTTTTCTAAAAAGACTGTATTTTTTTGGTTTTCTTGGCAAGCACCACTTTTATCCAGCAGTGTTAAAACAGTTCAAATTTCAAATCCTTTTTTTTTGGAATAGCAGTATGTATCTCTCCTTACGAGGAGAAAATATCAACCTAGATACTTGGGAATCCTGTTAAAACAGCTCTGTGCTTTTAGATCTATACAACCTCACAGACGATTGTGGGTGCAGGGCACTCTATCATGTCAAATGATACAGAGCAACACTGTCCAGTACAGTAGGCATCGACCTCACACAACTACTGAGCACTTCAAATGTAGTTAATCCCAATGGAAATACTCTGTAACTGTAAATTCACATCAGATTTCAAAGAATTAGTATTTTTAAGTAATATAAAATATTTCAACAATTTTTAAAGTGATTATATGTTGAAATCAGATATTTTTAATATGCTGAATTCAATAAAATGTATAAATAACTAAACTGAATTTTACCGGTTTCTTTTTAAATTTTTTTTAATGTTTATTTTTGAGAGATAGAGACAGAGACAGAGAAACAGCGTGCAAGCGGTGTAGGGGTAGAGAGGGACGCAAAATCCAAAGCAGGCTCCAGGCTCTGAGCTGTCAGTACAGAGCCCAACACAGGGCTTGAACTCACGGACCAAGAGATTATGACCTGAGCTAAAGTCCGATGTTTAACTGACTGAGCCACCCAGGAACCCCTTTACCTTTTTTAATGTGACTCTAGGAAAAGTTTTAATTGCATCTGTGCCTTCCATTTATGGCTCAGATTATATTATATTTCTGTTTGTGCTCATCTAGATAATTGTAACTAACTCAGCTCTTTCTAAGACTGTAGATATACAAGTAAACTTATAAGTAGAGAATTAAGAAAATTTTCCAAACAATTCAGATGTTTTTCCAAAAGCAAATTATTTTCATTACTAGTTTGTCCAAAGGTTATTTAGGTGATTACCTTTTTTCTATACCCAAGAAGTTTTCTAGTGTAAACACTGCCTCCTGCATTTAAATTTGCTTTATAGGGATTTGTGTGTTTCCAGAAATAAATTGTTAGAAACTCTTTTGCATGTAGAGCCTATGCAAAGAAATAATAACTTTAATAATTTTTAAAAGATGTACAAAACACAGATAACTCATAAATAGTATCCAAAGTACCTAAAGAAATTCTGCTGACTAATAAAAAATGAAAAATGAAACAGGCTATACACAAAAGAGGAAACTGAATGATCAATAACCTTATAAGAGAAACATACATCAGAATAACAGGGTACTATCTCATACCTTATGAGACTGACATAAATTTTCATTTTTTTACTGTTTATTTTTGAGAGAGAGAGAGAGAAAGACAGAGCACAAGTGGGGGAGGGGTAGAGAAAGGGGGACACAGAATCCAAAGCAGGCTCCAGGTTCTGAGCTTTCAGTGCAGAACCTGAACAAGGGCTCAAACGCATGAACCGTGAGATCATGAACTGAGCAGAAGTTGGATGCTTAACCTACTGAGCCACCCAGGTGCTCTAAGACTGACAAAAATTTTAAAGACAAGGATCCTCCCACCTCAGGGCCTTTGCACTTACCATTTCCCCTATGCCCATGTAGCCACATGACTCGCTTCCCTATTTCAATCAGGTTCTTGCTTAAATGTCATTTCATCTAGGAAGATTTGCCTGACCTAATAAAGCTCACCATACCCCACCTATCCCATCCCTGTGGTTTACTATCTCTTACCTTGCTTACTTATAACCACCTGCAAACATATTTGTTTGTATATTGTCTGTCTCTTCCCACTGGGATGAAGGCTCCCTGAGGGAAAGGACAAAGGACTGTTTTATTGCTGTACCACCAGATTAGCTACTCAATAAACAGTTGCTAAATGAATAAATGCCAGCCAGGTGTTGACAAAAATGTGGGGAAAGAGGATGTCTCAGTCTTCCAAACACTGCTGGTGATGGGAGTATAAATTGGCATTACTTCTTTCAAATGCAGTGGACAATATCTACTAAAGTTGGAGATGCTTATACCCTAGGACACAATTAAACTTCTAGCAATTACCCTAAAGAACTCTAGAACAGAAGAGATGTATGCAACAATACTGCAGCATTGTCTGCAAAACATGGGTATTATATTACTCTCTGTATTGCTTACAATATATTTTTATTATTACAAAATGAGACTTAAATCAGTGGGTTCCCTTTCGTCTTACAACTTGTAAAAGTTAAGTTACTGGTAAGAAATAAAAATAACTATAAGCTATACTATTTCAGAGACTGGTAATACACTTCTTTCAGCCTGTTATCTGAGAAATGCTATGAAATCTCCAAACCCAATATTAACAAGATTTGATTTCAAGATATATTTTGCAAACAACAATCAACTTTTGATTTGGAGAACTGTCTCCAAACTTTCTTCTTACTCAAGTTATCTGCTCTTCTATTTACTTCTGCCACATTCTTCCTTATTTCCCTGTTTTCTCCAATAATAAGATCTTTCTATGAGCTCTGCAGAGTTGAAAATAAATATTTTCCTGAGATAATCCTCTCTGGTTCCAGGTTTCCAATTAAAACATATTACTCTGGTGTGGTTTTGTTTATAATTAAAGAATTAGGAACTTAGTGACAAAGCCTCCCAAACCACCTGGCCCCTGCCAACACACACACACACACACACACACACACACACACACACAATTAAATTCAAAAGCCACAGAATGTAGGACATTTTGAAAGCTTTTAAAAGAATTATAAATGTTCATGTGTGTCAGTTCCAACAGATTTCACACCTCTTGGCTTTGTACTCCAACAGTTTGTTTTACAAGAAATATGAAATTCTTTGGACATTTACATCTCGCCTCACCAGACACACTGGTTTTGCTGGCAGTCACGTTTCCCACTCAGTCTTTTGCTCAGTCTCCCCATTTCTCTCCCTAAACCTTCCTCTCTTTGTGCCTCCCTCAAATTCAGTGAGCCTGAGCCTGGATATAGAGAAGCAGCTCTTCCTAGTCGGAACATTCTGAATCCAAGGCAGTGCTTAGGATTTCAGGTATAAATGGTTGGATTTTTAATATCTGCATTGTAAAATCTATACCATGTCAAGTAAGTTGTTGGATTACATAATCAGTTGTTGATTTAACTATCTTGTTAGTTGTTGTGTTGGCATCATGAAGTTCTTATAGATCAGCAACGGTTACCCAAACCTCAGTATAAAGTCCATTTCTTTAAAAAATATATTTTTAATGTTCATTTATTTTTAAGAGGGGGAGGGAGAGGGAGAGAGAGAGAGAGAGAGAGAGAGAGAGAGAACAGGGGAGGGACAGAGAGAGAGGGAGACACAGAATCTGAGGCAGGTTCCAGGCTCTGAGCTGTTAGCACAGAGCCCAATGCAGGGATCAAACCCAGGAACCACAAGACAGTAACCTGAGCTGAAGTCCAAAGCTTAACCAACTGAGCCACCTGGGTGCCCCAATTCATTTCTAACATGTGAACAGTTCTGAAAGAAACTTAATCTAAGAATTCTACTGTCCCATAAATTAGTAAAGAATAAACGCATAGCCCTTTTACATACGAGGCTGACTTCCTAATAAACATCCAAGGCAAAAAAAGTGAGCTACTTTAATTATTCAGGAAATTCGTTTTTTAAAATGTGATTGCTATATTTGAAAAAAAAAGATTTGTAGATCCGAATATAACAAGTACAGCATTTTGTGTAAACATATTTTTTTCAGTTTGTGAATTAGCCAGGCTGACTTTGAAAACTCTGGTCCACGAGTCACAAGTGAACAGTGTGAACCTCTCTGTCTACAGCTGGTGTTACCACTGGGAAGAACTCAGTCTTCATGAATATTCACTGAACACCACGGAGTGCTGCACCAGCACAGCCCAAAATGGAAAAGGAAAAGGAAAAAATGGCCCATCGAATCAGAAGAAAACCCCTTTCAGAGATTTTTAAAAAAGGGGGAACTGTTGAGTCTGATGCATTATAAGACTTTATGTCTTTGATGTCAAATTTTTTCTGAGTAACATTTTTTTTCTGGAACTTTCCCATTTGGTTTTTCCCTTAGTAACACCAATTTTAAGTACTAATAATAGATTAAGCCTATTTAATCTAATAATAGATTAAAGTGTCTGGTTTATAAGAGAGTATTGAAAATATCCAGATATTTAGGTTAGTAAATCCAATTTAGACTATAAGAAAAAGCTGCTACCTCACTGCTTATACAATACTACCCCACCCACTGTCTTCCTGTATTTCCTTCAATTAGGCTATACTGCCCAACCTATCTTGAACTCCATTTCATGTAGCCAATATCTTTGAAGTGTTTTCATTATTATCAAGTGAAAGTGTGGAAACTAGAAAATACTAGGACAGGATTTATCTCTTTCCATTTTTGTCCTCCTGAGAACTTACTTTATTCTATTCTATACACCTAGGGTTTTACCTTTTAAAAATATATATATAGCAGCAAAGTCCCTGTTTCATAGATAAAGAAAATGAGATTAGAAAGGACTGGCCCAGAGTCACATGACTGGTGAATGGCAAAGACGAGGTGCAGGTATAAACTGTTAGGACTCCAAATCTTCTGCTCAAAAAATACATGTTCCCTTGCTGTGCCAAGAGCATGCATTAGGCCCTTTGCCATGCCATCCATCAGCAATCGCATTCCTTCTGTCTCAAAGACTTCCTCCACACTGCTATCAGATATAATTCCTTTTTTACTGTTAGAACAAAGTAGATTTATTGGCCCAAATTATTGGGCTGGCTCTATGGACAGTCCCCAGATGACCAAATCAAAACTGACCTTGCTGAGTCACACAGGTGATTCAGAAGATAATTCCTTTGGTGCTCTCCTGGGAGTAAGTGATTAAAAAGAGCATAGGATGAGAGAAATAAGGGATAGGTGCACATGAACCAAATCTATTATAATTATACAAAAAAATAAACCAGAGAAACGAATATCATTATTATTGTGAAGAATTATTTCACATCGCACCTGACCACAGTTAGAAAATCTGCCACAACACAAGTGCTTTGGACAAGATGCATGGTAAAACAACGATTTCAAAAATGTTTCCTAATAAAATTCCTAAAACATAAATGAATGTTAGAACAAGTAAGAATAGGTCTTTAAAATGGAAAAAAAATCTAACTGCATAAAATGACATAACGTGAAAATACTAACGTTATGCAAACCTGTCTTTCATTTGTCTTAACTTACATACCACCTTCAAGATATAATGAAAATTCAGCCACAAAATCAACTTAGAAAGGAGAATTACCTGGCCCAACTGCGTAGATTGATTTAATAGCAAAGCACTTTCCTGCAAAGACATTTATATGCTACCTGGAAGAACTTTCCAGCTCTTCATTTTATATTTTACTGCTGATTGATTTATTGTAGGGAAAAGATTCAATCTTTCCTCTCATTCTCAGCAAGAAATGTCAGCAACATGATTTGGGGAAAAAAATGTATATATATCAACTTATTTGGTGTGATCGAATAGGAAATCAGCATCTGTGGTTTCAGCTGGGCCTCTGTGGTTGCAGTATTCACCTTCCATATTTATCTTCCATTCTTCTTCTTTTGGAGCTGTTTTTCCACCCCTTTAAGATCTCTGGCCTATAACTCTGCTCTGAAAACTACCACATCAAAAACCTAATTCTTCTGCTCTGATATACTTGTTTCTAGTTTCTCTGAGATATAACTGACATATAACATTGTATGAGTTTACAGTGTGCAATATGATGATTTGATATACTTATATATTGTAAAATAAGAAAACAAAATGTTTCTTTTATACTTTCTTGGCCTGGGTGTTTATTGTTTAACTCTCAAACTAGAACATCAGCTCCTTTAGAAAGGACTCTTTCTTTCCTGTTCACTTCTGTATGGCACAAAATTTGTGGCGCAAAATGAGTACTTAAAAAAATAATTGCTGACTGTGTATGGCAAGGCCTCCATATGACTTGGGTGGATAACATGATTTCAAGTCATCAAAGGTCTATGGCAACCTGTAAACATTCAGACTGTTTCAAGATAGAAGCTTAACTGACAGGTTTTCTTCCCTTTTGGAGGGCAGTAGCATGCACATATATCCTGCCAGCTCTTAGAAGAATTTATAGATCAGGGCAGTTACCTAGGAAGAAAGCTCATTTTGAAGTGTTGAATAATTTGGATTCCAGACTTAAGGGGCCATTGGTTCAAATGCTAAAGAACTAGAGAATTTAATTTGAGAAGACAGTAGAAATAAGGAAATAAGTACCTTATAGAGAAACAAAGAAAACCTCTAGAATAAAAGGAAGAAGGAGAGGAGGGTAAGTTGAAGAGGACTTGAAAAGTCTGGAAATAGTCAGGGAAGCTGTTCAAGAAAGATAAAGGACTACAGCCTCACAGGAGGTGGGCTGATGGACAGACAAAGGAACATTAAGCCCAGAACCTGACTAGGGAGTTGCTCAGGCACATAACTCAACCTTTACCCCACAAGAATATCCTGTTACCTGGACCCAGCCATGACACCAACTGATCTTATTAATATCTGGTCAACATTTCACTTCATTACCATCTAGCACTTTAACCACTGGTTGCCCTGTGAGGACAAGTTTTCTCTAAACCCTAACAACAGAGTATCCCCAAAAAAGGAAGGTGGAACTCTCAATATCTGTTACAAAGAGAGAAGTAATAGCACATCTGTTGAGAGAGCAGTTATTTTCCCAGATCCCTTCCCCTGTGTCATTCAGCCAGACAACTTTCCCTATCCTATTTCATCAAGAAATTAGAGACTGACTCTAGAAAAATTAAACCAATGATTCCTCTCTTGCTATCAACTCCTAGAATACTGGGAGTCAAGAAATTAGATAATTCATTTCTGAAGAATTTTTTAAGAGAAAAGACCTAGTATTATGAGATCTAGGTGTTTTCCTCAAGTAAACTACCAGATCCCTGCCCAATGAGCAAGCCCAGCCAGCTAGCTTTGTGATGTCACTTTCAACTTCTTGATGCCTCACTCTTAAATACAAACAGTAAAGCAAGCAACACAGTCTTTTGAGGAAACCCTCAATGTGAAAGACAAAGTCCTGAAAAACAGGCATTTTTCCTTTAAAAAGGAACTCAGGTAAGAGAAACAATACAAAGAGAGTAAGAAGCCATTTATAATGAATAATCTCAGAGAAAAGACACCATAGCAGTCATAAAACAAGATCAGGATGTTATATGTATTTCAAACATAAAATTCAGATAATAAAGCATTCTTAAAACTTTTTAAGAATAAAATTTAAACTTTAACAAAAAAGCTGAAAGATAATCCTTCTTAGTTTGTGTATTTCTTCCAGAAAGTTTGAAAAGGAAAATATGAGCAATAGAAAGTAGACCACTAGGAGTTATCCGCAATGTGAACAGGAAAAAACCTTTCCAAAAAATTAGATAATTTCCCAGAATTTAGAATATTGGTTTTCAGGGCATCTGGGTGGCTCAGTCAGTTAAGTGTTCAACTCTTGATTTTGGGTCAGGTCATGACTTCACAGTTTGTGAGATAGAGCCCTGTGTGGAGCTCTGTGCTGACAATGTAGAGACCGCTTGGGACTCTCTCTCCCTCTCTTTCTGCCCTTCCCTGTGCTCTCTTGCTCTGTCTCTCTCTCTCTCTTAAATAAATAAACAAGAAGGAAAGATGAAAGACAGGAAGGAAGGAAGGAAGGAAGGAAGGAAGGAAGGAAGGAAGGAAGGGTATTGATTTTCAAACTGAAAGATTACACTTGGTGCAAAGGAGCATTATTTTGTAACTTTAGTTCTCCAATAGCTTCCAGATCCTGATAGCTTCCAGATTAAAAGAAATCACGTAGATATGTTCAGGATCAGAAGAGCATTGACTATTTACTAATAATAGAAGCTAGAAGAAAATGAAGCAATGTTTTAAAATATGATGGAAAATTGTGTTCAATTAGGGAATTCCATACCCAAAGTATCAAGAATAATCATGAACATGGTTTCAAATATGTAAGTTTTCAAAAAATAAATTACATTTATGCATCATTCTCAAAAAAGCTACAGGAGATTGTACTCCACCAAAATAAACTATTTACATATTATCTTAGCAACCTTTTGATGCATGTAATATCTGTAGCGATTTTCCTTTTTCATTCCTGATATTGATTAATTTGTTTTCTCTCTTTTTTCCTGATGGGTTTTACTAGAAGTTTATCTATTTTCTTAATCTTGTCAATGAACCAACTTTTGATTCAATTAATTTTATTTTAATCTTATTTTTCTTTCTACTTCAAGATTCACTTTCCTTTCTTTTCTAGCTTAATAAGGTGGGAACTTTTTTTTTCCTTCTCTAATATAAGCATTTAAAAGCTATATATCTCCCTCTGGGCATTTTTTTAGCCACATCATACAAATTTTGATATATTTTCATAATTGTTCATTTTTAAATATTTTCTATTTTCTCCTGTGATTTCTTCTTTGATTCATGAATTACTTAGAAGGAGCTATTTAATTTTAAAGTAATGGGGTGGGGGGAGTGTCGCAGATATGAGATTGACTTCTAAGTTAATCCACTATGGTCAGAAAATATAGTCTATAAAATTTTAATCTTGTGAAATTCATTGAAACTTATTTCATGGTCCAGCACATAGTTTCTCTTGGTGACTATTTCATGTGCTTTTGAAAAGAATGAATATCCTGCCACTAGTGGGTAAAGTTTCCAATGTCAATTAGATCATGCTGATTAATACTTTGTTATACCTTTTCTATTCTTACTCATTTTTTTTGGTCTAGTTGGTCTATCAATTATCAAAAGAGAATTATTAAAAATCCTCCACAAGCTTTTTGTCCACACTTAGTTGCCCCCCCCATGCCTTTAAATAGTTGTTTTTCATATTTCATTCAGTGTTCAATTCCTAACTACAGAAGAATTAGTCTGATATGGGCTGCACCATTATTACCAGAAAGAGTAACCTAAGATTCTAAGATAATGTTGAGGAAAAAATATTTATATTCTAAAGTTTGACTCAGATTTCCAGTTCTTATTGTATTATTCCCCTTACCTGCCCCCAACCCCAATCATGTCACAAAAGGATCAGATACCAAGATGCATCATTTCTATTAATGGACCTTAAAAACTACATCTTTTGCATTTCTCTTTAAATGAGTATTACAGTGCCCTTTAATTAATACATTTTAAAAATCAGATGAGGATACGATTAAAGGGAAATTTTATCATTCTTTTCTACTGCCCAATTTCTCCCTCTTCTCTCTAAAAGGAAAAGGGAGCAATTAGGAGAGCACATTAACACACTGAAGATCCTGTCCATTTATAGGAAGTATTTTCTAGAAGTCCTGGAAAATAAAAAGAATCATGAACATGACAGGGATTGGTGATGACCAAACTAAAAGGTGATGGAAGAGATTTGATGTCTGCTAATCAGAATGGGAAAGGCAGTGCTGAGATTTAAGGGGAGGAGGAAAATCTAGAGAGAAATGAGAACTGCCTGCTGCAATTGAATCCGTGTGTTCATGCTGCATAGTGCAGAATTCAAAACCATGAATCTCAAAAATCCTATATCATAAGTTATAGCACCATTAAAAAAATGCAATTTTGTAGAAACACTGATTTTATGTGACAATATCCAAAGAGCTCATAAAATATGTGAGTTTCAGGCAGACATTTCTTTGAAAATTGAAACTAACTTCATAATTCTGATCTACCTTTTGGTAGATGTAGAAGTAAAATATCTAACTTTAGGACAAAAACATCTTCCCTATCCTTATCCCTAGGGAAAGCTTTCTTCTTTCCTAACCAAGCGCTCTTCATGAGAGCTCATTGAAAGGCGTGAACTCTTAAGACCCAGCACATTTCAGTGCACCACATCCACTCTACAATGGCTCAGAGAAAAGTTGAAAAAAGATAGGAGAAGAAATCATCTAATTTGAAAAAAAAAAAAAGACACTGACTACTTTAATGGTCTTAATGAAAAAGAGAAGAATAGACAGGACAAAGTGTGGTTCAATAGAGTACACATGAAATTCAGAATCTCTGAGTTCCAATATTAACTCTGTTACTATCACAGCATATAATCAAGTCATCATTAGGGTTTATATTTTTATCCATTAATTAAGGAATCACATAGAGAAGGTATAAAAAGAGTTCAGGCATTGCCCTTATTAAATGTCTACCAGGTCTTGATATATCACTCCATTCTTTCTATAGGACTACTGAAAACCTTGAGAAAGCTGAACTTTCATACTTTACCTCAAAACTAAGGGTGGCAGACAATCTCCTCCAAAAGGTCTCTCTTAATTATAACAACCACTATCTTTGTCATTCTCTACTCTCATCTTGTATTATTCTTATTTTACCTTATTTTATATTATTTTATTCTATTATTTTATTTTTTTAATTCCAGTATGATTAATATACAGTGTTATATTAGTTTCAGGTGTTCATTCTGTATTATTTTCTTCATACCACTTACCGCTGTCTGAAGATATATTACATATATTATTCTCCTTATTACCTACACTATCAGCTCCATTAGGAATGAACTTTGTTTTCTTCCCTGCTATATCCCTAACATTTAGAAGCCATACTTAGCCTAGCCATAGTAGGGGCTAAATATTGACTGACTGAATGAATATATCTAGTCCTGGAATCCAAAAAAAAAAAAAAAAAAATTTGTATGGAAGCAGATTGAAACAGTTCCAAGGTTTGTCAAACTAGGATCTTGAATTATCTGGTAGTCAGCTACAAGTACAATCATACCATCTTTCCCATTACAGGTAGAGACATACAGCATCATCATAATGTAGAGATATAATGCCAGCAACAACAGTCTTAAACTGTGAACAAGACACACACACACACACACACATACCTGTCTATTAGAACAAACCTACCTTCTCTCCTTTCTCTCCACCTTAGGGTTTATTTACTCCTAAGACTCAGACAGAGGTTTAGGTATCTACTACTTTCTACTGACTCAAGTATTTTATCTAGCTGAAGGAAACACATTTGATAAGTCAGATTATTTCTTTATGCACGTCCTATTGAATTATTTATTATTTTACACCAGAGTACATTTACTATCTAAATTCTGAATATTATTATTGTCTTTATTCCTTTTTCTTGTTTTTGTAAACAAAGGAGAAAACACAAAACACAATGTCCAAGAATAGGTCACCATAATAAAACTTTTAAAAATACGGCCTACTTCTACTACAAAGCTGTCATCATCAAGACAGTATGGTATTGGCACAAAAACAGACACATAGACCAATGGAACAGAATTGAGAACTCAGAGCTGGACCCAAAAGTATACAGCCAACTGATCTTTGACCCAAGCAGGAAAGAATATCCAATGGAAAAAAGACAGCCTTTTTAACAGATGGTGTTGGGAGAATTGGACAGCAACATGCAGAAGAATGAAACTAGATCATTTTCTCACACCATGCACAAAAATAAACTCAAAATGGATCAAGGACCTGAACGTGAGACAGGAAACTATCAACACCCTAGAGGAGAAAGCAGGAAACAACCTCCTTGACCTCCACCGCAGCAACTTCTTACTTGACACATCCCCAAAAGCAAGGGAATCAAGAGCAAAAATAAACTGTTGGGACCTCATCAAGATTAAAAGCTTCTGCACAGCCAAGGAAACAACCCAGAAAATTAATAGGCAACCAACGGAATGGGAAAAGATAGTTGCAAATGACATATCAGATAAAGGGTTAATATCCAGAATCTATAAGGAACTCACCAAACTACACGCCCGAAAAACAAACAACCCAGTGAAGAAATGGGCAGAAGACATGAACAGACACTTCTCCAAAGAGGACATCCAGATGGCCAACAGACACATGAAACGATGCTCAGCATCCCTCCTCATCAGGGAAATACAAATCAAAACCACACTGAGATACCACCTCACGCCAGTCAGAGTGGCTAAAATGAGCAAATCAGAGAACTCTAGATGCTGGCGAGGATGTGGAGAAACGGGCACCCTCCTACACTGTTGGTGGGAATGTAAACTGGTACAGCCCCTCTGGAAAACAGTGTGGAGGTTCCTCAGGAAACTAACAATAGAACTCCCTTATGACCCAGCAATAGCACTGCTAGGAATTTACCCAAGGGATACAGAAATGCTGAGGCATAGGAGCACATGTACCCCAATGTTCATAGCAGCACTCTCCACAATAGCTAAAACATGGAAAGAGCCTAAGTGTCCATCAACAGATGAATGGATCAAGAAGATGTGGTTTATCTATACCATGGAATACTACATGGCAATGAGAAACAATGAAATCTGGCCATGTGTAGCAACATGGATGGACCTTGAGGGTGTTATGCTGAGCGAAATAAGTCAGGCAGAGAAGGACAAATATCATATGTTTGCACGTATAGGAGGATTAGGAGGAACTTGACGGAGGAACAAGGGGGAGAAGAAGGGCGGAAATGGTGGGGGAAAGGGAGAGAGGCAAACCATGAGAGACTGTTGAATGCTGACAAAAACTGAGGACTGATGGATGTGGGGGGAGGGGGGGATGGGCATAGAGGAGGACACTTATGGGGATGAGCACTCAGTGTTATGTGGAAACTAATTTGACAATAAACTATTTGTAAAAAAATAAAAAATAAAAATAAAAATATGGCCTACTGTCACCATATAGCAAACAGCGGTATAGATTTTTGATATCAATAAAATTTGTGCCTTAGAAAAACATATTCATTTTGTCAACAGTTTATTTTCAGCAAAAAAAATCCCAAATCACATTAATTTTAAGTTACTGGTTTTCTGAAGAGAAGTATGTATTTAATTTGTTAAATTCCATCAGGTTTATAATGATAAAAGAGCTAATCCTAAATTATAGACTTACACATTTTATTTTATTTTATTTTTTAAAATAGTTTATTGTCAACTTGGTTTCTGTATAACACCCAATGCTCATCCCAACAAGTGCCCTCCTCCATACCCATCACCCCTCTTCCCCTTCTCTCAACCCCATCAGCCCTCAGTTTGTTCTAGGCATTCAACAGTCTCTCATGGTTTGCCTCCCTTACTCTCCCTCACCATTTTTCCCCTTCTTCTCCCCCATGGTCCTCCATTAAGTTCTTCCTAATCCCCCCATACATGTAAACATAAGGTATCTGTCCTTCTCTGCCTGACTTACTTCGCTCAGCATAACACCCTCAAGGTCCATCCATGTTGCTACACATGGCCAGATTTCATTCTTTCTCATTGACATGTAGTATTCCATTGTATAGACGAACCATATCTTCTTGATCCATTCGTCCGTTGATGGACACTTAGGCTCTTTCCATGTTTTGGCTATTGTTGAGAGTGTTGCTATGAACATAGGGGTACGTGTGCGCCTATGCATCAGCACTCCTGTATCCCTTGGGTAAATTCCTAGTCATGATATTGCTGGATTATACGGGAGTTCTATTGTTAATTTTTTGAGGAAGCTCCACACTGTTTTCCAGAGGGGCTGCACTAGTTTACATTCCCACCAACATTGTAGGAGGGTGCCCGTTTCTCCACATCCTCATCAGCATCTAGAGTCTTCTGATTTGCTCATTTTAGCCACTCTGACCGCTATGAGGTGGTATCTCACTGTGGTTTTCATCTGCATTTCCCTGATGAGGAGGGATGCTGAGCTTCATTTCATGTGTCCATTGGCCATCTGAATGTCTTCTTTGGAGAAGTGTCTGTTCATATCTTCTGCCTATTTCTTCAGTGGATTGTTTTTCGGATGTGGAGTTTGGTGAGTTCCTTATAGATTTTGGATACTAGCCCTTTATCTGATTTGTCATTTGCAACTATCTTTTCCCATTCCATTGGTGCCTATTAGTTTCATGGATTGTTTCCTTTGCCGTGCAGAAGCTTTTAATCTTGATAAGGTCCAAATACTTCATTTTTGCTCTTGATTCCCTTGCCTTTGGGGATGTGTCAAGTAACAAATTGCTGCGGTGGAGGTCAAGGAGGTTGTTTCCTGCTTTCTCCTCTAGGATTTTGATGGTTTCCTGTCTCATGTTCAAGTCCTTTATCCATTTTGAATTTATTTTTGTGCATGGTGTGAGAAAATGATCTAGTTTCATTCTTCTGCATGCTGCTGTCCAGTTCTCCCAACACCATCTGTTAAAGAGGCTGTCTTTTTTCCATTGGATATTCTTTCCTGCTTTGTCAAAGATTAGTTGGCTGTATACTTTTGGGTCCAGCTCTGAGTTCTCAATTCTATTCCATTGGTCTATGTGTCTGTTTTTGTGCCAATACCATACTGTCTTGATGATGACAGCTTTGTAGTAGAGGCTAACGTCTGGGATGGAGATACCTCCCATTTTGGTTTTATTTTTCAGTATTACTTTGGCTATTCGGGGTCTTTTGTGGTTCCATACAAATTTTTGGATAGTTTGTTCTAGTTTAGAGAAGTATGCTGGTGCAATTTTGATTGGAATTGCATTGAATGTGTAGATTGCTTTGGGTAGTAATGACATTTTAACAATATTTATTCTTCTAATCCATGAGCATGGAATGTTTTTCCATTTCTTTGTGTCTTCTTCAGTTTCCTTCATAAGTTTTCTATAGTTTTCATCATACAGATCTCTTACATCTTTGGTTAGGTTTATTCCTAGGTATTTTATGGTTTTTTGTGCAATTGTGAATGGGATCAGTTTCTTGATTTCTCTTTCTATTGCTTCATTGTTGGTGTATAAAAATGCAACGGATTTCTGTACATTGATTTTGTATCCTGCAACTTTGCTGAATTCATGGATCAGTTCTAGTAGGCTTCTGGTGGAGTCTGTAGGGTTTTCTATATAGAGTATCATGTTGTCTGCAGAAAGTGAAAGTTTGACTTCTTCTTTGCCAATTCTGATGCCTTTGATTTCCTTTTGTTGTCTGATGGCTGGGGCTAGGACTTCCAGCACTATGTTAAACAACAATGGTGAGACTGGACATCCCTGTCGTGTTCCTGATCTCAGGGGGAAACCTCTCAGATTTTCCCCATTGAGGATGATGTTAGCTGAGGGCTTCTCATAGATGGCTTCTACTTACTTAAGTAAGTTCCTTCTATCCCGAGTTTCTCGAGGGTCATATATTAAGAAGGGATGCTATATTTTGTCAAATGCTTTTTCTGCATCTATTGACAGGATCATATGGTTTTTATCTTTTCTTTTGTTGATGTGATGTATCAGAATGATTGATTTGCAAATATTCAACGAGCCCTGTAACCCAGGAATGAATCCCACTTGATCATGGTGAATAATTCTTTTTATGTGCTGTTGGATTCTATTTGCAAGTATCTTGTTGAGAATTTTTGCATCTGTATTCCTCAAGGATATTGGCCTGTAGTTTTCTTTTTTTGCTGGGTCTCTGTCTGGCTTGGGAATCAGAGTGATACTGGCTTCATAAAATGAGTCCAGAAATTTTCCTTCGATTTCTATTGTTTGGAATAGCTTGAGAAGAATGGCTATTAATTCTGTTTTAAATGTCTGGTAGAATTCCCCAGGGAAGCCATCTGGCCCAGGGCTCTTATTTGTTGGGAGATTTTAGATAACTGATTTGATTTCTTCACTCGTTATGGGTCTGTTCAGATTTTCTATCTCTTCCCGTGTGAATTTTGGTAGTGAGTGTGTGTTTAGGAATTTGTCTATTTCTTCTAAGTTGTCCAATTTGTTGGCATATAATTTTTCATAGTATTCCCTGATAATTGCTTGTATTTCTGAGGGGTTGGTTGTAATAAGTCCATTTTCATTCATGATTTTGTCTACTTGAGTGCTCTCTCTTTTCTTTTTGAGAAGCCTGGCTAGAGGTTTGTCAATTTTGTTTATTTTTTCAAAAAAACAACTCTTGGTTTCATTGATAAGTTCAACTGTTTCTTTGGCTTCTATGCTGTTTATTTCTGCCCTGATTTTTACTATTTCTCTTTTCCTACTGGGTTTGGGGCGCTCTTGTTTCTCTCCCTCTAGTTCCTTTAGGTGAGCCTTTAGATTTTGCACTTGCGCTTTTTCTGATTTGTTGAAATAGGCCTGGAGTGCAACATACTTTTCTCTTAGGACTGCCTTTGCCACATCCCATAGAGTTTGGAATGTTGTATTTTCATTTTCATTTGTTTCCATATATTTTTAATTTCTTCTCTAATTGGCTGATTGGCCCATTCGTTCTTTAGTAGACTGTTCTTTAACCTCCATGTTTTTGCAGGCTTTCCAGACTTCTTCCTGTGATTGATTTCAAGTTTCATAGCATTGTGATCTGAGAGTATGCATGATATGATCTCAATTCTTTTATATTTAATGAGGGCTGTTTTATGTCCCAGCATGTGATCTATCTTAGAAAATGTGCCATGCACACTTGAGAAGAAAGAGAATTCCATGGCCTCAGGATGTAGAGTTCTAAATATATCTCTCAAATCCATCTGGTCCAATGTGTCATTCAAGTCTATTGTTTCTTTAGTGATTTTCTGTCTAGTTGATCTATCCATTGTTGTAAGTGGAGTATTAAAGTCTCCTGCTACTAGCACATTCTTATCCATAAGATTGTTTCTGTTTGTGATTGTTTTATGTATTTGGGTGCTCCCATATTTGGTGCATAGACAGTTATAATTGTTAGCTCTTCCTGATGGATAGACCCTTTAATTATTATGTAATGCCCTTCTTCATCTCTTGTTACTGCTTTTACTTTAAAGTCCAGTTTGTCTGATATAAGTATAGCTACTCCAGCTTTCTTTTACCTTCCAGTAGCATGATAGATATTTCTCCATCCCCTTACTTTCAATCTGAATGTGTCCTCCAGTCTAAAATGAGTTTCTTTAGACAGCAAATAGATGGATTTTGGTTTTTTATCCATTCTGCTACCCTATGTCTTTTCATTGGGGTATTTAGCCCATTTACATTCTGTGTTATTATTGAAAAATATGGATTTAGAGTCATTGTGTCCTTTGTGCGATTCATGCTTGTGGTGGTGTCTCTGGTACCTTGTGTTCCTTGCAACATTTCCCTCATAGAGTCCCCCTCAGGATTTCTTGTAGGCCTCATTTAGTGGTGACGAATTCTTTCAATTTTTTTTTATTTGGAAAGACTTTTATCTCTCCTTCTATTCTGAATGACAGGCTTGCTGGATAGGGGATTCTTGGCTGCATATTTGTTCTGTTCATCACATTGAAGATTTCCTGCCATTTCTTTCTGGCCCACCAAGTTTCAGTAGATAAGTCTGTCACCACTCTGATAGGTTTCCCTTTGTATGTTAGGGCCCTTTTATCCCTAGCTGCTTTCAGAAATCTCTCTTAGTTCTTATATTTTGCCAATTTCACTATGATATGTCGTGCAGAAGATCGATTCAAGTGACGTCTGAGGGGAGTTCTCTGTGCCTCTTGGATTTCAACATCTGTTTCCTTCCCCACATTGGGGAAATTCTCTGCTATAATTCGTTCAAGGACTCCTTCAGTGCCTTTCCCTCTCTCTTCCTCTTCTGGAATTCCTATGATACGGATATTATTCCATTTGATTGTATCACTGAGCTCTCTCGAATTCTCCTTTCGTGTTCCTGGAACAGTTTATCTCTCTTTTTCTCAGCTTCCTCTTTTTCTATAATTGTGTCTTCTAAATCACTTATTCTCCTTTCTGCTTCTTCAATCAGTGAATTGGACGCCTCTATTTTATTTTGCATCTCATTTATAGCATTTTTTAATTCATCACAACTATGTTTAAGCTCCATAGTCTTTGTAGCAATAGTTTCTCTGATGTCTTCCATGCCTATTTCAAGCCCAGCGATTTTTTTTATGACTATTGTTCTAAATTCTAGTTCAGTTATGTTGCTTATACCTGTTTTGAGCAGTTCTTTAGCTGTCAATTCTTCCTGGCATTTCTCTGGAGGAGAGTTCTTCCATTTCATCATATTGGTTAGCTTTCTGTGTCTTGTTAGTTTTAAAAGCTTGTTATGCACTCTGCACCTGCAAGTACTGCTGTATTAAAGAAGACTCTTTGACTGTCCTGGGCCTGTCCAACCAGAAAGTGTTCTTTGCTGGGAGCTGCACTGGCCTCAATGGATGACAGTCACAGTGAGGAAATGGTAGTGTTTACACAGTTCCTGCCATGAGAAATGAAAACTGGTATCTCCTTCTGCTACTACTGGCTCATGTTGGAAATGAGGTTGCTGATATTGACCAGGCCTCACAATATTGAAGATCAGTCCGATATTCCCCACACAGATTGCTCATAAGGAAAAGCTTATTCCTGCCTTTTCAAAAGAGATTTCAGATGAAAGCATTGTGGATGATTGTCAAAAAGCTCTTCTTATGGGCCTTGCAGACCTAAGACTTACATAATAAAGGGGGCTAAGAACACAGGAGTTACAATTGAGTCTGGCCTAAGACAAAGAGCCTAATTTGGAGTTAAGGGCAGATATCCACCCCCACCCAATTGTTTCTGCTTGGAGCATCTTGTGAGTGACTTATTCTGGCCTTGAATATGGTGATTGCTCCCTGTGAAGGAACCTATTGAGGAACTTCTTCTTTTGTGATTATGGGAGCAAAGGTGTTTCCTGAACAACCTGTTTTTCTTGATACTTCCACCTTAAACAAACAAGCTATTGACCCCTGCCCACAAAGAAGTAACTTCACCCTTTTTATGCTAAAATCATTGTCTGGTATGCTAAAGATGCCTTCCCTTCCCGTAGGATAAGCATCTAAATCACTTTCCTCAATCACTATTGATAAAGTTTATGCAGGAGTCTTCTACAAATCTATGTTCCGGTAAATTCTTACATGTCAAAGAAGTTTGTCATCAGAAATCATTGTCTAAGCAAATGCCACTTCTGTGCCTTCCCCCAAACACTTAATTATAAAGTTGACCCCCAGTCAGAGCGGAGATACCTGCCTGGTGACCAGAAAGACTCTCAGGCCTCTCGCATCCCTCCCTTGCCGACACAGTCCATCCTTCAGGAACCCCTGGACCCAGCCGGAGCCGGTCTCCGACAGTTCTTTGAATGGTGTCTCTTAATCTCTCTTGTTGAGACCTTGGTTATTTTATTTTCCTACTCGTAGTGGTATTTGGGGCTCTCCACCATGTGTACTTTGGCTTGTTTCTTGAGGTAGTCCTGACAGACAGCCATTCCTGACCCCTTTCCTTTGCTCTTCCTCCTCTTCCAGGATTCTTCCTCAGGCAAGGTCAGTCTTGGGAACTCAATCCTGGACCGAAGGCGGGAGGCCGGGGGCGGGGACCCACCTCAGCAACCTTAACTCGAAATAGTCATGGACCCCTGAACCCGCAGTGGAGCTCCCAGGCCTGGAGTGTCTGACAGTACTTCCAGGAATCATCGGGCGCAGGACAAGCAGGTGAAAGTGTTCTCAGTGACCCCTGAGGTGCGGGTGTTGCAGATTGGAGCCCGGGGACTGGCAGGTGTCCCGCAAACACCAGTGTTGAATTAGAAAAGCTGACACTGACCCACCCGAGGGAGTCCTTAGCTCCATTTCCGCTAGGCTTATACATTTTAAAAAACATTATCATAAAACCCTTTTAAGTCAATACTGGTGATCCATGAGAAACAGTCCTTTAAAAGGGGGAGAAAAGAGAAGGGTGAATTTTGTGAAACTAATGGGAGGGTGTAGTATATAGCCAGATAAAGTAGCCAGATAAAAATACACCACATACGAATATTAATAGCACTCTTATACACCAGAGATAAATAGCAACAATTGATAATGAAGGAAACATTTTCTCTTATAATAGGAACAAATATTTTTTAAATACTTAGGAATGACAATAATAATAATAATAATAACAATACAGATAACATTTATTTAACTTTAAAGGGACAGAGAAGTTTCCAGAGAAACATGATTTGGGGAGGTTTGTTTTAAGAACACTCTTTCTTTCAAATTACAAGTCATGAGCAGATGTATAAACCAATGATGAAGATCTGCTTGAAAGTGAAATATTAAGTGTACCTGGAAGAGAAAGGTAAGTTGCTGAATTCTTCCAATTAAACATGTTGAATTTATATCCACATTAGATATTTTACCAACAATTGTTCCTTCTTCTCCCTGACCTGATCTTGTGCTGTGGTGAATCACAGTCATAGAAATACCATTGCTCTACTTACCTGATGGTGGGAAAATCAAAAAAAAAGAAAAAAATTCTTTTGACCTGATCTCCATCAACAGAGTAATCCATATAATTGAAACAAGTATCCTGATAATCATGATAATTTGTCTTTTAAAGATAAGAACAATCCATTGCTTTTATCATGCAGATAATTGCCTCAATTCTTCATTGCACACTGCTAGTGTGGACTGGGTCAAAATAAAAGGGACTGTCCATGATTATCATTTTATTTGCATAATTATACATGGAAGAAAGGGAGTAGAAAGTTTTGTTTTGAAACGTCTCTCTTTTCCAATTTTCTGGTTTTGTTTCCATGTAATGTTTTATCTTGAATATCAAAACTAGCAATAGTTGTTTGTGATCTAGCAAATCAGCCCCACCACACAATGTTGGCTATGCAAATGTGAGTTGGGATCCCATCAAACCGATTCTGTCTTGGCCTGATCTATATGGATAGGATCAAGATTTTGTGGGGATTAAAAAAAATGTATCAGTATTTATTAAGGGTTGAAGTTCCCAGACACTAAGCTATGGACAGTGAAATTTGTATACATAAGACAATAGAGAGTAGAATATTTTTTTATTTTTAGTCAAAAAGTAAAATGAATTCCTATATATAAGACAAGCTGTTGAGCTATTTTTCTCTCCTTTGCTTGTAAGTTTACTCTTTTAGTTAATGGCCTTTTTATAATTTCTCTCTTTTCAACACTAACCTATGAAAGTGATAAGGGTGTCACACTTTAAGGCACTAAACTGCAAAAGATAATCCCTAAGTGTGGTATCTTTCTATAATGTATTAAATCAACAAGTAGGAACTTCACACTATTTTAAAGGATGATGCTCATATAGACTCACCTCAAGACTCATTTGGGAAAAGTATACATTGATCCTTCCTATATGCAGCATGAAGCTATTCAATCTTAGAAGATATTACAGATCGAGTCTCCAGTATGAACGCCCTGAGGTACAGAATTGGGGGGGGTGAGGGGGATGGGAAGGGTTTATTGAGGTGTGCTTTTGAGATCAGTACCTGTAGAGGAGTGAAAAAGACAGCACTGAGCAGAGGAAGAAGATGAACTTTGTAGCAATCTCAACAGAGGCCTCAGCTAATTCCGTAAGAACCTCTGCAGCTAGAATGGCCCTTTCTGGTTGTCCTGTGTTGGGAAGAAACAGGGCCTTTATAATCTCACATGAACCAGCCTTTGTATGTGGGTTGCCTTCGCCACCAGGATGGGGGTAACCTTGGTCAAGATACCTTGCTTCAACCAAGGGCAAGTCCCAGAGACTCAGCTGAGCATTATCAGTTGCCCATATTCTCAGCAAGTGGGGAAAGGAGTGCTTTCGTCCTGAAGAGAGGGGATTTGGGCAACATATTGCCAGCATCTACTACACACGGGTATTAGGAAACAATAATTTTTTTTAAATCCAAAAGTTCTATCAAAGGGACTTGACAAGAGAATCACTTATGATCTCTTCTACTTAGTTTTGGTGCCTTAATTTTCAGCAAAATCAAGAGGAAAGGATTTCAAATGAACTCATGCCTCATAAAAAGTTCAGTTTCACTTAGATTTTAGTCTTGGATCCCATTACCCCTCAGTTAAATTAGATCCCAAAACTCCAAAGTAATTTTCAAGTCCCTTTGATAGTATTAATACTGGTACCTTTTAACTAAATCTGAGAGTAAAATTTAAGTCCCAGAAGAGAATGAATGAAAATGATTGATCATAGAATTCCAGTGCTGAAGCTAGCACTGAATTCAGGCTGCTGAATTCAAGCTAGGAATTCAAAAGAACTTCTTTAATCTTAACTAACTCCATCATCATCCATTCTTCCAAAAGAACAGAATTGCTAGTGAGCCCATAATGAATTTGATTATCCTTGCAAAACCTAGTTGTGCTATGTTTCTTCTACTGAGAAAGAGTGTAACAGCCACACTACCTCTTTTCTTTGTCTTCGCCTGTCCTCCTTTGTAAAGGTCATTAGCTACATCTGGGGTCTCTATAACTCTGAATAGCCAACTGATAGATATGAAAAGGTCATCTGCCCTCCCAAGCATATGAAAGTCAGCCGTCTTTATTTGGGCATTTTGCCTGGGAGAGGTGCAAAAGAAAACGGAAACGGCTACATTGGGTCTACTATCTCACTTTATTAGGACTTGTGTAGCATCTTTGTTCCTTAGAGGCACAAAGTAGAGACAACTAAAAATAGAGGGCATTGATCTTTTCCTGGCACTAAGCTTCACAGAAGAATAGCTTTTTGCAAAAGAGCAGCCTTATTTCATCTATTTAAGTATTCCACATCATGTGTGCAACATAGCATTTTCTTTAATGTATTCCATTCCTAGTTCTGCTTTTATTTTGTCAACAGCAACTTTAATATTAATGATTCGCACCAAAAAGAGGAGACTGGAAATACTTAGTTCAGAATAAAATGATTCCTCTTTTTCTCATAGGCAGGAAGCTAACTTAAACTGATGTTAAACTGTCACTGAACAGGAAAACAAAAAATGCAAGCCATTGATTTTAACAGAACCTGTACATTGTTTACACTTGTGGAAGCCCCATTTTTCGTTATTTGAAACAATTTTCTATTATAAAGCACTGACATGTTCCCTGCTGCTTTCATCAGGCATACATTTTCATTTTCTACTGGAATGTTTCCATGTACTTGTGTATGATTATATCCCAATTTCTGTGTAATTCTTCTAGAATATGTAAGGCTAAAACTGTGCATTTTTGTAGTAGGAAGGGAATTCTAGGTCTTATTCAACAAGTTTTCAAAAGTAAGAAGGGGTATACAAATAGTTCTTGAAGATGGATAAGAAAGAATACTGACAATAAATTCTTTCTGATATCCAAGAGCCACCTAACTGTGCATCTTTCAAAATGTTAATCTGAATCAGGATAAAAGCCAAGATACTAAAGGAGGCAGTTTCCTGGACTGTACATCCAAGGAGTACATTTGTGACATGACACACCTCCACCTGGGTCCCCTGCTCTGAATATCCCCAAGTGCTCTCTGGAGGTCTGCACACTTCCACTTCCATTGTGGCCAGAGAAATGTGTCTGGAACAATACAGGAATGAACACAGAAATGTGATACTTTGGTATAAAAACATTGCTGCTAAGAGAAAAAGAAGATAAATTGGTTGACAAGCCAGAAATGAAGGTTTTGCAATTTAGTCTTGAGAGAGAGAGAGAGAGATCAAGTTCTAATTAAATACCCACAGACCTGGAGACTCCTTGATGAGGAAGGTGGGTGAGGGTTCTTGGAGTCTAGACAGGGTGCCAACTGGCTCTCACATGCAGTGATTTGGAGCGTGTCAAACTCTGTGACCTTGTGCATCAGAATGCAGCTAGAAAACACTTTGGGCTCAAAGTTTTACAGAATTATACAGAGCTCACTCTGGTTTCCTGTCTAAAACATGCATTTTTCATTGCATCTCCAAAGTCAAGACTAAACCAAGAATGAGAACTAACATACTCTTACTGTTGTGGGTTACACTGTGTCCCAAAAAAGTTGAAGTATTAATTCCTGATGCCTGTGAATATGACCTCATATGGATATAAGCTCTTTGAAGATGTAATCAAGGTAAGATGAGGTTGTACTGGGATAGGGTGGACGCTAAACCAATATGACTGGTGTCCTTAAAGAAGAGACGTAGTCACATGCAAAGAAGGAAGACAATATAAAAATACACAGAGAAATAGTGATTGATGGATAATGAATGATTGATGGATGATTAGCTAATATGTCCACAAGCCAAGGAACACCAAAATTACCAGCAACCACCAGAAGTTAGGAAGTGGAAAGGAAGGATCCCCTCTTAGACCCTGAGAGAGAGGGCATGGTCCTGGCCACCCCTTAATTTCAGACTTATAGCCTCCAAAACAGCAATACAAGAAACTTCTGTTGTTTTAAATCACCAGGCTTGGAATAATTTCTTATGGTACTCTAGAGAATTAATATGCCTACCTTGAGAATGAGAACAGGAAACAGAGATGGTGCAGCCTTGAGGGAATTGGAGAAAGTAGCATGAAGCAAGAAACATTTGATCTGTACCTTAACAACTGGATGATATTTTAATAAGTTGAGATGATGGACGAAGAAGAGAGGACAACCCAACTGACAGAGACTGTGTGAGGAAGGGGAAGCAGGGGAGAAAGGCAGGTCCTGCTTGGGAAACACCAGGAAATCCAATTTTAGTGTGCTGCAGGTGTGTATGGAGTCGAGGGGGTTAACACTACAGTGTGACATTGGCCATACTGAGCAGACAGTGCAAGGAGCTCAGACTTAACCCATAACTAATAAAGAGCTATTGAACTCTTTCAGACAAAACATGATTTGATCAGATGCAAGCTTAGAAAGCTTTTCTTGGGGGGGTGGGGGGGTAGTGTTTGTATGGTGGCTTGAGGGAAAGGAGAGAAACTGGGGAAAAAAAGTGAATACCAGTTAGGAAATTAGTGCAGTAGTCCACAAAATGACAATAATAGTAAAATATAAAATTCTATAGGGAGAACAGGAAAGGAACAAAAGAGACAAAAGATCAAGCTTAGTAGAGATAGGGTAGAGTGTAGGGATAAAAAGAATAAAGGAAAAATAACTGAGCCTGGTTGACTAAGATAAGTAAGGCATCATTAATAGAAAAAGATTGGAAATGTGGATTTAGGGAAAACATGACTTTGAGAAGCTGATTTATGCCAGGTTAAACTGAATTATTTCCGGCTATAGAAAGATGCTGCATTCTTGCTTGAGAAGTCTCAAAATCAGTTCAGAAAATGTGTGCCGAAGTGAGCACAGAGCCAGTTCATATCATGGCCTGAGCTGTTACAGCAGTAAACTGAGGGTCAGGGAAAGGCAATGGAGAAAATGGGAAAAGGAAAAGAGACCCAAAATATGTTTGATAATATCTCAGTTGCACACATGTATGGATCCCCCGAGATGATCTGAAAGCAGCCATAATGGGAGGTTGAATAAGCCACAAGCTACAGTCTTGATTATGTCACAGGCCAACCCTTTTCCAAAGCCCTGAGCACAGCTCATTTGTCCAGGGGAATCTTGGAGATGGTGAAGATGCTGAAAATAGATTAAGGACCTACAGGTGGTCTATAGATTGTTGCTCTTTCTGGTTCAAAATGAAAAATAAAGCTTGCATGAATCCCCAAATACACATATTTTAAGTCAGTATATATAACTAGAAGCATTGTAAATACAGTAACTAAAAGAAAAGAAATATTCAGGGATGCCTGGGTCGCTCAGTTGATTGTGCTTCTGACTCTTGATTTCAGCTCAGGTCATGATCTCATGGTTGGTAAGATCAAATCCTGCATTGGGGTGCATGCTAACAGTGGGTAGCCTGCTTGGGATTCTCTCTCTCTCTCTCTCTCTCTCTTTTTCTCCCTTCCACCTCAAAATAAATAAACAAACGTTAAAAAAAAAAGAAATGTTCAAATTTCTAGGTCAAAGTTAATATTTTTAAAGGCACTAAGGTATCTAAGTTACACTTGTTAAATTATACCCTCTAGAAAACTATACTAGCCCCCATTAAAAATTCTTATATCTAAAAACCTAAATAAATAAATAAATAATAAAAAAGAAAATTGGAAGTTCCCATTTATTAAATTAATATAGATGGAGAAGTTACTAATCAAAAGAAGAATATGTTACAGATCATGCCAGAGGAAAATGTGGCTTCCTCCCTTCAAAAGCACCTACGATAGTCCAGACACTGTTTAACATTGGAGTGAGCAAAAAAAATAAAACTACGTGGCCCATACCTATATGGAAGTTACATACAAAATAAAGGAAGGCTCAAATAAGCAGATTAAATAAACAACACCCAAAGGGAAAAAAAAGATACTGTGATAAAAATAATGTGTAGGGGGCATCTACTTTAGATAGAGTGGGCATGGAAACTTTCTCTGAGGAGTTGACATTTAAATTGAGATCTTAGGATGAGAGAACCAATATTGTTGTTTTTTTTATACAGATATAACTGACATATAGCATTCACAAGTTTAAGGTATATAATGTTGATTTGATACATTTATTATTGCAATATGATTACCACCAAAGTATTAGCTATCACCTGTCTTATATCACATAAAACATAAATTTGAAGTATAAAATATAATATTGTTGATATACCAATATAATATTGGTAGCCAGTATGCTACCCACTAGATTCTAGAATATATTCACCTCCTAGTTGCAAATTTCTAGCCTCTGACAAAAACCTTCCCAATTCCCTCAACTTCACAGCCTCTGACCAACAGGTACATGAAAAGATGCTCAGCATCACTAATTATTAGGGAAATGCAAAGCAAAACCACAAGTAGATATCACCTCACACATGTCAGATGGCAAGTATCAAAAGACAAGAAATAACAGTGTGGACAAGGATATGGAGAAAAAGAAACCCTTGTGCCTGTTGCTGGGAATGTAAATTGGTGCAGTCACTGCAGAGAACAGTATGGCAATTCCTCAAAAAAGTAAAAATAGACCTACCATATGATCCAGCAACCCCACTTCTGGGTATATGTCCAAAGAAAATGAAAGCAGAATATTGAAAAGATATCTACACACTCATATTTATTGCAGTATTATTCACAATAGCCAAAGTATAGAAATGACCTATGTGTCTGTTAACAGAGGAATGAATGAAGAAGTTGTGTTCATACATACAATGGAAAATTATTTAGCCAAGAGAAAGAAGGAAAATCCTGCCTTTTGCAGTAACACAGAAGGACCTTGAGGGCATTATGCTAAGTGAGAGAGATAAATCATAGAAGACAAATACTCATGATCTCATTTTTTTTGTGTGTGTGGACTCTAAAACAGCCGAACTTAGATAAGAGCAAATATTTCAAAGAACTGGGGGAGATAATATTTCTGCCAAAATAAATGATGAGAATGCCCTAAGTCAAGAAAGCCCTCAGTATGTTCAAGATATTAAAGGAGAAGATCATTCCAGATGGAACAAAGTGAGAGAAAATGAGAAAGTCACCAGATGAAGCTGCAAAACAAAACAAAAATAAACACACACACACACACACACACACACACACACACACACAGCAGGAGCAAGACTGAGCAGTGCCTGATAGGATACCACAGAGTATAGAGCTTGGGACTGTTTTTGAGAATAATAGGAAACTGAAGAGTTTTATAATCCAATTTTCTTGCTTAAAACTTTATCATATTTGTTGCAAAAAATAAATAACATAGAGCTTGGTAAACCCTAGTTTCTTAGTAAGTGAGAAGAACAGAAGACAGGAGGCACAACAGAAGGATCTTTGAATAATCTAGGTAAGAAATAAGAAAAGTGCGTATCCAGAGATATCTGAGATAGAATTAACAGGAATTCACCATAGATTGGAATAGAGCGTGATGAAGAGAGAGGAACCAAAAATGATTTCTAATGTGGTGACTTGGGCAATTAGCTAGATGCTAAATAGTGCCATTGACTGAGAGAAGAACCAAGTTTGGGAGAGGGAATTGACAGTTGAGATTTAGACATGTCAAGTTTGGAATGCCTGTGAAACTGTCATCAAGGTATTCACATAGTGAGTTGTTAAAAATAAGAGACCAAAATAGAGTCACTAGTGCTAAGCACCATGTCACCAAATCAAGACTTAATTAAGTTTCAACTCTCCTAGAAATGGAATATTCAGGGTGCATGGGTGGCTCAGTCAGTTCAGCATTCAACTCTTCATTTCACTTCAGGTCATGGTCCTAGGGTCATGGGATCAAGCCACACTCAGCGTGGAGCCTGCTTAACATTGTCTTTCTCTCTCTATCTCTCTCTCTCCCCTGTTCACGCTCTCTCACATGCTCACTCTCACTCTCTCTTTCACTCCCTCTCTAAAAATAAGAAAAAAAATTTTTAAAGAAATGGAATATTAAACCAGTCAATCAAGAATTGCCTGATAAGCATTAGTTAGGCCATGTGCCTGATAAACTCCTGCAATCCCCTATAAGGAAAATAATCTTTCAATAACCAACCCACTTTTTGGTAGTATAACTTCCTTGTTTCTTCTCTCTTCTGCCTATAAAACTTCTTGCCTTGTATAGATTTTTCAGATCTTCTCTCTATCTGGTAGACTGCATACTGCCTGATGCATGAATCACTGAATAAAGCCAAAAAGGATCTTCAAAATTTACTCAGTTGAATATTTTAGGAGTCTAGAAGTCAGAGAAGACATCTAGTCTGGGCTTATGTATTTAGAAATAGAAGAGACCACCCAGAGAATGTGTAGGGAAACCCCCACACTTAGAAGTGAGGTGAAAGAAGAAAAATTGGCCAAAAGTCATTATCATTGTCAGCACACGTGCCACAACATGCCCCTTTCTGATTAAAGTCCATTCCTACCCTCCTAGAGTTAAGCATTATCTTGACTGTTAACGATAACCGCTTCTTTACTTTTTTATATAGTTGTACCACCTAAACACTCAGACCTAAAGATATGTTTAGTTTGCCTGTTTCTGGCATCAAGGTTAGTCTGCCTCCACACAATGAGTTGGAAGGTAAATGACCTTTGTGTATTCTCTGGAATAGTTGATTTAAGATTAGAATTATTTCCTGCTTAAAAAGTTTGATAGAAATCATACGTAAAGCCTTATGGGCCTGAACTTTTCTTAACTGGAAAGTATTTAACTACTGATTCAGTTTCTTTAATGGTTATAGAAGTACTCAGGATATTCTCATTTATTGACATTAATACAAAAAAATAGTCCAGTACTGTCTAGTTGAACACAACTTTCATAAGCTTGATATATATTTTTCCTTTTAGGAGGAAATTATGGGAAATGTGAGTGAGGATAAAACATTATTAAATTATTATTAAATTTGCGTTTTTAGAATGTATACCAGATTACTCAAAAAAGGCATTGGATAGCTGACAAAAAAGGCAAGATTAAGTTTTTAACATAGATAATGTACTGGACTTCTCTTATATGCCCCCCTGGGTTTGCTCAGGCAAGGTTTTCTGCTCAGTGCTACCAGTGACTCAATTAGATCATCTTGCACTGATGGCATTGCTAAAAACCACGAGTAGGGAGATTTGCTCTCCAACAGAAGAAAGTTCACTGGTGCATTTGTTGTGGGGCTGTGTTCCTTCTGGCGCTCCACCTGCATGGCTGGCTGGGCTGTAAGAGCAGCCGCCCAGTTCCTAACCATTGCTTATAGGTATGACCTGAGAATACTTTACTTCTTGCCTTCCATCATCAGTTTCCCCGTTGCCCCTGAAGCATCAGACACTGGAGGATTTTCTTAGTACACATACACACTCATACATATACACACACATGTGCACTTCCGTGTCAAGACTCAGAAGTCTGTAGACTCTGGACAGACAATGCCCAGGCTGGTGTTTGCTTCATCTGCTCATCCCCTAGGGTCATTGCTCATGCAGATTTTGCGGCCTCTGCTGTTTTGAATCCAGATTCCCAAGCCAGTGCTGGAGGGACTAAAAGGCCCAAAATATGAGTGTGGGGCAGATGACATCCATGGAACAAACTTTGACTAATGAAATGTGAGAACTGGCACATATTTTTTTCTCTCTTTCTCTCCCTGATCTGAGACTAATTTGAGGCACAGTTAGTCTACAGCCTCAGTGCAGATGTCTCCTAAAACCAAATAATCCTCTGCACACATCACAAAGCTCTGGCCAGCTCATTAACATGCCCCATTGCATTTTCCATCCCTACTTTCCTGCTACTACCTCTCTGCCCTCACTCCTAATCCTGGCATTGCACTCCACAATTAACTATTCACATGTAAGACTATGCCTCAGACTGTTTTCTAAAGACCCCAGGCTAAGACAGATAATCAAGTACTACTATATATTTTAGGTTAAAAATATCTTTTCTCATTTTTGCCATATACTGCTTACTCATATGTTCATAAATATAACCACTGTCTCTCAAGCATTTTTAACTCCATTACTTCTCTCTAAGGTCATACTTGCCTGTCAAAGCCAACCATTCCCTTTCTTCTTCGGTCATTCCTTCCTCCCTCCTTCTCTTCTTTCTTCTTTCTTTTATATAATACACATATGCAAAAATGAATAAAATGTAAATGTATATTTGAACAATAACAAACTACCCAGGTCAAGAAATGACATCATTATCAGCACCCCAGCAGCCATATACCCCTTTTGATGAAAGTCCACTCCCAGCCCCCCTAGACTTAAGTATTATCCTACCTTTTTAAAGATTTTATTTATTGATTTATTGATTGATTGATTGATTGATTTTGAGAGACAGAGAGAGCACAAGCAGGGGAGGGGCAGAGAGAGAGAATCTCAAGCAGGGTCCACACTGTCAGCGCAGAGCCTGATATGGGTCTGGATCCCATGAACCGAAAGATCATGACCATAGCCAAGACCAAAAGTCGGGTATTAACCAAGTGAGCCACCCAGGTGCCCCGTGCATATCCTAATTTGAACCATCACTATGTATCAGTAGTTCATGAAAGTAAGAAACAAAACTGGAACTGTCTTTCTTTGGCACCAGATGAAGAGGTTTTCTCTAACAACTAATACCTGAGTAAGACCTAAAGTTTATTATGATTATGTGTATAACTTATAGCCAAAAATTTGACAAAACAATTCATCTTCTTATTCTAGAAAACAGGAAAGTCTCTAACCACTACAATGGATGCCCGGATGGCTCAGTCAGTTAAGTGTCTGACTTTGGCTCAAGTCATGATCTCATGGTTTGTGAGTTTGAGCCTCGTGTTGGGCTCTGTGCTGACAGCTCAGAGCCTGGAGCCTGTCTCGGATTCTGTGACTCCCTCTCTCTGCCCCTCCCCTACTCACACTCTGTCTCTCTCCCTCTCTCTGAAAAATGAATAAACGTTAAAAAAAAAAAGTCAGATGCACTTTCATGACTCAGGGTTCATTTGATGATCTTCACCTATAGGATGAAGTTTCACCTATAGGAATATACAGTGTTTAAGAGAAGAATTCTGGAAACAAAGGGTAACTCAGGCAAAAAAAAAGCAGACTGAAGACTGAGTTTCATTCCCGGATCTGCAATTAGCTCATCATGACTTTTAGAAAATGCTTACTTTTTCTCCTTATCAGCAAAATAATATACTACAACATAATCAACAAACCCAACCACCAAGGCAGACAGACAGGTATTGATTTGCTTTCCCGAGAACCAGGGGCTTCAGTGAATCAGACTTCTGGGAAGCTAACCGTTCCTTAAAAACATAGTTTTACAACTAAAATGTGAAACTCAGATTGCCTCTTTCTCTCCAGGCCTTGGTGGTTTGTCGGGGTGCGCGGAGTGGAAATCTTCACCTGTCGAGACGCAAGTTTTCTTTTTGTTTTTCTTTTGCAAAAATAATTGAGGGAGAAAAGGATTCACATCAGCAGTGGAACAAAGCTTTTGAAATTATTTTTTAATTATTCTTCTTCTATTACCCCTGTATACATTGTCCCAAACCTTTTTTCACAGAAATGTATTGAAGCACAGGTATACATGCATGGACTTTCCTGGTTATTTATTTATACACAAATGGAATCTTTTTATGCATATTATTTTACTTTTACATATTACTTTTACTTTTTTAATATGCATATTACTTTTACTATATATATACATCATGGATATAACTCTAGATCAATAAACAAGATAAATTCATTCTTATTAATTGCTGAATAATATCACAGTATGGATGTAACAATTGATCATTTCCCATGCAAGTTACTTTCAGATTTTTGCTTCTACAAATAATACATCAATAAACTTCTTATGTACTAGAGTTTTTATTTCAATGGAATAGATTTCCAAAAATAGGACTCCTGAGTAAAAAGGTAACTGTATTATTTATTTTTAGACAGATAGCCTACTTTTCTTAAATATTCTAATTTATACTTTATACTAGGAAGAAATGAGTGCATATTCTCTTACTGGCTATTTTTAGTGTGTAAAATTTGTCAAACTAATAGATGGAAAATAGTTGCACTTTCTAACTCATGGTTGCACTTTTCTAACTACTACTGAGGTTAACTATCTTCTGTATGGTATTTATCCTCTACTTGTTTTTTATTGGTTTGCTTAGCCTTTTCAGTTTCCTAATTTGAGTTTTATTTTTGGAATCAATTTGTGAGAGATCTCTGAAGGATATTAACCCTTTTTTGGGCATATGGTTAATATCTCTCAAAACTCTCCTACAAATCTCCATATGTGATATAAATTTTCTTCTCAGTCTGTGGTTCTTTTTTACTTTTGCTTGCAATGTCTTTTGCTGTATAGGGTTTTTTTTAATGTTTGTTTATTTAGCTATTTATTTTGAAAGAGAGAACAAGCAGGGAAGGGTAGAGAGAGAAGCAGAACCTTAGAGAGAGAACCTCCCAGGCAGGTTCCATGTTGAGCACAGACCCCGACTAGGGGCTCAATCTCATGACCATGAGATCATGACCTGAGCTGAAACCAAGAGACAGACACTTAACTGACTGAGCCATTCAAGTGCCCCTGGCCATATAGACTTTTTAATATTTATATAATTGTGTTAGGGATTATCAGTTGCCCACCAAAATCCATGCTGCTTCCTTCTTTTATGTGTGACCAGACTATACTTCCCTTGAAGTTAGGTGTGGCCTGGGACTAACTCTTACCAATGTAATGTCTTCAGGAGTAGTATGTATCTCTTCCCAGATTTAGGCCTTAAAAAGTATCCATGCCTGGCGTGCTTGGGTGGCTCACTTTGTTGAGCATCTGACTCTTGATTTCAATTCAGATCCTGATCTCACGGTTCCTGGTGTCAAGCCCCACACTGGGCTCTGTGTTGACAGCATGGAACCTGCTTGGGACTCTGATAAATGATATGAGGAAACACTGTATGGGACGCAAGAGTTGAGGGAAGGCATCCAGGAAAGGCCAAACTTAGAAAGGGGCTCCTTTCCCAGGCTTCATTTAATTTAGTCCATTAGATAGCAGAGACTTTTGCTTGTTTGCCCAAGCCAGGGTTGGTGTGCAGTCATGGGACGAGGAGGAAGCACCTCTCCAGAGTGCAGGCAGGTACAGGGGGGTCAACAGAGACCTGGTGGCATAAGCATGCAAAGGGGGTGGAGACCTGGGACACAGGACTGCATACGGAGTTGTGGCACCCCTGATTTTAGAAACAGGTTTTGGTGTTAAGTGGGCCTCAAGAAAGTCATCACCAGACCTGGCTGAGGCTGTAAGGTTGTCAAAGTATTGCTCATTCTGGGTGCACATTTGGGGCAGAACTCTACTGGACGTCTGCACATCCACACTGCTCACCCACCGTGCAGCCACCAGAAGCAGTAGGAAAAACCCGTTTCCAGCAACATCCCTCCAGCACCCTCTATGGAGAAAGCCTGACATCTTGCACACTATAAAGGAAAGATGTTTCAAGAAAAGCACATATTCAAAGTGAATGTGGAGCTTAAAGGCAATAAAATGATAGCTGGCACACTGTGACTTGTCAACTTGGAAAGAGACCAAGTTCCTGAATGACCACATGGTCCACTCACAGCCTCCCACCTGGAATGCTTGGCTCAGAAATGTTACATGTGAGAGAAATAGGTTTTTATATCTTTTGAGTCACTTAGAGGGGGAAGCTCTTTGCAGTAGCACTTTGGTTTGATCATACTAGTTCCATAGTCAATTATGTTCATCTTTTCTTCATGGCTTCTGGCGTTCCTGCCTTGCTTAGGGAGATCCTCTAAACTTCATTTATAACTATATGGCAGGTGACAATCCATTTAGGGAAAAACTAGTCAAAAGAGAATATTGCAATATTGCCAGCTGGCTACTTGCCAGCCGCTTCCTGATACAAATTAGCAAAAAAGGAAAAGAAAGACAAAGGAACATTATGTACATAAAGATCCATGAACACAAACCACTCTAGTTCCTTTGAGAAATCTCTGTTGCATACCTTCCAAAATATAGACTTAAAGCAGCTGCAGAAAGAGAGATTTAATATAAAATAATCACAACCACTAGTTCTTCTAGTTGGCTCAATGTCTTCACCACTCTATACAAACATTTGTTAATTACACAAGAGGCTTGAACGGCTAGAAACACAGAAGATGTAGTTCAGTGGAAAGTTCTACACTGTCTTCCTTCAGAAATTATTCCTCTGGACCACAACTCAGGTCTAACCTGAAGATTATTTATCACATGAAAAGCTAGTTGTAGCCTCTCCATGTATTCTCTACTGTCCTCCTTTCCTGTAGCATTATTTTCTTTTTTGTAAGAAAAGAGCATGGCCTTACAGGCAAAGTCAGTCAACATGGCCATACAATGCATGTTGTATTGGCTAGCCACTGGGATAAAAGGCAAAGGAAAACCAGACCCCATCCAGATCCAAAGGTGTTATGGGCTCTCAGGGAATGTGAATCAATCCATGAAATAGGCCACAGGAACTTAACACTAATTAAAGCACCAGTTGTGACAAGAGCCTACCAGCTCTAAGAACCATGAAGAGATACAGGTCAAATACCTTTTTCACCTCCCTTTTCCTGCACATGTCCAACAATATATGTATGTATAAATACTGGCTCACTAACTGAGGGCACCAGAAGGCAAAGCAACAGTGAGAATGTGGTGATACCTGAAGGTGGCTTGTGATAAATACCATTGTGCTTTTTGCATTGCATGAACTTATTACATTTCAGACACTTGTGCTATATAATATCATAAAATCCACTAACAAATAACAGCTTTCTCACTATTGTTTTGTTGTGTTCTGGATCCTCTTCTGGAAATTCCAGATTAAATTTTGTTGTAATATAAAACAAAATCATCTGCCATTGCCTCCAAAAATTTAACCCTATCATTGTACCTTCTTACCTTCCTGTCTGACCCCACCTGCTGTCCATCAAGACTCTCTTCAAATGTAACTCCTCTGTTGGATCTTTTCTGAGTTCCTCTAGAATAGAATTAATCCATCCAGCATGAGTGTTGTCGTGGCACTTGGACACATTCACTACATCTTCATCTTGTGCTGATCTGCAGCAGCGATTTGGTCTTTTATATAGATTTCTACTGTGTGGCATTTGTATGTGACCAATAAAAGTTTATTAAATGAATAAAATGTTCAAGTTTGCTGTATTACCTCCATCTTCTAATGTCATGACTTCAAATTCTTAAAATATTTCACAAAGTGACTAATAATGTTCCATTAAAATACTGCGTCATTTGCTTTTAGAGCAATGTCAGAAAGCTCTCTGACACTCAAGCAGCAGCCCTTTACTATGGTGGGTTATGTCCTGGGCGTGCGCTGCCCTCTGCTGGTGTCCGTTTAAACAAATGCATATGTGGTACCTGCAGTGCAAGGCTGGCCTTTCTTTGAATGGTGGTTCTAAACCCCTGCGATGCTGGACAAGAGATAACAACGTGGTCATAAACTATTTACAGAAGGCCAGTAGTGCAAAATGTTCACTTTCATTTTACAGTTTGTAAAGAGTAGGCCAGATAACAAATGGGAAATAAAGGCTGGTAAATTTCTTTATAGCTGTTTGTAGAGGTCCTGGGTTGCTTTAAATATTTGTATTATTTTATTATACCCATAATTTTAAGTGGCTTTATTCCAATATTTCTAGGATCACATAACTATATCAAAGAAATAAAACATATTAATGCCACCAAAATTCCATGATCCCAGGGAAAAGTGAAGAGCTTCAAGTAACCAATGGTGCCAATCTTTGGTTGCACAAAATCATAAAATAAATGTATATTTATTGACTTGAAACGCATTAATGATATATAAAGTTAAAACAGTATATGTACATGTAGGTGTATTAGATATTGATATAGATATGGTTCCATATATATTGTGGTGTGTTTCTAATATTTTATGTGCACAGATCTGTAGGAAGAAAGGTCAGGAATAATATATCAAAATGCTAATGACTGTAATTGGTAGGTAGACGGCAAAAATTTTAGCTGCTCTTAATTTCTTTGTTTATCTGTATTTTCTAATTTTCCTGAAATAGGAAGTAGTGGGGTAACAAAAAATGAAGACAGAAAAACTCAACTAGTGTTAACAGGGGAAATATTAATAGATAAGACCTGAAGTCAAAATTAAAACTGCCCTGTTTGTGTACGTAAAAGAGGCACTTTACGATGCAAGCATCTCTAAGAGAAACAGATCTATAGCTGTCAATTATGAGAAATGTGTTGAACCCCAGAAGGCTGTCCTCTTGAGGGGCAAGCTAGGTGAGGCATGGTTCAGCCCCATTTATGTGGCAATTAATCATTAAGCCAGTCTGTTCTTCATTAAGAAGCCAATGAAGTCAGGCCCACGGTTGCTCTGGAAATACAGCTTGCTGAAAGACTGCTTGAGTTATTCCAAAAAGGAACCAAACTATAGGCACCACGTTATGAATGCTCAAGACAGGGGGGAAATGGCATGGACACTTGGCAAAGAAAGCTCAGCAATTTTCTTTTTAATTATTGAGATAAGAAAGTGAGTTTGGTTTCATTTAGCTGTTCAAATAGAAATCTATTTAAATATTTAAACAGAAAAGCCTCCTGATCTACCATCCTGCCCTCCTGTAACAGCTATGGCCTTTCCACAGAGATAAATTTTATAGTGGATTTGGTTTGGGAAACTTCTATTTTATGGGTTAGAAATTGATTTCAAGAGCCTTCAGCAGAGTAAAACACACACAATTGTGTATTTGCTTTGGGGGTAAGTCCACACTCCCTTGCAGTACAAACTAAATCTCCTGCTGGTAAACACTGGGATGTTTGGCATTTGAATTGCTTCTCTTTTAGAGATATGGTCCTGATAATCTCTTTCACAAACCATTAAGGACCCAAACCCTCCCCAAATGCCTCGTCCTTACTTCCTAGACATCATCCTGCACTGTTTTCTTCCATGCTACTTGGGCAAATAAAATTCAACAACCTCAAAGTAACAAATATTTACGTGCCTCCTTGCTGTCCTCAGTGAAACTTTAACCTCCCAGATGGGTCCCTATAACCAGACAAATCTTCCTGCTCTCTACCTTAGCCAAGCTCATTCCAGAATTTAAGAGTCTGCTTCAATCATGTATCTTTCAAGAAGCAATTCCATAAGAAGGGGGAAAGGGAGACTGTCACAGCATTTAACCCATTAGCCTTTCCATGTTTCCAGGGTTTTACTGTGCATTTTTCCATCCAGCCAAATCCTTTGACTTTGAAGATCTAGCTTGACCGTAAATACCTCAGTCTCTTCTAAAAATGTAAGTTTCAATCATTCCTTGACAATCGTTCCCAACTGCCTTCTACATACTTCAAGCAGAGCTCTAACACTGTATTTCAATTTTTTTTGTTTATATGTCTGTCTTCTCCCTTTAGATCGTGAGTTCCCAAGGAAACAGATAGTCTCTCATCATGACATTCCTAGTACCTACTGTTCAAAAAATATACACTGAACGAATGAATAAATGAATATAATAACCCCTACAGAATCCAATTTGCCTATATACTTTAACAGATCCAAAAGACAGGGTGAGAGCTTTATTTCACCTCTTTTTACTATGTGGGATACAATAGAATCAAATGAGTAATATATTTTTTTTTAATTTAGAGAAAGTGCACAAGTCGGGGAAGGGGCAGAGGAAGACAGAGAACAAGAGAGAAAGAGAAAGAATCTCAAGCAAGCTCCACACAGGGATCAATCCCATGACCTTGGGATTGTGACCTGAGCTAACATCAAGAGTCAAATATTCAACGGACTGAGCCACCCAGGTGCCCCCAAATAATAAGTACTATTTTAATTAATATTTAACAGAATGGCATTTATTAATATTTCTGTAGAGGGCAGTGTGAAAGTAGCAATTTTCACTTCAGGGTTTCTCATGGGGAAAATCAGCTTTTCAAGAAAAAAATGTAGATTTTCCTAGCAGCTCATACTCCCTTTCACCGAATTCTGCTAACCCAAAACAGCCAGGCAAGAACTGTGTCACATTATCCTCCTACACTGTTGGTAGGAATGTAAACTGGTACAGCCCCTCTGGAAAACAGTGTGGAGGTTCCTCAGGAAACTAACAATAGAACTCCCTTATGACCCAGCAGTAGCACTGCTAGGAATTTACCCAAGGGATACAGAAATGCTGAGGCATAGGAGCACATGGACCCCAATGTTCATAGCAGCACTCTCCACAATAGCTAAAACATGGAAAGAGCCTAAGTGTCCATCAACGGACGAATGGATCAAGAAGATGTGGTTTATCTAAACCATGGAATACTACATGGCAATGAGAAACAATGAAATCTGGCCATGTGTAGCAACATGGATGGACCTTGAGGGTGTTATGCTGAGCGAAATAAGTCAGGCAGAGAAGGACAGCTACCATATGTTTGCACGTATAGGAGGCTTAGGAGGAACTTAACTGAGGAACAAGGGGGAGAAGAAGGGCGGAAATGGTGGGGGAAAGGGAGAGAGGCAAACCATGAGTGACTCTTGAATGCTGATAAAAACTGAGGACTGATGGATGTGGGGGGGAGGAGGGATGGGCATGGAGGAGGGCACTTGTGGGGATGAGCACTGGGTGTTATGTGGAAACTAATTTGACAATAAACTATTTGTAAAAAATAAAAAATTAAAAAAAAAAGAAATTCATGAAAAAAAAAAAGGAACTGTGTCACATTCTGTCACCCCAGAGAACAAGACTTTTTTCCTGCTATGCTTGTGTGAATTTCCTATATGGCTTTCTTTAGCTTTGTGTGCCATAGGTGTCTGGGTAAAGAAAATTTCAGTATCACTGCTTGATTCAACACTAAGAGACCCTGTAAATTTTTATGCTCACAATGGAGCCTTTTATTTTCGTTAATCAGATCTCTTCCTCGGGAAACTCATACCTCCATAATTATGAATTGTACTCTTCCCCCTAAACTCCTCCCTGTTATTATTCCTAACTATTCCACACATAACGTTCTTCCTGTAACCTTTAAAGTTAGTCACTTTGTTGATTGAGTTGAATTTTGTCTACTTCCTATTAGCCAACAAGCAAGTTGAGAAAGATAGAGTCATTCTTTCAAATCCACAGTAGCACAAAATGCAGTCTACAAGCTAGCACAAAACCACCTATAAACCAAAGGAAACTCCCGGGCTAGTAATTCAGCAAAGGCCCAAGTTGTCACTATTCCATCACTTGATCTGTTCATCTTTGAAGCCATAGGTTTGTTATTTGGAAATACAAAGCAGGAACTGCTGTCCTCATAATTCAATTCAGGGGGGGAAAAATTTAACATCTATTACCTGAATATTTCAGACGCCCATAGGTCAGCAAGAACAATACAAGTAGAAATGTCAGGTTTAATGTCTTTGCAACACAAAATATCCATCATTAATTGGCAAATCAGAGTATTTTGCCAGTAGTAACACTTCTGTTTTCAATTTAAATGTTTATTTACCTGATACATCTCTGAAATCTATAGCTAGTATCACCCCTCAGCCAGTTTGTACATCAACAGTTTTGTTAAGCATACAAAATGATAATCTATATTTGTACATAGTATAATCCCCAAGGCTATATATCCAGAGTTAATGTTAATATCCTCTGGATGTGCTAGGATCTCCTAATTAAGTGGTACCCAAAACCAATCTTTTGGCATGCTAATTAGAAAACAGTGTGAATTGACATGTGACCTTATCTATGATGGACACAAGACAAAGGCATTAATGATGTCAAAAAACTTTTGTAAATGTTGAATATGAAGTCTTTTATTTCCTAAGCTAGATTCATAACAGATTAGTTTTTACTCTCCAAACACGGGTGAAGACATTCCACCTGTGCATCTGTGGCAACCAATTAGACACTACAGTTCTAATTTAGGATTATTACATAAAGTTGGATTTGTTTTCAAAGCTATTTGGGGTTATAATTGGGACAAAAGTAGCCTATGCTCTTAATTTTGAAACAAAAAACAGATGAATGAAAATATTAACCTTGATTGACAGGATAGAACTAATTTTGCTTCTGGACTCTTCCTACTTGGAAAATTTCTTCACAAAGAAAGATTTATCTGAGGAGATTCCAATTCTCCTTGTGTTATTAAAAATTCAGAAACTTTAGGGACACCTGGGTGGCTCAGTCGGTTAAGCGTCCGACTTCGGCTCAGGTCATGATCTCAGGTTCGTGGGTTCGAGCCCAGCATCGGGCTCTGTGCTGACAGCCAGCTCAGAGCCTGGAGGCTGCCTCAGTTTCTGTATCTCCCTCTCCCTCTGACCCTCCCCTGCTCATGCTGTGTCTCTCTCTTAGAAATAAATAAGACGTTAAAAATAAAATATTTTTTTAAAATTCAGGAACTTTATATAGAGACCATGTAACAGTAGAATATTTGGTGGCAGTATTTGGTAGGTGGCAATGTTTGGGGTCTAAAACTCATAATAAGATTTGAAACATTCTGATTTATCGTAAATTTAATATATGGTCTATCAAATTACTAAAACTTTTACTTTTAATAATGCTTGAAGCTAATATTGCCGCTACTGTAGTTATGAATAATTTAAATTTGAATTTACATGTTTAATCATTTCTGTCTAAAAAAATAGTGAAATGCAATGTTAGGCTGATTGTTTCTCTGTAAATTGCCTGTGTTAGTAAATTTGCTTGTCACTTAATAAAGTCGAGAATTTATTTAATTACTGAATATTTCTAGAGTTTTTTGTAAATCTTACAAGTTTTTCTTGACAAAGAAAACTTTGTAGTGATCTAATATGCAGTTTTTCTGATATATTGGAGTAGAAGTTTCTTTTTAAAATCTAACAAAACCATGTATTATTTAAATAAAAACAAAGCCTCTCATCTAACTGCATTATTTCAAATGCTTATTTTCTTTATTGTTAATGACACCATCTTAGAAGCTGAATACATTTTCCTTTGTGTTTTTCTCAGTGTATTTGATGTTTGCTTGAGATAATACCCCATTTAATTTACTTGAGATTCCTATTCGCTAAAAAAAATGGGCCAGGAGGAGATGAGAAGGGAACAGAATTGTCCCTAGATTGTAGAACATGAGATGGCAAAACAACATGTGGCCAATTATCTTTATGAGCCTGCACCTGATTACACAAGCGAAAACTTGTGCCCCCAAAGAAGGAAAGCCCAGAGGTTAAAAGCCATGCTGTCTCAAGGGCTCTGTGCTATAGGGAAGAATCCTTACAGACATCAAGGCCAGCTAAAGACCACACGTGGACCACACTTTTATGAACATGGGCCACAACCTGTCGCCACACTTTGCTCTTTACAAGAAGTGCCAAGAAGTTCACTGATTCATTGATTTATCCATTCAGCACATACATTTTGGGCATGAAGTATATGTAAGGTACTATGTAATTTCCTACTGCTAAAGGCATTGCCAGCCCATGCCTCACCTTGACCTCCTCAATTAGTCAGCAGTATGCACAAGCTCAGACCCCCATCTACCCCAGAAAAATGTACAGATTTCTCAAAGTATCAACATCAACCAAAAAAAAAAAAAAATCCCATGAAAACCACTTAGAATCAGAAGACAAAGCTCACAGTGTATATGCTGAATTTATTAGACATGTTGCTTGATTCTTTTTAGGCTGGCAATTTAACCTTCACTATAGTAACCTTCCTTTGATGTCTTTCAGAATCTTGGTTCATGGATCAGGCCTTATATTTTATGACTTATTACACAAACATATACATATCTCCTTAAAATGAAAATCATTCTCTGGACAAACGTTAAGTTTAAAACCCTTTATGCTTAAATCCTCTACAGTTCATTGAAAATGCTGAAGCCAGTATTCTTAAGGGTAGCAGCAAGCCATGGTGAGCAAAGTAGATGCAGGTGATAACACTTGGAATGATAGAGGGAATCACTAATTTATTTGTTCAATAAACAACTTTATTTCCTTACCCCGTACCTGGCTCTGTGCTATACATAGCATTGGAGCTATATAGACAGACAAGATTAAAAATAATCACAAGTTGGGGTGCTTGGGTGGCTCAGCCGGTTAAGCACCCAACTTCAGCTCAGGTCATGATCTCACAGTTTGTGGGTTTGAGCCCCACATAGGGCTCTGTGCTGACAGCTCAGAGCGTGGAGCCTGTTTCAGATTCTATATCTCCTTCTTTCTCTGAACCTCCCCTGCTCACTCTCTCTCTCTCTCTCTCTCAGAAACAAATAAAACATTAAAAAAAATTTTTCTTAATCACAAGTTAAATTCTTGCCTCAAGCTGCTCATGCTCTCTTAGAACAGGCAGACATGTTAATACTTACCATGCAATAGAATGAGGTATATAAGAGACATGTGAACAGGATATTGCAAAACAGAAGCGATACAAGATTGATCTAGAAGCAGGAGAGAGTCATAGTTTGACAGAGTAGGTGACAACTGAGCCAAATTTTATCAGATAGGTAGGAATCCCAGGTGAACAAGGATAGAAAAGACATTCAAAGTGAGATAGCACATTGCATTTGAAGAATTAGATGTGGCTAGAATAAAATTGTATCAGGAGATCAGGCTAAAGAAGTAAGCAGACCACAAAGAGCTTTGAATTCATTACTAAGGATAAGCTTCAGTTTTTAGTTCCAGGAATCACATGATCACTTTGGAAATGGAACTAGAGGTATAAATTTGGGAATCTTTGACTTATGGATTGAATTCAAAAGTAGACTACATTATATAGATAGAGCTTATGAGTCAGAAGAGAACCTGGGAAACGAACCCTTTTGAGCACCATCATTTAAGAAACAGGAAAAGAAATAAGAGTCCAGAGGGCAGTTTTAAAATCAGTAGCCAGAAGGTATGAGGAAAACAGAAATGAGAAAAAATACACAAGAAAGAGTTTTGAGAAAGAAGTCTTTATCAGGGTAGCAGAGAGGTGAAGTAAGATAAGGAATAAATTCAAAGGATACAGGGGGAAAAAAGATACTGCTGGAATAAGAGAGAAGTCAAATTGCAGAAGGCTAAGGAATTAAATGGGAGATGAGGACCTGAAGATAACCCAGTCATGCCTCACAAAGAAACCTAAGGCCAGAGGGGAAATAAGGGTCCTGAGGTTTTGTTTTTCAGATAGCATTAGAGGAGAAATAGAGGTTCAAAATGCATGAGAGATCAACATTGTCAGTAGAGGAACTAATCTTGAACTCTGAGAGAATGGAAAGAAGAGAAAGATGGGTGCAGACAAAGACCATTCTGAAAATCAGTGGTAGAAGTTAAGGGTGTTCATTCCTCTTAGGTCTGGTGAGGAGAAAGGTCTAGAGTAGGAAACAGAAAAGTTGTAAAAGTTGTAACAACATGATGTAGGGAGTACAAAAGGGAGCTGAATACAAGAACCTAGAAGAATCACCTGGTGGCTTTCTGGTCTGCTTAGGATGGAAACCCTAATTTTTTATGATGACATCCATCCACAATGCTCTGGGTTTCAACTGAGGTTCAGCAGCCCGAGAATAAAACCAGAGAAGACTCTCTGTTGAATTGATCCAGATTGACACTGCATGGCAGGCAAACAAGAAAGTCGAAGGTGCTGGCCAGAGAAGTTTAAAACATGTATGTGGAGGAGGGGGAAAAATTAATCCAGCAGTGGTATGTTACTTGGAAGGCAAGGGGATGTCAAGGAACTGGAAGTCTTCACAAATTCAAGAACTAAAGATGACGAAACTTAGAAAGTGAGCAGCTAAAAGGTCAAAAGGCAGTGGTCCAAAAGCACAGGAGTTCCTAGTGGTGACCAGATCCAAGGTGTGACCAGGAGAGTGAGCTCCAAGAAGCAAGGTGAAGGTACAGACAATGAAACTGATATAAAGTAACTCCAGGCTAGGAAACTACTGCACATTTCCCAGGACTTTATTTATTATTCACCAGGTATAACAACCTCATAACAACCCTAAGAGGTGGGAGCTATTATTATCATCATCCTCACTTTACAGCTGAGGAAACTGAGACACAGAGAGTTAAATAACTTGACAAAGTCACACAGCTATTCTAAAAAGCTGAGATTCAAACCCAGTCTGGCTGCAAAATCCTTGTTTTCCATATTATACTACATTGCTTCACCTAGAATGAGAGCAGTTGCATCTGGGAGCCATAAGTAGCATAGCTCAAATCAGGAAGTATTTTTCTTAGGGAAAAGTGGAAGATGGAAGTGGAAGATGGCCATCTCAAATGCTAAATGCTCTCCCTAATATCAGCGGCATTGATTACTACATTTATTGAGCTTCCACTATGTGCCAGTTGGTGCTATTTTAAAACAATTGATCCTAGCATACCAGTTGTAGAGCCAAAATTTCATTTTTTCCATATTCCTTCCCTGAAATTCAAACAAAAGTTTTTTGTAATAAAAAGGGTTGTTCACTTGTTATCAAGTGATACCCTGGTATTCAGCCTGCTAGGTAGTAGAATCTTAAGTTAATTGATTCTATAAAAATCCACAGCTTAACAGCCAAATAGATTCATCTGGGAAATAATTGAACAATTCACAGTCGAAGCAAATGATGCTGCACACACAGGAATAACCAGCTGGTAACTGTTTACTTCACTGCGTACCTATGACAAACCTGGCAAGTCATGCCCAACACTAGTCAATCTGGCCATCCCAGGACTATTTATATTGCAGTATCTGAGACCACCAAGAAAACCAGGTAAAGAGGTCAGACTCGTTTTTTAAACCAAATTTTAAATATCTCTAGAATAGTGTGGCTCTATGAAAGAACTCCTCCTTGCTCAAATATTCAATGATAGCATTGAATATTTGGACTATGCTTTACTCCATTGCTTTTTCAACGTCTGCTGAGAATTATATGAAGAATTGTGGCTTGACTGGCAGCACTGCATAAATTTTCTAGTACCTGAGTTATCAGTGGAAGTGGGATGTCAGTATAATGTCATAACATGCGTTATTCAATATTTGTGGCAATAAACTTCAGAATGAACTATGACATAGCATAATTCTTCTGTGTTAATAGAGGATGGAGTCACCTACATTTAAATTTTATAGCCTTCTTTTAATGAGCTACAATTTTATCAGTCTTCCCCAAAAAATCTTTACAGGAAATATCTTGTCTCTTCCCACCTTCCGTCAAGGAAACACAAGGTCAAAATGTAGTGGCAGTAGGCTAAGAAATCGGAGTTAATTATAATCCTCTACAATGTGAATTACCAAGACTTGCTGATCAACCATAGGAAAATGCAAACACGGTATTGTAATGGAGATCTCTGAAGAAAGAATAACATAGAGAATAGAGACATTGATCTTAGTTCCTGTAACCACTAACTGGGCATTTGTCTCTGGCTATACTACATAATTTCTGTGTCCTCATCTATAAAATAATAATTTCTTTCCACGATTTTTGTAAGAATTACATGTATTAAATCATTTAGCACAGTCCCTCTTTTAGGCCAAAGTTAAATGGTATTTCTCTTTCCATACTTTTAATTTGACCTCCCAGCTGCTCTTGATCCAACTGGCTTCTCCCTCCTGCCTGATACAGTCTTTTCTCTTGGACGCACTCATTTTCTCCTGTCTCCTAATATCATAAAAGTCCATTTCTGGACTTTACAGGAAGACTTCCTGCACCAAACCCTAAGTGCTAGGTTCCTGTAGAGCTTAATATTCAGCCTTAGTCTGTTTTTATCTACTTTATCTATTAGACTCTCTCACTAAGCAAATTCATCCTCTCCCAGGCCTCTGAATATCAACCTACCAAGCTACCAGCCCAGTGCTCTCCTGATTAAAGGCTCCCATATTTTATTATCTAGTTGATATCTCAAATTGGGAGGTCTCACAGACATCCCGAATCAACATGTTCAAAACTGGATTTTTCAGCTTGACTCTAACCCCATATGAGCCCTGACCTGCCTCTTCTCCAAGCTTCCTCATCCCAGGAAATGCTTCACCATTGACCCAGTAGCTCCTAGCAGCCAGAGAATTAGCTGATTCTGTTCTTTCTGCACTCTCCACTCCCAGTCCATTATCTCCTGTCAAGATGATGATGCACATGTTCCCTTTTAATTCAAAGTCTGGTCTTCTTAGAAGTGATGTCCAAAGGAATCGGTAGTTTTCAAAAACCTCCAATAAAGTGTATTTAAAGATTATTTTTAATTGAAGTTTTGACCACAAGTAGATAAATGTTTTAAAGGCAAAGACTGTTCCTTAGAACATTAGTCCTATGGGATGTTAGTGGCTATTAGAAAGGGATACAGAGCCAAATTCATTTTGAAAATTCTAGATTAAACAAAATTAAGCAGTTTTCACTATTATTATTTTTTTTATTTTTACTCTAGGAGTTCTCAAAAAGTTTTAGCAGGTATTATGAATGAATAAAAAGATCGAGAACCAAGTATCATGTATTTGCCTCCTTCTGGCCTATTTGCTAAAATGGGCTCCATGCCACACTTCACTGCTTATCTGGGTCAACCACCAGTTTCACAAGGACTGACATTTGCTTCACATCTGATTATCACTGGAACTCCTGGACCCCCGTCTCTCTTCGTATAACATTCATCTTCTTCATGGCATCAGTAAAGGACTGAATATGAAGGTTGCCACACATCCTCAAATGCTCTTCACTTCCCAAAAGAGCACCAAACAAGGCTAGCAATAGCAATATAGCAACATAAGGTGTCCCTCAACAGTAACAATTCGAGCATCAATCCATGAACAAAACTGCCTTTGTGGGAGCTGTGAGATCCAGCACCATATGCTAAAAGATAATCTGCCTATGCATCAAGCAGCAGGTATATAGACCTTGGGCCTCGCTGTGAATCCCACAGTGGACCATGAGCCAGCTTCAGCCCCTCTCCACCACCATCAAGAACCCCCGGTAAACACTGTGTTAGACAATCATCTATAGACAAGACAACCTTTGAGGAAGTCCAAGTGTCCACTAGAGAAGTTCTAGCACACTGTTGGTGCACAAAAAAATAGGAGTCTGGATGTACTGGAGAGGATTTGATACCAAAAGCACAGGCAACAAAAGTAAAACTAATTAGAAACACATCACACTAAATAGCTTTTGCATAGCAAAGAAACAATCAACAAAATAAAAAGGTAACCTACAGAATGAAAGAAAATATTTGTAAGCCATCTATCTGATAAGGGGTTAATATCCAAAAAATATAAGAAACTCATTAGCAAAAAAAAAAAAATCCATTAAAAAGTGGGAATAGAACCTAAACAGACATTTTTTTTTCAAAGAAGACACACAAATGACCATTAGGTACCTGAAAAGATAACTGACATCACTAATGATCAGGGAAATGCAAATCAAATGAGATATCATCTCACACCCATTAAAATGGTTATTATAAAAAAGACAAGAGAGAAGTGTTTGTGCAAGGAGTTAAGATGGCAGTATGGTAGGGAACTCTTGGCTAGTCTCATCCCTTGAACACAACTAGATCAACCTCAAGTCATTTGCAACACCGAAGAAATCAACCTGAGGATTAAGAGAACATTCTCCATAATTTGAGGGAGAAAATATGGCAGGTACACAGTGCAGAGAGGGGAAATGAGTCAGGGAAAAGCCTCTGGGCTGCAGAAGGATTGGAGCCCTTTTCATAGAGAGGAAAAGATGATAGAGGTAAAGAAAGCAGCATGTTGGGTTCATGTAAGGAAAGCACTCCCCCCAAAACCATTGATGGGGGAATCATGAGGAACTGACTATCACAAGTTTTTGCAAATGGTAAAGTTGAAATTCTGAGTTTTTGGAAGTCTATGCCATTTGCTGGAGTATATATAATATATCTGGACAAGAATTTAAAACAACAGTCATAAGAATACTAATTGTGCTTTAAAAAGCATAGAAGACATCCTTGTTGTGGAGATAAGACCTAAATACTAGTCAGGCCAGAATAAAAATTCTATAACGAGATGCAAAACCAACTAGATATAATTACAACGAGGATGGAAGAAGAGAATCAAATAGGTGATATGGAAGATAAAATTATGGAAAATAATGAAGCTGAAAAGAGAGTGAAAGACTTAGGATAGACTTAAGAAAATCAATGATTCCTCAAAGTACAATAATATCTATCATAGGAGTCCCAGAAGAACAGAAGGGAAAAGGGCAGAAGGTTTATTTGAACAAATTATAGATGAGAACTTCTTAATATGGAGAAGGAAATAGGCATCCAAGCCCAAGAGGCACAGAGAACTCAACTCAAAATCAACAAAAATAGGCCAACAATAGGACATATCATAGTCAAATTTGCAAAATATAAGTATAAAAACAGAGTTCTGAAAGCAGCTAGAGACAAAAGGTCCTTAACCTAAAAGGGTAGACACATATGGTTAGCAGCAGACCTGTCCACAGAAATGTGGCAGGCCAGAGGGAGTGCCATGATATATTCAAAGTGTTAAATGGGAAACATTTGCAGGCAAGAATAAGTTATCCAGCTAGGCTGTCATTCAGCATATCAGAAATAAAGAGTTTCTAAGACAAGCGAAAACTAAAGGAGTTCATGACCACTAAACCAGCTCTGCAAGAATTATTAAAGGGGACCCTCCGTTAAGCAAAAGAGAAGACAAAAAAACAACAAAGACTAGAAAGGAACAGAGGCAAACTACAACAACAGTGTCTTTACAGGTGACAAGATGACACTAAATTCTTATCGAACAGTAATTACTCTGAATGTAAATGGACCTAAAGCTCCAATCAAAAGACAAAGGGATTCAGAATGGATTAAAAAAAAAAACCACACACAAGACCCATTGATAATGCTGCTTACAAGAGACTCATTTTAGACCTAAAGACAACTCTAGATTGAAAGTGAGTGGGTGGAGAACCATTTATCATGCTAATGGACATCAAAAGAAAGCTGGAGTAGTCATACTTCTATCACATAAACTAGATTTTATTTTTAAAAAAAATTTTAAACTTTTTTATGTTTATTTTTTTAAGAGAGAGAGAGACAGAGTATAAGTGGGGGAGGGACAGACAGAGAGAGACACAGAATCCAAATCAGGCTGAAGGCTCTTAGCTTTCAGCACAGAGCCTGATGCAGGGCTTGAATTCATGAACTGCAAGATCATGACCTGAGCCAAAGGTGCCCCTCTGACAAACTAGATTTTAAACAAAATACTTTAACAAGAGATGAAGAATGGCACTATATCATAATTAAAAGGTCAATCCAACAAAAAGATCTAACAACTGTAAATATTTATGCCCTCAATTTGAATGCAGCCAAATATATAAATCAATTAATAATAAAATTTTTAAAACTCAATGATAATAATACAATACTAGTAGGGGACTTTAACACCTGACTTACAGCAATGGACATATCATTTAAGCAGAAGATCAACAAGGAAACAATGGCTTTGAATGACACACTGGACCAGATGGACTTACAGATGTATTCAGAGCATTTTACCCTAAAGCAGCAGAATACACATTCTTTTCAAGTACGCATGGAACATTCTCCAGAAAAGATCACATACTAGGTCACAAATCAGCCCTCAACAAGTACAAAAAGAATGAAATTTTACCCTGCATAATTTCAGATCATAACACTATGAAACTTGAAGTCAACCACAAAAAAAAATTTGGAAAGACCACCAACACATAGTGGTTAAAGAACATCCTACTAAAGAATGAATGGATTAGCCATGAAATTACCGAAGAAATTTTTTAAAAAATACATGGAAGCCAATGAAAATGAAAGCACAACAATCCAAAACCTTTGGGATAGAGCAAAGGTGGTTCTAAGAGAGAAAGTATATAGCAACACAGGCCTTCCTAAAGAAGGAAGAAAAATCTCAAATACACAACCTAATCTTACACTTAAAGAAGATGGAAAAAGAACAGCAAATACAGCCCAAAGCCAGCAGAAGAAGGGAAATAAATAAAGATTAAAGTAGAAATAAATGATATTGAATTAAAAAAAATTAAAGAACAGATCAACAAAACTAGGAGCTGGTTCTTTGAAAGAATTAACAAAATAGACAAACCCCTAGCCAGAATTATCAAAAAAAGAAAAAGTAAAGATTCAAATATATGAAATCATCAATTAAAGAGGAGAGATCCCAACCCATACCACAGAAATACAAACAATTATAAGAGAACATTATGAGCAATTATATGCCAACAAATTGGGCAATCTGGAAGAAAGGACAAATTCCTAGAAACATATAAGCTACCAAAACTGAAACAGGAAGAAATAGAAAATTTGAACAGACCCATAACCAGTAAAGAAATTGAATCAGCAATCAAAAATCTCCCAACAAACAAGAATCCAGGGCTGTAGGACTTTCCAGGGGAATTCTATGAAACATTTAAAGAAAAATTAATGCCTACTCTTTTGAAACTATTTCAAAAACTAGAAAAGGAAGGGAAACTTCCAAAATCATTCTATAAGGCCAGCATTACCTTGATTCTAAAACCAGGCAAGGAAAAAAGGGAAAATTACAAGGGCACCTGGGTAGGCTCAGTCAGTTAAGTAACTGACTTCTGCTCAGGTCATGATCTGTTTGTGAGTTCAAACCCCACATCGGGCTCTGTGCTGACAGCTGGGAGCCCAGAGCCTATTTTAGATTCTGTGTTTCCCTCTCTCTTTGCCCCTCTCCCACTCGCACTCTGTACCACTCTCTCTCAAAAATAAATAAACATTAAAACAAAATTTTTTAATAAATAAAAAGGAGAATTACAGACCAATATCCCTGATGAACATGGATGCACAAATTCTCAACCAGATACTAGCAAATCTAATCCAACAATACATTAAGAGAATTATATAACATGGTCAAGGATTTATTCCAGGGCTGCAGGGATGGTTCAATATCCACAAATCAATCAACATGATACACCATGTTACAAAGAAAGAATAAGAACCATATTATCCTCTCAATAGATGCAGAAAAAGAATTTGATAAAAGATAGCATCCTTTCTTGACAAAAACCCTCAAGAAAGTAGGGATAGAAGGAACACACCTCAACATCATAAAGGCCATACACAAAAGACCACAGCTAATATCATCCTCAATGGGGTAATACAGAGATTTTCCCCTAAGGTCAGGAACATGACAGGAATGTCCACTCTTACCACTGTTGTTCAACACAGCACTGGAAATCTTAGCCTCAGCAATCAGACACCAAAAAGAAATAAAAAGCATCCAAAACAGAAAGAAGTCAAACTTTCACTCTTCACAAACAACATGATATTCTACATGGAAAACACAAAAACGTCCACCAAAAAATTTCCAGAATTCAGAAAAGTCACAGGGTATAAAATCAACATACAGAAATCAGTTGTATTTCTATACACCAATAATGAAGCAGCAGAAAGAGAAATCAAGAAATCAATTCCATTTACAACTGCACCGAAAACCATAAGATACTTACGAATAAACCTAACCAAAGATGTAAATATTCTGCCATGAAAAAGAACGAAATTCTGCCCTTTGCAACAACATGAATAGTTCTTGAGGGCATTATGCTAAATGAAATAAATCAGAACAGAGAAAGACAAATACTATATGTTCTCATTTATATGCAGAATCTTAAAAAGCTCAACTCAGAAATAGGGAGTATCAATTGCTGATGGTTAGGGGAAATGGGGAGATGTTGGTCAAAGAATATAAACTTGCAGTTAGAAGATGAGTTAGGTGTGGGGATCTAATGCACACAATGGTGACTATAGTTAACAATACTATAGTATATATTTGAAAGTTGCTAAGAAAATAGCCTTAGACGTTCTTGTTTTTAAAATGTTTATTTGCGTGTATGTGTGTGTGAGAGAGAGAGAGAGAGAGAAAGAAAGAAAGAAAGAAAGAAAGAAAGAAAGAAAGAAAGAAAGAAAGAAAGAAAGAAAGAAAGAAAGACAGACAAAGGGTACCAGTGGGGAAGGGGCAGAGAGAGGAGGAAAGAGGGGATCCTAAGCAGACTGTGCTGTCAGTGCTGAGCCCAACACAGGGCTCCATCTCACCAACCATGAGATCATGACCTGAGCTGAAATCAAGAGTCGGATGCTTAACTGACTGAGCCACCCAGGTGTTCCAGTCTTAGAAGTTTTTATCACAAAAGGTGATGGATGTTAAGTAAATTTATTGTGGTAATTTCACAATATATCTGTGTGTCAAATCATAAAGTTGTGTACCTTCAAGTTATACCATACTATGTCGATTGTATCTCAATAAAAGTGGGGGGGGGGTGAATAAAGTTGCTAACAGAGTAAATCTTAAATGCTCTGACCATGAAAAAGAATTGGTAATTATGTGAGGTATTGAGGTGTTTACTAATCCGACTATGGTAATCATTTGATAATATTTAAGTGTATCAAATAAATAAATAAGAAATAGAAGACTTTCCTGAGGCCTTTTAGAGGTAAGGAGTATTACATTACAGCAATGCAAACAACTTATAATCAGAGATTCCACATTAGCAAAAGTACTCCAGTACTTCCACCAGGACTTTCTCATTGACCACACTTTATATATCCGAGAGTCCTGACACCTTGCCTGGTGTGTCCTTGTCCCCCACCTTCCCTTTCTTTTCTATTGTTCTGGGCTTTTTCTACTCTTAAACTATGTATCCTATTTTATAAGCATATCATATTAACTATTTATTTCCTTTTCCCTTCCAACCCATGCCAGTCTATTCCTAAATGCTTGCCACACAATTTTTTTAAACAAAGCACTTTCTTCCAACAGAAGAACTCACAATCTGGCTATTAGCTACAGAGCTAAAATAATTTTAGAATCTTATAGCCAGGAACTAAGTTCTTCTTTTGGACAGAAATGTCTTTGTTTAGAAAACTTTGATTATGGAACTCCTTTGTTTTATTTCAAAACATGTTATGATTTCTGTTTCGCGTAAGTTTTTGAATCATGAATGAAAAGAAAAGACAGAAGCAAGATGGCATTTCAGGGTAGGTAAATGTTAGGAAGTACATGTAAGGAAAAATAAAGTAGCCACTTGTACAATCCCCGTGTGACCCAGGACCTCGTACAGTAAGTACTCTTACCCTGCACGTGTGGGTACAGGGGGCATTGTTTAGATCTGCAGTTTGATAGCTCAAAATTCTCCACAGTTTCAACCCCTTCACCTCTCCCAACACACAAACATACCTTTCCAGGTCTGTTCCCCACCAGGGCTCTCAAGGAGTCTGCTCAGTGGCACCTTAAACTGCTGTGGTAGAGCAGGTGGCTGCCTGTGGTCACAGAATCACTGAATTCTGTGCTGCCCACAGTGCACCATGCTCAGTGTCATTGTGCTTGGGAACACATTGCTGATATCTCACTCAAGCTACTACCCATATAATCACCCCTCTTCAGCCCACTGGCACTGTGTTAGCTGTGCTTTTACACTCTCCAAACTGCCCAGTCTGACTGACTCGACATGAGCCACCGCTACATCTTCTGTTTCATGCATTCCCTGCTCCTCCCCAGTACTCAATTCCTGCTCAATTCCTCCTAAAGGTTCTGGGCTACGTCCCTCTTTTGGTGCTGCCTCCTTTTAGAGGAGTCTTTAAGCAGAGCTGCTTTCTTCATGCAACTATGACCCTTTTATGACTTCATGCTTAAACTATCCCTCTCTGGAGTGTTCATGTGCCGCTGTGATGACTAATCCCACTGTCATCTCTTGACAAGAAATCCCATTTCTTCAGGAATGCTGTAGACCAAGGATACTTCCCATGGGCCAAATCCAGCCTGCCACATGATTTTGTACATAAAGTTTTATTGAAATGCAGTCATACCACTTCACTTTCATATTGTCTATAGTTGCTTTCCACCACAATGTCAGAGTTGAATATTTTGATACATAGAGAACTCATAGCCCACAAAGACTAAAATATTTACCTTTTGGATCTTTACACTAAGTTTGTTGACCCCTGCTGTAGTTGAAAAAACATACCAGTGCTATTCTTCAGCTGAGCCAGCATAGGCTGAGAAGGACTCCCTTTTTGCACACAGATAAACCATCCTGTATGCCAAAAATAAAGATTTAAGAATCAAAGAATAAAATACTATTCTAGCATATGCCTGTGACACTGCAGTCCATTCTGATCATGAAACCTAAATTAACAGACATAGTGAAAACCTGCATGGGAATGATAAGCCTCAAAATTAGGATTATGACTATCTTATGAAATTAGGGAGAATTTCAACTGCATTTGTGATAATGGTTTCTTTTGGTTGAATGGTTAGTACGAAGCTGTGCACTTCTTTGAATGTACTACATATCTTCCATATTATCCCTTTCCTTCCTCTCCCCTTCTCCACGTCATGAGAGGTTGACCTATGTGAACTTCATCAAAGGGCTCCTTTGCATCATGCCTTCTGACTGGGTCTAACAAATAGGGAGCTCCAGCAGAACCCAAAGACAAGAAGTGAAGTCAGGGTATTTATTCTCCCAGGTTCCTAAAGACTGAATGTAAACCTTGACTGAAAGCCATAGCTTCTAATAGGAAATCTCCATAGAGACCTCTCTCTTTTGAGTAATTGCTCTGTACCCTAACCACTTGTATTAGCTATCTATTGCTGCATAACAAGTGGTCCCAAAACTCAGCAGCTTAAAATAGGAAACACTTATTATCTCACAGATTTTGAGCACTTCTGTCTCAAGTCTCTCAAAGATGGTAATCAAGGTGCCACCTGAAGCTGTGGTTTCATTTGAAGGCTCAGGTAAGGGAGGATCCATTCTCCACTCACTCATATGGTGTCACAGGTCATTGGACTGAAGCATCTCTCAGAGTCTCATCTTGAGGGCATCCCCAAAGAAAGTTCAAAGCATGGTGGCTGTCTTTCCTTAGAGCAAGTTGGTGATGCACCAAGCAAGACAGAAGCAGTAGTCTTTTTGTAACCTTATCTCAGAAGTGACATTCCATTACTTTCAGTGTATTCTTGAATAGAACATACCAAAAGCAAATGACTAGGTTCAGCCCACAGTTAAGGGGAAAGGAGTACACATGGGCATCAATATCACACTTACTGGGAGGTGGGCATCAGTGGGGGCCACCTGTGAGATTCCACACCACACCCTTCCAGGCCTAGAGACAATAGCCAGCCCTGGGTTATTGAAACAATCCTCCAGATCTCCCTAAGCCCTGGTAAATAGTCCCTCATTAAGCTCTCCTCAAATTATCTCATTTTTAATCTTGACTTGTATTAAAAATTGTTGGGGCACTTGGGTGGTTCAGTTGAGCATCTGACTCTTGGTTTCAGCTCAGGTCATGATGTTATAATTTGTGAGTTCCAGCCCTGCATGGGCAGTGCAGAACCTGCTTAGGATTCTCTCTCTCTTCCCGCCCTGCTTCCTCATGCTTTTCTCTCTCTCTCTCTCTCTCTCTCTCTCTCACAAAATAAATAAACTTAAAAAAACTTTTTTATAAATATAAACTATTTCTCACTAAAAGTATTTTTAAATATGTTATAAATGTCTGGCTGGAAAATGATCTTGATGTAAAATAAACATGTACTTGTTTAACAAAACCTTGTCTACAAAACGTTATTTAATAATTGCAATAAAGGGATTGGAGATAAATAAAAGGGAAAACTAACAAATAATGTGAAGTAGCCTTCTTGAATATCATAACCCAAGAATGGCATTGCCTAAAAATATAAATTAACTCAAGAAGGGTTTGGATCAATCATTACGTTTAATCAGTTTTCATTTCTGAAATCTCCCAATATTTTGAATATATTCTCTAGCCTTTTGAAATGACATTAATTTGCCCTCCCACAAAAGTTCCTTTACTCCACTATTAGAACACAGGATTAACTATATAGGAGGCTAATGATTTCCTGCTTAGTATGCTCTACGAGGTCCTTTATCTTGTAATAAACCAGTTTTGTGAAGCACGTCCTTTACAAAAATCACTTTAAATAGGCTCATAAATTAGGAAGGTCAGGGTACTCTAAACTTCCAACATAATATTCTATTCATAATCTTAATTTCATGTGAAATCACTTCAAAAAATGCTATTAACATCCATAATAAAGTACAAGAGGAAAGCAGCTACAAATTAAGCTTTGAAATGAAGGAATCAAAGACCAATGTTCGGAAGGTTTGAGGTATATTTCAAAGAATAATATTTGAAAGATTTGGGGCTGAGATTTCATTTATCCAAACAGCTCCGTGTAAAAGAAAATAGTAAAAGTAACCTGAGCAAGGCTTTGAACAGGCAGAAAATGGAGTCACAGAGCCAAAAGGAAAAAGAGAGAATGGGTTCAAATCAAAACTTTTCAATTATAAGTAATTCTAATCTTTCCTTGGTCCTTACATGAGAAATGGAATTTGTTATGATAAAACAGGGAAAGATAAGAAAAGAGAAAATGAGGAACTAGAAAGAAAGGTAAGCTAAAAGCAATAATGAAAACTAATCATAACATCTGGGAAAATTTAGACGACCTTTATGAGAACAGAGACACAAATTCCACTGAGACTAATTACTGTATTTTCAACTTTGACTTCACATGAAGTATGAATCTTGAGAGTAAGATAAATGTTTACCTTTAATGAAATGAATTTTAGTAATAATGCATTGTTGTCTCACAAACAGGTTGAAAAAAGTTTCCATCACTAACACTTTTGCCAGTACTCGACATTTTCATCAATCACTCCCATACTTACTAGTCTGAAGTTTAGTTCTAATGCTAAAATAATTTACATTTTTATTAAAAGGCTTACTTTCCTAGGAAATTATTTTTATCCCAGTAACATCTCTCATGCTCTGAAAAAGAAATGGGAAGGAAGACTTTACCTTTTACCTCAATATGTACAAACCTCAGGATTCCCTCCCTTCTGTCCCCCACCCAAATATAATTATCCAAGCAAGAGCAGAGGCAAATCATTTCTTGAATGTCTAGCATTAGACGAGATATACAGACATAAAAGCAAGGGAATACATTTTACATGGATGGCAGCTTTCTTTCCTTTCCTTTCCTTTTCTTTCTTTCTTTTTTTTTTTTTTTTACAAATAGTTTATTGTCAAGTTAGTTTCCATATAACACCCAGTGCTCATCCCCACAAGTGACCTCCTCCATGTGGCAGCTTTCATACTTAGTCACTGGATGAGTTATGAATTTCCTACTTTTCTACTGAAAGCTTGAGGAAAAACACAGCCAATCACTTTGGAAAAATATTAATGTTTATGAACTACACTCTTGACTATCAGATCTGAAGAGAAAAGTAGATCTCTTAATCAAAGAAAATTTCCCAAATGGGTATCATTTTATAACTTGGGGAATAACTTTTAAACCTAATCACTGTTTACACATAAAAATTAATCTGTGACATTAAACACTAAGTGTATCATTCAATTCATTTGATTTGCCCATTGCAATCATCTGAAAAAGTTTATTCTTTTTCTTTTTACAGTGAAAAAAAATTCTTCCAAATTTATGAGCAACCATCTCAATACATAGTCAATGTAACCGGCCATTTAAATAAAATTCCCTAAGGAAGCTCACACACCGGTAGTGATGACTACTATTTTATGTTTATTATCAGCCTGCAGGTGAGTAAATACCATCAATACTAAGAGATCATCTCAAATCATTATGTTTAGAGGGATAGTGGTGATAATATCAATGTCATAAGTGTATCACTTATCCCATCTGTATCAGCTCATTTCATATATGCCTCATCACTTCTTTTCCCCCTGTTACTCATTGAAAGGGGCAGCATCTACTTGATGTTATAAAAAAAAAAAAAAGGTCACAAATAAATGAAAGTCAGAGTCTTGTATAGGGAACAAAAACTCTCCTGTGAATGTCAATGTTAACTTTCACTTGATTAAAAAAAATCCAATATAATTTTTAACCTGAAAAGAAACTTTGCTTCAAGTATAATACATTTGAATTACGTAGAGCCCTTGTCCCTTAGAGTTCAGAGCTGCTCATTACCCAGAAAGAGATGACTGAACTACAGGATAATAAGCTGATATATTTGAAAGGATATGCTATAAATTTGATTTAATCAAAAGATTATAAAATGACATTATCAGATCTTTCAGACAAGAGAAACAACTTGTACAAAATTGGACATCAAACAAAAATCATACAATGGAATTCTATTATAACTAAAAAAAAATTTTAATATCTACTCCTTCACTCAACAAATACTGAAACCTGCCATATGCTGGGCACTGTAACAAGCACTGGAATTATGTAGATAAATAGGACTTACTCTCTGCCCTCATGAAGCATAGGGTCTACAGAGAAAAAAAAGTAGACACATTCTGCAATACTGAGAGATAAAGACTTTAATAAAAGTAGATACTCCAAAACTGTTTCCAATTACTGCTACAATAGAGATGTTGTCTTAATCTGTTCCAGCTACTGTAACAAAATGCCATACACCCTGTAGCTTATAAACAACAGAAATTTATTTCTCATAGTTTTGGAGGCTGGAGTCTTAGATTGAGGTTGGGTAAGGGCTAGCATGGTTGAGTAAGGGCTCTCTTCTAAGTTGCAGGTTTCTCATTGTGTCCTCACATGGTGGAAGGGTCAAGGGAGCTCTCTGAGTCTCTTTTATAAGAGCGCTAATCCCATTCATGAGGTCTCCACCATCATGACCAAATCACCTCCCAAAGGCACCACTTACCATCACCTTTGGGAGTTAGGATTTCAGCATATGATTTGGGAGGAGGGGGCCAACATTCAGACCATATCAAATGCGTTACAGTCTCTTTTAACAAGGTATAGGCATTTCTTAAAAGCTCTTAGCTCTCTTGGATAATGTCTCATCTTGGAGATGAGGAAAGGAAAGCAAAGTGTCAGTCTGTGTTTTGAAAATTTTCTCATCATATACTATTAATATCATTTGATTGAAAGAGAAGTAAAAGACACATTGACATTATATGAATCTGATGAGAAAATACTGTGTTGATGGACAAGACCTGACCAAAAAAAATAAATAAATAAACTAGGCTGGTTTTGGTAATCTAATTCTATCTCCTTGAGCAATTAGTTTCCTTCTGTGTCTTAAAGAGAAATTAATGGATAAGAGATAAGCCTAGTTCATTCTACCCCACAGCTGAGGAATAATGGCCTTGAGGTCTGAAGGACCAGTCAGGAGTCAGCCCGAGTATGAGAATGGAGGAAAGAAATGGGAGGTATTATGAAGAAGTCTGAATCCTGATCACATAAAGCTCTCCAATTCAGATTATTTCTAATCCTTCCTCCTCTAAAATCCCCTAACACAGCAGAGTTCGCCTTCAGGAAATGCTTTTATCTTGGCAGGGTGGTGCACCAGCTGACCCTCAAAGTGGATGGTCCTTATCAGAAGGGGCGAACAGGAGGTGGATTTCTCTATACCACCAAGTCAACTAGCTGTTTGCAACTTAAAGTGTCAAGCATCTGGTGGAAAGAGTGCTCAGTTTGGTCAAAATACATAAATGAGTTAAGTGACCTCTTAGAAAAACACTTGGCCAGAAGCCATTCCGCAATAAGCATTTACCACATTGTAAATCCATGTTTTCAGAGGATAAGAACCAAGTGTTCCAGCCTTATGTCCTCAGTGTTTGGTACTAGTGTGTCTTCCCCTGCATGGGATGATGTTTCACTACTTGACTGGTGTTAGATGTCTGAATGAGTAAAAGTTTCCCTAAGGGATTCATACTAAACTCAAATACTGGCTTCTGGTTTTCTTATTTTATTTTTAAGCTTAAGTATATAAAATTAATAAAATACAGAGCAACCTCACTCTTTACAGCAGAAGTGGGCATGATAGTACCACTTCCTTTTTATTTATTTATTTTTAGGTTTTAATTTAAATTCCAATTAGTTAATATAAAATACAATATTAGTTTCAGGTATACACTGAAGTGATTCAACATTTCCATACAACACCCAACAATCATCAAAATAAGTGTGGTCCTTAATCCCCATCACTTATTTAACCCATCCCTCCACCCACCTCCCTTCTAGCAATCATCAGATTGTTCTCTATAACTAAGAGTCTGTTTCTTGGTTTGTCTCTCTTATTTTTCTCCCTTTGCTCATTCATTTTGTTTCTTAAATTCCACATAGGAGTGAAATCATACAGTATTTGTCTTTCTCTGACTTATTTGGCTTAGCATCTACTCTCTAACTGCATCTGTGTCATTGCAAATGGCAAGATTTCATTCTTTTTTATGGCTGAGTAATAGCCCATGGTGTGTGTGTGTGTGTGTGTGTGTGTGTGTGTGTGTGTGTGTGTGTGTTTTCTTTATCCATTTATCCATTAGTGGACACTTGGGCTGCTTCCATCATTTGGCTATCGTAGATAATGCTGCTATAAACATTGAGGCGCATGTATCTCTCTGAATTAGTATTTCTGTAAGAATAGAACCACTTCTAACCCAACTAGCCACGCCATCATGGAGTGACCTTAAGGTTGCTGTGCACTTCAGGTGGTGAGACCCACCAGCATCTACCATGCTGCAGATGACATCAATCTCATTGCTTCTATAAGATTTACTCAAAAAACAAGAATTGGTCATTGCTACTGATATATTCTCACATATGGATAATTCCATATACAATGTTCTAAGTTATGGCTTCTTGACATATATATATGACATATATAAGTTATGGCTTATATAAAATCAACAGGATTACCGTCAGTGTGACCAACATGGAAAACAATAAACACCCACTCTAATTATCTCCACTTTTTTTCCCACTTTTCCCTTAAGAACCATGCTGAGCTATGAAGTTCTAGTGTTCTCACATTTCATTCAAATGCAATCTGATGCAGTGCCTTAATCATCTCCTATCTTTTAGACCCAACCCCATCCCAGGACCTAGGACAGTTTCTAAAACACAGTATATCTCATAAATGTTTGTCAGATAACTGGGATTTCTTTATAGCTAAATATATTACAAGGGGATGAATACACATGCTTAGAAATCCTCACACATTTGAAAATCTCTAGAGGCCACGGTATGACAATTCAGATGGAGTCTGAACCTCAGTAAAGAAAACCAAACATCTCATTATCTAAAAGTAAGCACGTGGGTCTGCTGCAAATGTATTTTTAATATTTTATATGGTTTCCTCAAAACTACTCCATAACATTTTTAATTGAGGGAAAAACTGTTTAAATCCTCAAAATTCAACCGCCCGTTTACTCAAAGAAGACATTTATGTAGTTGTTTATTTGTTTCTCCAATAAGAATAACTGGTTCACTGCCTGGAGATGTAGTTCTTTTGATGGTATTTCAGTTCCTATGTATGTCTAAAAGATAGAATAATCTGGCTTTGCATTGGAGTTTTACTAAATTTTTCTATTCTGTCCCAGCACATTGTGGGTATCAAGTTTTTCTTGCCACATGTTAGACATTATTCATATTCACCTAGATAACAAATTAGGTTAACCACCATTCACTTTTTTTCTTTCAAAAGCAATGTCTTTTAAATATTGGAACAAGAAATCTATATTTTAGTTTATTATTCAGCATAGCTTCTAGCTGTTTCCATTCTGATTTCTACATTACAAGTAAATCAATTCTAATTTTCTCAAAACTAAAATTACTCAAAAAAAATTTCAGTGGTAGCAAACATTGATCCAACTTGAAAACTGAAATAATTTACAATTCATTACCTGATCTATCCCTTCATTCATTCAACATTAGAAATAAAATAACTCTTTTTTTTTATACCAGTGAAATTGAGTGGCTTCATCATTCTTTTGATACCAAAAACTCCTTTTTTGAAACATAGTTATGTAAGACAGAAATAACTTCTCAAACAACACAATTATGTTAATTATTTAATAACCGTGTAATTCAAACTCTCTTAACTTTTAGTCAGTATTACTGATTTGGTGAAACACAATGAATTTTTTTATGTTAATTGGAATATTCTAAAATATTAAGCTTTTCTTATAGTTTGTACGTTGAACCCTTAGATTAGAGGATAGTCTTTAAAATAAATTTACCACAATGTTTGGCTCTAACTTTCTTTTTATCTTAATAACTTGAAGATATATTATCTAATGTATACATTCGTGTATATATTAAATATCTCTTCAGCATATATAGGGACAATTATCATAACCCTATTTTACCAAGGGAGAAAGTAAGACTGATGAGTTGTAAAACTTAGTATGAAGTAAAAGGAATAGAACATGGGTTTCCCAATTCCTAAACAAGCATGTCTCTTTTGATTATTAAAGATTCAGATTCTAAAATGAATCATGTTAATATATATCTCTGACACCAAAATTTGGCTCAGCTATTACAGTAACTTGAAGTTCCAAGGTGTTAGCATTTTCAATTGCTGTAGAGATCAAGTTTAGACCACTGTTCAGTCAATTCATTTAAAAGCACACATTGATGCTGCTGGCCGATATAGAGAAAGGAGAAACTGCAGGTGTTACAATGAGCAAAGATGATGAGTCCAGATTGGGAAATATTGAGTGTGGGAACCGGAGAGAGATATTCAGGTTGAGTTGTTCACTAGGCAGCTCTATATATGGACTCTCACGCACCTGTGAATTATGAAGGCACTTGGGACACAAAACAAATCCCAGTAAGGGAACAAAGGAGGGAGTATCTGTCACGCTCCAGTTAAGGCACAGACACCATACTAGTTATTCTTCATAGAGATAATTCAGTATAGGTCATTGTTAACTCTATATTGAATAGCTAAAAAGGCGAAGAGAGAACTTTAAGGTATGACAGATGTAACAACTGCCAAGACACCACTACCATCCCCCCCAGAGTTGGAGAAACAAAGGGAAGGGACTGGCTTTATTAAAATTTAGAAACTTGGAGAGGCCTGGTGTGCCTGGGACCCAGACCTCTGAAGAGGGGCACTGCTTGCCTGGCACCTGCATCTCTGAAGGTGTTGGATGAAGCTAATCCTGCCAGTGTTCTAGAAAAACTGGAAGCTAGATTCAACTGCTGCCGCTGCCTGGGTAAAGTTATGCAAGAACGACCCTGACAAAACTAAAAAGTGCACATCAACCCTACAGCAAGGAGCAAGTCCCTTCTCCCTCCACCAGCTGTGCGGGCTCCTGGGCACCCCCTGTTGGAAGAACCCCACATGGAGACCTCTGATCAAGCTCGAACATGGTTTATAGACTCTGAGCCTCAGCACCACAGAACAGGGTACAGAAGGATGAGGGGGTTGGAGCTGAGAGAGACAACAGCTTAAAAACTGACACATGATGGTTTCTTCCAATTGGGAGAAAGAGGTTCAAAAACGTCTTGATTGATGAAGCTGAACTGCACCATGGATGCATTTATTTAATAATCACAATGTGTCGAACATGCTATTAAGCACTTTGAATCTATTAACTCATTTAACTTAATCCTTACAACAACCATTTGAAGTAGATACTATTATTCCCAATTTATAGATTAAAACAACAACAACAACAACAATAACTGAGGTTCAGGGAAGCTGTGAAATGACCAAAGCTCTATAGTCAGTAATTCCACATGTCTAAACATTTCTTTTCCTTTATAACTTGAAATAGTGATTCTCAAACTGTGGTCTGTGCAAGCCTCGAGCTCCACGAATTACCCAAGTGGCCACTGTGGGGATGATAATCAGATAAAGCTTGGCTCCCACCCTTGCTTCAAAGTGCAGCAGCTCTCGGGGCACCTGGGTGGCTCAGTCGGTTGAGCGTTCGACTTTGGCTCAGGTCATGATCTCAATGGTTCATGGGTTCAAGCCCCATGTCGGGCTCTGTGCTGACAGCTCAGAGCCTGGAGCCTGCTTCATATTCTGTCTCTCTCTCTCTCTGACCCTGCCCTGCTCTCTCTCTCTCTCTCTCTCTCTCTCTCTCTCTCTCTCTCTCTCAGAAATGAATAAAACATTAAAAAAATTTTTTTAAGAAGTGCAGCAGCTCTCCATTTACCTATTTCCTAAATAAAAGAGGGATTCAGAGGGAATTCAGGAAGCCATGTAAGAGTCCTTTGGAAATAAGGAGTTTGGTGTTGAAAAAGCTTGAAAACTTCTTCTTTAAAAGCAGATGAGGATCTTTTTTTACCCTATAGAGTTGCTCCTGAACAATTCCCGGCTGCTTAGTTTAATATCACTTTTCCCCTTCTCTAGTTTGACTCTCAGATTAAGGGCGAGAATTGCTTTTTTAATATCATACTGGTACCATCTAATTGCTCCTCTCCTAAATTGATGGCTCCTACTAAGAAAAGATGCTTTTAATTTATCCCAGAGTTTGACAGACTCAGTTAGCACTCTTGGACCTCTGCTTTCTCTCTTCCCTCAAGACTGAAGCCGAGAAGAAGCCTTCTCTCCCAGCCAGCTCCAAAGCCACCTGCTCACTCCTCTCCCATTTGATATGAGACTTCACCATGTTATAATCCAGCCTTCTGCTAAGGCTCTGGGACTCTTTAAAGGAGAAAAATTAGTTTTTCTCTAGAGAGTCTAAAAGCATAACATATATATAAAACAATTTAAAATAAAACCACATAAAGAAGTCTACTGAAACTCAGATGGGTCTGCTCCTTCCCCAGCAAGCCAGGAATGTCAGGTTGCAGCACATAGGGAACCATGCATAAGGTAATATTTCTTCATTTCACATAAGAACTTTGCATTAAGTCAAATCCGGGCATAAAATGAGGAGTACTAAGGAGTAGTTGTCCTTGGCCTAGAATTTGTAAATCTTTTCATTTATACAAATTAATTTTATTTCAACTGAATCCAGTATTTCAGTCATTATGTGAAAGCTATATATTATTATCCTTTGGGAATAAGGTAGGGTATAAAAATTATAGAATTTGGGTCATACTCGTAATTAGTTATTAATATGCACATAAAGAAAATCTTTGTGCATCTTAAACTTTGTCAAAGAATTTCTGCAAGTAATCAAAGAGCCATAATATGACATTGGGTAAGGATGCAAATTAATTTTAAGCCATGTGGAGCCATTAAGAATGAAAATGAAAATGCCATGGAGAGTTAAGGGCAATTAAAAACACTTATGGCTTTTTAATCTGTTCAAAGCAAACTATAACATTTTATCATCATAAAGCCACTAGTTTTCATAATATTTAAATGCTCACATAAGAATTAGAGAGAATACCTTAAATCAAAGGGAAATAATTCCTTAGGGTTATTGTGTGTGGCTTTATCATTTCCAAAGTACTTTTCCTGATCACTCATATGAACTAAAGAACAGTTCTTTACTCAGGAGAGGTATCTGTGCCCAGAGATATTTGGTGTTAAGCCAAAGATCACACAGAAAGGTGAAGAGAAAGACTGACGTGTAGGCCTTCTGTCTTCTACTACATTATACATGGCATCCAGCAAGGCAAATCACAATAGTGCAAACATATGCTCATGTGTGCACACAGAGGCTTTTCTTATAGCTTACATATAAAGCAACTGTAAAAAAAATTATTTCAAAATATGGCATTATGAAACTATAAACTCACACAGCTAAACTTAACTTTGTTACATATGCATTTTTCACATTCTGCCAGGTATTGATGTATTTTTATACATCTCTATTTCATTAGTAGACCACAAACTTCTTGAGAGAAAGGACCATACCTTATATTAAGTGTATTTTTTGTCCTCAGAGAATTTAATAAAATGTCTTACACATAATATGTTTTCAATATGTAGAATGAATTACAATTCAAGCTTAAGTATACCACAAATCTTTTAACTCTAAAACAAATTTAATTGTTTCTACATAGAAGTGAACTGAGGCAAGGTGTTTTGTGAATTAACCAAGGCAAGTTAGTGTCAGCGTCAGATCTAAACTGTAAAATCTAGACAACATAACAATGGAATTCTGAGTTTCAGAAGCCTTTTCATAGGCTTCTGTTTACCCATTACCCCTGTTTTAGGCAGCTTTGGGTGTGATTAAATCCGCAGTCAGAATCCTAAATTAATGCACATCCAGCTTACTTGATATATATGTATTGAGCCACCGCTAGATTCGTAATAAAAATGCATTGTGTGAATGAATGAAGGATGCCATCAGCAAGTAGCCCAGTGACACCAGAAAGATGCTGAGTTGTGTGGCTCAGGCCCCAGGCATTGATTTCCCACACCAAGTAAGATTATCAATTGTTCCTCCAGCTTGGTCAAGCCTCCCCACTGATCTAAAAAGCAGGAAAGTCACATGCTCACAAGCTACACCACTTACATCCATAAGGGCCTCCAAAAAGAGCCGCACTTGCTGCCATTGAGGTTGTAGCAAACTGTCTTACCTGCACAGCAAAGTCCCAGTTCAGGACCTATCACCTTCACTGACCTGACACCCATTGTAGAGAAGAAATGCTCCTTTACACTAGGCACCTCACTGTGATTCTTCTTCTCTCATTTTCCCACTGTGAAATCAGTAAGCACTTGGGATTTTCATGGTCAGGCTAAAAATGAATGAATGAGCAGTCCACCCAAGAATGTGTAAGTTGTATACAACATACATCTCTGGACTTTCATAATATAGAATGTTTTTCATATTACATTCTCCAATTACATTTAAACCCTATAGTTAACAACTTTTCACTAATTTAAATTTTCATTTAGGGGCACCTGGGTGACTCAGTCAGTTAAGTGTCCTACTGGCTCAGGTTATGATCTTGCATTTGTGGGTTAGAGCGCCACATCAGGCTCTGTGCTGACAGCTCAGAGCCTGGAGCCTGCTTGAGATTCTGTCTCCCTCTCTCTCCACCTCTCCCCAGCTCATTCTCTCTCTCCCTCCCCCACCAAATATAAATATTCAAAAAATTAAACTTTCATTTAAAGATGAAAAAAGAGTAGCTTGACTTTATTTCTGAACATATAGATATAAAAGCCATCTCTAATTTTTAAATTCCCTATTGGAAGCTTCTAAAAAGTTCTTTGATTTTCATTAATCATGGGATTTCCTATTTTTTAACCTAATACTAAAGAATCATTGTAGTTTGTGTGTCCTACATAAAACCATAATCAGTATTTCTCACAAACTCTACTGATAAAAAGTTTGGCTATGCGAATTTAAGTAATAAACTGGCAAAGGGGTTAAGGAACTAACATATCAGTAAATGAATCCTTCTCAAAAGCAAATTTGAACAAATGCCACTTCAGTGCACACATTACCTCCTTATCAAAATTATATCGAGGAGAGTTTTAAAATCTAAAATCTAAAATCTTCTCACACAGTTCAGGTCAAGACATTTGAACTGCAGTGTTTCATTCTGCACCTTCCATGCTGAACTACCATGGTGTTCACTTTGTCTCATTTCACATAAGACATTTGGGAAGAACCACTGTTTTCTGATATTTTCCTACAAAGTGCAGCATATACACCTTACAAGGGAGAATGCAAATAATTTTTAAATCTGGGAGAAAACCACACATAAGTAAAATAATTTCAGTGCTCTCCTGAGCATTTACAGACCTATCTTTATTGTTGAGTTTGTCTTTGTTATACTTAATAAAAATTAATTTACTAACAAAAATATAATCTTACACTACCCTGCAAAGACTTGTTTCTCCCAAAGGAAGTTTTGAAATACAGGAAAGGAAGTGTGACTATTAGCTGATATGACAGATGGCAGAATGACATTTCAACCAGGGATAGCTGTGATTAATATATGCGCAAACATCCATTCGAAAGAAAAATCTCTATATCACCAAGTAGAAATTCTGATCAAATCATGGGTTGTTATGACAAGTTCTCATTATTTTCATAACCTTGGAAAGCGTTATCCAGTTAGAAGCTAATGGTTCAGCCAACCTCCTAAGGTAAAATAAGGACAGATACCCCCAAACAAAAGACTTACATTATTATGGGCATGTTCTCTGAAAATGGCCTCTTTGAGCCCTCCTAGCTCTCTTTCTGTTACACAATTGTGCAAATCATGGTTGGTTAGACTAAGGATGAATGCTAACCCAGTTAGCATAATCAAATTTCTTCAACTGAAAATTTGGAATTGGAATCCAGAAGCCAGTCAGCAACATGCCAACCTGAGCTCCATGGAGCACCTCAGAAAATGAGGCAACGGAAGGACTAGCTGGAGAGGGTGGGAGACAAAGAAAAGAGAGGCCTTCCAGTCTCCCCAGCCCGTTTTTCTGCATTCCTGCTCTTGTGATACGTCCCTGTCTCCTTAAATTCCTCTGTGTTAACTCCCCTTGAGTTGCATGTTACCTAAAACCCAGACCCTTAAATAATCATACACCCATACATTAAATTAGTTGCTCTTGTATTTTTATTTACACTTCCATAAGCCTATAGCTCATCTTCTCCTCCAAAGTATAAGTTCCCTAAGAGCAAAGTTTTTTTTTTTAATTTTTTTATCAATTTGAGTATAATTGACACACAATGTTACCCTAGTTTCAGGTGTACAATTCAGTGATTTGATAAGTTTATACATTATGCTGTGATCGCCACAAGTGAGCTACCATCTGCCCCATTATATCACTATTACAGTATCATTAACTGTATTTCTTATTGTCTGATTTTACTTCCGTGACTTACTCATTCCATAACTGGAGGCCTGTATCTCCCTCTCCCCTTCACCTATTCTGCCCAACCCTCCATCCTCCTTCCCTCTGGCAACCATCGGTTTGTTCTCTGTATTTAAAGTTCTGATTCTTGGGGCGCCTGGGTGGCTTAGTCGGTTAAGCGTCAGACTTTCGCTCAGGTCATGATCTTGCGGTTCGTGGGTTCGAGCCCCGCGTCGGGCTCTGTACTGACTGCCAGTTCAGAGCCTGGAGCCTGTTTCAGTCTGTGACTCCCTCTCTCTCTGACCCTCCCCTGCTCACGCTGTCTCTCTCTCTCTCCTAGAAATAAATAAATTAAAAAAAAAAAAGTTCTGATTCTGTCCCTTGTTTATTTTTTTAGATCCCATTTATAACTGGAATCAGATGGTATTTTTGCAAAGACTATTATTTATACTCCTTACATACACTCACCACATACACATATATAATATATTGAATATGCAAGTATACATTTAATGTATTACTTGAATATAGCAATATATTGAATGTAGTAAGGCAACTTTAAATATTGCTCAGTAATTACAGCTCTCTGTTGACATCTTTTTTCCTTTTTACTCAAAAATGTTATTGTTTATAATTATGATCCATTGTATGGCCTACATACAAATTCATATGTTGTTTTTGGAGTATTCCTCAGTATTTGCAAACACCAAGAATTAACCCCTTGGCTTTGTTTTGCAACTTTTAGATGACAGATTGTGTTATATGCTGTTCCTTATATTGCTGCTGCAACTAGACTATGTTAAAATGCAAAGTAAGAAAACCAAAGAGTACCTCTTGGGAGAATAGATCCATGCCTAGAAGAACAGTAAAATCCCCTACCCTGGGGGGAGAAAAAAAAAAAGTTCACATAACCAAACCAGAAGTTCAGCTAAGTGACTTCACTGCTAAATAGCAGGTAGTGGAAAAGAAAAGGGCTAGCTTTAGTTATCTCCTACCTTTCTTTCTTGAAGTGTATTTCCAGCCTGTACTCATCACCTCTTGTCCTGAAATTGCCATTGGACCTCTGACAGTTCTATTTGTATTATTTAACCCCAGAGTGACCAGGAGCAGGTCTTTGTTTATTCATGTGAAGGTCCTCGTATTCAATACCTTCCTATTCCCAATAATAAGAGTCAATGTTCTCATTACTTCACCCTTAGATCTGGCAACAATCTCCTAGTGATACTCTTTGGTTTATCTCATTTCTTTTCAATTTGTCTTCCATAAGGCTTCCAGTTCTAAAGTCATGCGATCATTCCTTTACTAAAAAATCAGTATGGTTCTCAGAGGTCAAAACTGCTCCCATTTCCCCCTTTAACCTAATTTCCTACTGTGTGCATCCACTTGTTCAACGATGTATACTAATCACATATAAGGGCAAGCATTTGCTAAGCACTAGGAACACAGTGAGGAATACAGACAAGTAAACAGGATGCAAGACTGTCGTGATTAGCAGTATAATAGAGATGTATATGGTGTTAAGAAAGCATACAGAAAACATAACAAATCCAGTCTGGATGGGTTTATCAGAAAATGCTTCCTGAAAGAAGTGGTATAAAAAAATGAAATCTAAAGGGCAAGAAGTTATTAGCAAGGTGACGGATGATGAACAAGAAAGTAGTGTTGGGAGACCAGTGGGTAGGGATATGGAGAAAGAGAAGTATTCCAGGGAGGAAGAAATATTTGCACAGGCCCATCAGCAGATGGTGGCAGTGAAGATGAAGAAGAGTGATGATGATGGAGAGAATCAATAGGATTTGGTAACATATTAGATGTGAGAGATGAGGGAGAGGGAGAATCCAAAAATGACTACCAGATATCTAGCATGAGCAATTGTGTGCATAAGAATGTCCTATAATGAGAAGGAGAAAAATGTTAGGTAAGAACATAAAGTGTAAAGAGGACTTTTGTTCATTATAGCATCTTGGGTGCAGGTGAGACCATTTTAAAAGCTGAGCTCTTGAGAAGGATGAATCAATATATTTTTACAGAAGGATGGGCACCAAATGGTTAACATCTTCTAAATCAGGATGGTGGCCTTTTTATTTATCTATATTTTCTAAATGTTTTGATATGAGGTCATATTACTTTGTGACGTGAAAAATATAGGGATATTTTAAACAAAGTATTATTAAAATGTTTCATATATATGCAAATATATATTTGTATTAAGGCTTATAACAGATAGGAGGATGAGGCAATACTGTACCAAAATATAACAATTTTTACATTTTTCTGGGACCAATATGATTCCTATTTCTTGTTTAAAAAAAATAAAAGAATTGCACTTTTGTAAAAATACAAATGAGGTAGCACCATCTGGTATTCAGATCAAATTCATCTGGTGAAGTATAGCAAAGTAATATTTCAAGGCTCACAACATCTACTCCTATGTTCCCCATGATGTCAACTTCCTCCACACTGAAGAAAGCAGTAAGCAGTAAGCAGTAAGGCTGATGTTCAGGACCCAGCCTAGCTCATCAGTTGTGCTAAGAAATTAAGACAAAAATATTTCTCATAAAGATTACGAACATAATTATTTGAATTTGTGCACTTCTACCGCAGGCTTTCTGGCTTGTAGCAGTCAAGTTGTTTTTACCATTGGAGGCATGAATGTATTTTTTTATTCGTTATTTTTTTGTCTTCATCTCCAAAGGCTTGAGGTCACTACAGACCTTTAGATCCCCATTAAAAATGAGAAAACCTCCATATTCTTACCTCACAATATTCAGCACTTTGAAAAAATAAGAAATGTTAATTATATCAGATAATGGCTACAAGGAAGAGATAATGATCATTAGCTGATTACTCAGTTTAGCATCCATGACAAAAACACACTACATATCACCAAACAGATTTTGTGTTCTCCCTGGATGCACAACTGTACTGGGTGCAGCCACATGGCTATTTGGATGAGAATGGTGGCAAGTGGAGGTGGAGAAAAGTGATGGATTTGAGGTTAGATAGAATTATTAAGACTCAGTAAGAGACTGGATGTGGAAAGTGAGTAGAAAAGGAGGTATCAAAAATGACTACCAGATATCTAGCATGAAGAGTTTCATGGACAAGACTGTACTATAATGACATAAAGTGCTAGACTGATAAAGTGCAAGGGAGAATTTCAGTATGACATCTTGGCATGGGTAAATACAATGGAATGTGAACAAAAATTGTGTTTGCCGCCTATCCTGGTCCATAAAAACCATCCACTACCCTCATTCATTCTCTTTCTCCACCCACTGGCTAAATGCAGTGGACTCCAGGCCCTAGTATCTGGTGGAGACACAGAAAGAAGGGAAGCTGGCTCCCAAAATGACCCTGGGAGCTATTTTGGTTTCTCATGGCCACTGTAACAAATCACCACAAATTTAGTGGCTTAAAACAACACAAATGTATTCTCCTAGTTTTCTGGAGTTGGTAGTCCTAAAATGGGTCATCAGGACTGTGCTCCTGGAGACTCTGTTTCCTTGACCTTTATAGCTTCTAAAAGCCACCTGCGTGGCTCATGGACCAATCCTCTATCTCAAAACCAGCAGCATAGTATTTCAGTCTCTTGGTCACATGGCTTCTGTGTCTGTCCTACCTCCCTCATTCCCTTTTAATAAACTTGTGATTACACTGGGCCCACCCAGGTAATTCAGGACAATCTTCCCGTCTCAAGATCCTTAACATAATAAAATCTTTAAAATCCCTTTTCCACTCAAGGTAACATGTTCACAGGCTCTGGGGATTATGACATGGGCATCTTTGGGGATAGGGGTGGTAATATTAGTTTATTTACCACAGAAAGTACTCTGGACTTCACATGAATGAAAGAAAACCAGGTAGTGTGTTAATTTATTAACTTCAGGGGGCTTATTTCATACTAGCTGATATTACTTTAACCAATAGCACTTATAAATCTAATAGTAAACAATTGTTACTAGCTGAATTGTAATTAGGACAGCAACCACACCTTACTCCATTTTGTTACTAAAAAAATGCCCTACAAATAACTTGTTATAAGACTCCAAAAATGTTTATAATGATGATAAGGACATCATGTTAATGATAGCTAGAAATAGACTAGGAGTGGATCAAATTTTATTTTAGCAAATAGCTTCGGCCTTTACCCGTCTTAAAACTTTAATCAGAACTTTTAACAGCTGAGGGGAAATTGGCTATTTTACATCTTACCTTTCTTTGCCTGAATGATTTCTAGTAAAGGTGTTACCAAGAAATAAAATGGTACAAAAAGAAAAAGGAAACACAAAGATACAAGAAAACTTATGGAAACGGTCTAAGTAGTCATATATTTAATGTTTTTTTCTGCTTTTCATGAAATGTAGAACTGTGGAATTATTACTTTGAGGTCAAGTCAACCTCAGTGTCCATGTACTTTACTTTCTGTAAACTTTGTACTGCAATCATAATTGGGTTATTGCCAAAGCTTGTTTTTATGAGAAGAAAACTAAAGGATGAGGTAGATCGTGTTCCCTCTAGACATTCATCACCAGCAAATTCCTTATTACTCTAATGACTGTTCACTGGGAAAAAATTTTAATGCGCTTTCATGTTTTCCAATTTAAAAAAAGAATCAGAGTTTAATGCGATTGCATTTTTAACATTTTTTTGTGCTTTAGGGAAGCTGCTTTTAGGAGGGAAATGTAATGAATGTTTTTAATCATACTAAATGGTTTGCCCAGAGTCTGTGGCTTAATTCAACTTTTCAATGACAACAAAATAGAAAAGACTAAGCACATTTATCAGCTATGGTTCCTCCCTTCCCAACATGGCTACCTATTGGTTAAATATATTTGGAAGAGAAAACTTATTTGGAAAATAGGAACAAAGAAGGCCGCCTGGTTAATTTTCACAATCTTTTTTATTCCCACATAGATCTATATGAATCACTGCCGCTCCTCAAGAACCCCTAATCACATGCCTCCAAGCTGTTCCCATCCTCAAAATATTCCTCACCCTATCCCACAGATACATTCCCTTCCCCTAGTTTATTCTTATGTGCCCTTCAGGTTTTCAATAAATTCTTAATGTCATCAATGAAAATGTCATTGCTGAGAGATTTAAGTCCCATTGTTCTACTCAGTCCTTTAACTGCAAAGTAAACAATGCTTTCTATAAGCTTGTCCTCACATTTAAACTGAACAGAAATCAAAGGATAATTTCTGTGCCATTTTTCTTTTCCTTGATTTGATCATACTCTCGGAGATTCCATCCAAATACCTCCTTGAGGATGTTCCAATCGCCTCACCGCTTTCAAAAGTGTCACAACCAAACCTCAATGATATTCCAATGAGGCCTTTCTTGTCTCAGTCTAGAAGACAGGATCTATCACAGGGAGGCAGATTTGAAGACTATACTAAGTGATAAAGGTTTTTACAGACAAGGAAGAATTGATCTGTAAATGTTGACTGGTTCTTTAAGAGGGGAGAGTGGATACAGAAAATAAATTATCTAAGAGAAGGGTTTGTCCCACTATTTACATCTACTGCCCCCACAAGATATCTGCAATGGATATCCATAACCTTAATGAACTTTCCAGAAAATGAAATATTTAATCAGTATCACATGTCCTACCATTAAAGATGTTTCAAAATATATATGAGCAGTTAGATGATACTACATTTCCAAGTTTTCAATTTCAAAAAAACTCACAAACTAGATTCTGGAAAATGAAGTGGAAGGCTGATGCAATCAACTGTGTAATTTGTGTGAAATCCACCTGCCTCAATTCTAGTAATTTTAAGTAGTCCACTCCCCTATCCACTTCTGTTGGTTCTCCGTAACATCTATTTTCTGCCCCATTTCATGAAAAGAAAAGGCATCATGCAAATGTCCTAGGAACACTTGGAGGGACTCGTGAATCAGGCCAGCAAGTCCCAGTGCTTGCACCATCCAGTTCTGCCTGGCTCATACCTCCTTGGGGCCCCCTGGATAATGTTTCCTCTATTGTCTTTGCACTCTGCAGTAATTTGACAAGGTAGCTCTAATACCTGGCAAAAATGTAAATGTAGCAGTTTTAAAGTAGTTCCAGTAACTCTCATCATTGTATCTGTTAACTACCCCCTCTCAAGATCTACCCCCAAGGACATAGGACAATAGACTTTATTCTAAGAACTTCAGAATTCTTCACTAAAAGGTGTGATTAAGGACTAAAAATATTACTATCCCAACTAATTAGAGGGAGTTATGGTCTAATTTAGTTCTATGATGTGAAGCTGTTCCAAGTTGGTTTTATTGGAAACACAAATTCTATTATATTCTAAATTCAATTGCACAATTCCACAGCAAAGAATTGGGTAATCCATATAGCTCTTCAATTTTCTTGCTAAGATTCAAAGTTTTGCTTATTTCGGGTTCTGAAATATGAATTATTTCAGTGAATCAACCTCTAATTTCAAGGAGATTTGAGGAACAACTCTTTAATTAGTCTTTATCATGCTTGCTTAAACCTTGCCAGCCATCCCTCTCCAGAAAGTAAATTAAAGTGAGAGGGGAAAGAATCTGAATGACCTGTCATAACACAGCTGGCTACTTGACAGATAAGTCTGCATAAGACCCATCACCCTGAAGAACGACATAATTTTAGTTCCAAGCACTAAGCGTGCTCAGAAAAAGTTAGAAGGCAGTGCCATGAGAAGTCAGGATAATAATTTGTATGTGTGTGTGTGAATAGAGTATCTACATAAATATTTACATCTGATAAGTAATGCATGCTCATTATTTATCATTCATTTTTTAAAAGTAATATTTATTTTCTTTTAGCCATCAGAAAACATTAGAAGCAGAAAAGACACAAAGTAAACAGACTGACAAATACTTCTTTTTTGTGACTCATGAACAAAGTAGCTACTATCATGTGCTCCCAGACACTGTGCAAAATGCTTTACATGGATTATCTGATTTAATCCTCATAGACACTCTCTAAAGATCTTCTGTATTATTTCCATTTGATCAATGAGGAAACAGAAACTCAAAGAGGTAAAGCAATTTGTCCAAGTCCTATGGCTAGTTAGAAACTGACCTATAGTTTAAGTCTAGGTTTGTCAGGACAAAGTGCTCAATTACTGCGATCTGTTGCCTCTATGTGCAGACCCAGGCCCACCTACAAACTGCCATGTGACACCTGCTGACATGCTGGACAGAGATGGTAGCCTGTCTACAGTTTGTGCCATCCTTCCATGCATAATGTTGATGCTGGTAAATGTCCACTCAGGGACTACATTTTTAACCCCCTTTGTATCTCTGTGAGGCTGCAATATATTATATATATATAGCATATATATATAATATATATATATTGCATATATATTATATATATATATATTAAATACTTACCAATGGAGTATGGACAGAACTGATGTATGTCACTTTCAGACCCAGCCTATAAAAACCTCCCAAGAGATTCTCTATGTTCACCTACCATCCCATCTTTTATTTGATGTCGACTAGGATTGTCAGATAAAGTGGAGAACACACAGTTAATCTTGAATTTCAGAAAAACAACAAATGTTTTAATGTAAGCATGCCCCATGCAATATTTGGCACATACTTATTATCAGGGGCATTGACATTTAGGTTGTCAGATTTAGCAAATAAAATGCACTGTCCCAAATATTGCATGGGACATACTTATACCAAGGAGTTATTTTTCATTTACCTGGAATTCAAATTTAACTGGTGTCTGTTGGTTCACGAACTGGCCCCCCATACCCAGAGGGAAAGGGAAAGACCAAAAAAAAAAAAAAAAGATGCAGGAAACTCCAGATTTGCAGGTGGTAGGGTTAATAAGCAAGGGAACTTTACTAACAGGTTTGTCTCGGGCAGCTGCAAGAATCTGTGGGCCAAAATCTTAAAAGTTCATATAAAGGCCTTAACTGGGTTCAGTCACATACACCATCCAGAGGCTCTTAAAACATTGCTCTCTCAAGACAGCATCCTTGAAAAAGGTTCCCACTCTGGGAATGGTAGGCAGGATGTACGTTCCTAAAAGTCATGTCATCTCGGTGACCTCCTCCAAAAGTGCCCCATGTTTCAACTTGCTAAATCTGGCAGCTCAAATAACAAGACCTCTAGAAACCTCAGAAGAAGTCACAGGCTGAAGGTGGCAGAACTACCATCAACACAGGTGTGATGATTCTTCCCCTTTGAGCTTTACATGGATGAGAAATAAATCCCTACTGTGTTAAGCCACCAAGATCTGTAAGCTAATGAATACAATACAAACAATACTGACATGACTAATTCTAATACAAGTGCCAAGAATTTACCATTTAGGCCCTACAGAGAGGCAACCCAGAGAGTGGAAATCACTTAGGTTTGGAGTCACATCAGCATGTTCTGGGTTCAAATTTCGGCTGCACCACCTCCTAGCTTTGTATTTTTCATTTCTATCCTCAGTTTCTTAATCTGGAAGATGGTAAAACCAATGCTTTCTTAAGAAACTACCACAAAAATTAAATAAAATAATATATTTGAAAAACCTAGAATAATAATTGGCACATAAGAGATCTATTACTGAGTTTTATTATTTAAAATAATACATTTTACATTTTTTCTTAATTAAAATGTGTATTTATTTATTTTGAGGGAGGCAAGGGCAGAGAGAGAAGGAAAGAGAGAGAGAATGCCAAACAGGCTCCACACCATCAGCCCAGAGGCCAACAAGGGGCTTAATGTCACAAGTCATGAGATCATGACCTGAGATGAAATCAAAAGTCAGCTGCCTAGCTGACTGAGCCACCCAGGTGCTCCAAATTTTACACCTTTAATACTTATTGAGCTGTGAAATTCTATGCTTTTTAATTAAAGCTCATTTTATTGCTTATAATGATTAAATCCATAAGACTAGGTTTCAGAATTAGTTATTTTTTATCTCACCATCTTTGACTCAATGATTGGCTTTGCTGATTTTTTCTTTTTTTTTTAAGTTTATTTATTCATTTCTTTAGAGAGAGAGAGAGTGAGGAGGGGCAGAGAGAGAGAGAGAAGGAATCCCAAGCAGGTTCAGCACTGTCAGCACAGAGCCTGACCCAGGGCTCAAACCCATGAACTGTGAGATCACAACCTGAGCCAAAACCAAGAGTCAGATGCTTAACTGACTGAACCTCCCAGGCTCCCCTGGCTTTGCTGAATTTTTAAGCTAAGATCAGCCTTTTCCCTGAGTTTTCAATTTGGACTGGCACCACCAAATGGACTAGTTTTTGCTCAAGGCTCACAACACAAAGCCCAAATGGTTCTATGGACAAAATCTGAAACCTGTCTTTTCTCCTTATTGCTGAGTACATCTCAAATTGATCAGCTCACCGGGTGGCATTCAAAAGGAATTTACCCAAGGGATACAGAAATGCTGAGGCATAGGAGCACATGTACCCCAATGTTCATAGCAGCACTCTCCACAATAGCTAAAACATGGAAAGAGCCTAAGTGTCCATCAACAGACGAATGGATCAAGAAGATGTGGTTTATCTATACCATGGAATACTACATGGCAATGAGAAACAATGAAATCTGGCCATGTGTAGCAACATGGATGGACCTTGAGGGTGTTATGCTGAGCGAAATAAGTCAGGCAGAGAAGGACAAATACCATATGTTTGCACGTATAGGAGGATTAGGAGGAACTTGACGGAGGACCAAGGGGGAGAAGAAGGGCGGAAATGGTGGGGGAAAGGGAGAGAGGCAAACCATGAGAGACTCTTGAATGCTGACAAAAACTGAGGACTGATGGATGTGGGGGGGAGGGGGGGATGGGCATGAAGGAGGGCACTTTGGGGATGAGCACTGAGTGTTATGTAGAAACTAATTTGACAATAAACTATTTGTAAAAAAAAAAAAAAAAAAGTCACTTTCATTTGAAACTGGATAACCAACAAATCACTCTATTGCTGTTAAAAGCCAGGATGCTCACCATCGCAAGTCCAAAGACAAAGGCATACACTCAGAACCCAGCTGCCTGAAAAGCACAAAATTTTGGCCCTCTTTCTGACTCATGCAGCTTGCTACAAAACTGAAAAATCGAAACCTAATTTGAAACCACTTTTTTGAAACAGTTTTTGTTGAAACACTTTAATCAAAGTTTTTTCATCTTTAAGGTGATCAAAATTAAGCTGTGTTTTCATATGTAAATCAGTTACCATAACTCTCTTCTCAAAGAAAAAACTAAAAATGAAAGTGAATCCCTGGTCTCTTACTGATGTGGAATTAATCATTTTGTGCCAGTCTCTAACCTCAGTTACAAAAGCACAACTATAAGCAAACTTCTAAAGGGGCTTAACTTGGAGTGTATGAACCTCCTAAAGCTACATACATACAAAAGCTCTATGCATTTGTGTATAAATATGCTTTTTCTCAGATTCCAAAAGGCATTCAGGGGCTTAGAGAGTGTTCCATGGGGTTTACGCCATTGAAATCAGCATGTTTCAGTTGCAACTTCTTTTAAAACCTAAGAAAGTAATTAACATTTCCCTCTCAAATAGCATTTTGAGGGACCTCCAAGTATGATTCAAGTAAGTGGAGATCCAAAGGACACACTCATATCCAGTTTCCCACACAGCTGAACACAGCCAGTTCATGTGGCCACTAGCACTTATAAAGGACTTTTATTTTTATTAGTCAATTGGTTGATTTCCACCCATAATGGACTGTTGGTTAAGCTCTGGAAATTTAAGGAACATTGGCATTAACACCCAATTTAAAGAGGAGTATAAAAGTGATAATAATTCTCAAATTTCACCTCAAAGTCATCTTTTTTAGATTTCTAAATTGCATTCATCTGATAAAAATTCTTATATAGAATCTCAAAATGTCTCCACTACTGTAAAACTAAAGTTATGAAGGTGAAATAGGTGACAATTACATTAAATTTGCCTTTCTAATTCACTGGAAAAAATGTCATCCACTCCTGTATAGCATGCTTACAAATTGTCCGGCAGAAATTTTGGTATCTCATCACATGGAAACAAAACACAAAAAGATACAAAACAAAACAATTGCTTTTTATTTAAAGCACAGAATGCAAGAACTTCACACGTCAGGTTTTTAAAAACACACACACATTTTCTTCCATTTCAGATACCTCCAAACAATGTGATAGGAAATCATGTCTTTCTCTTGCAAGGGGTAGGCAGGGTAAAAGTTATTTGCCCTATTCTTAGAATCCTTCTAAAGGCTGAGATTTATTCACCCTTTTAAAAATTAATCTATACTTAAATATCTTCTTATCCTAAAAATCAAACACAAAAGTTTGATTTTTTTATCAAAAAAATCATTTTTAACTTATTTGTTGAAAAACCATACTCTATCAATTTAAAGTGAAGAGTGTATATTTCTTGCTAAATACATCTAAATGCTTTCAGATCATTACATTTAAATATATTACATTTAGGGTGCACTAGAAATACTACAATCTTACGCTGTGCTTTTTATCCCCATGACTTGTAATAGCACTGTAATGGGGCAAATAGTAGCTATACTTGTGGTAAACATAGCCTAATGTATAAATTTGTCAAATGACTAAGTTGGACAGCTGAAACTAATGTAACACTGTGTGTCAATTGTACTCAAATTTTAAAAAGTAAAAAAAAAAAAGAAACAGAAAAAGAAAAAAGAAAAAGGGGGCACCTGGGTGGCTTAGTTGGTTAAGCATCTGATTTCAGGCTCAGGTCATGAGCTCGTAGTTTGTGAGTTCCAGCCCCACATCAGGCTCTGTGCTGACAGCTCAGAGTCTGGAGCCTGCTTCTGATTCTGTGTTTCCTCCTCTCTCTGCCCCTCTCCTGCTCACTCACACTCTCTCTTTCTCTCTCTCTCTCAAAAATAAATAAACATTAAACAAAATTTTTTTAAAAAGATACTGCAGTCTTAAATAATCTTATCTAAAATAAGATTTTTTAATTTCACAATATTACTTTATCATATGATTTTCAAAAATGATGGAATGAAATAATGTGATTCTCTATTACCATGAAAGGAGTTGGAGTATCAAAAAGGTTTGTAAATGCCCACACTCCATTGTGTTCATTACTGATTAATTATAGGATGGGAAGAATACAGCTTGCAGTGTCTCAGCTTCTGGAGAAACACCTGTATCTCTCAGCAGAGTATACAGGGATGGATTTGGAGCTGAGAGACACATAGCTTCACAACTGGTATAATTGGAAGCCATAATTTGGAGTTTCCCAGTGAACACAATTGCTCAATTTTTTCCAATGGATGAGTTTAGAAGACAGATGGTTATATTGGTCCAGGGATGCAAGTTTGATAGACAGGTGTGATAGAAAACAGAGGGTAAGGGAGTTGAAAATTCTGGTGAGAGAGTAATTAAAATTATTCACTGGATAGCATAGGTCCTAGATAGAATGAAAAAAAAAAATGGAAAGAAGCCAGGTAGGGGAAGATAGACTGAGGGAAAAACTGGGAGAATCAGAGCAGAAATATCAGGAATGAGGTATTCATGGAGGGAAGAAATTTTGTGGTTGTGTTTGCAAAATGGAATTCTGGTTGTTAGTTTTTTTGAGGGTAGAGAATGGTTGATAAGAGACCTTGTGAGAAGATCCTGTAGTGGTGTGGAGGTGAAAGTCATTATACAAAGGGGCAGCTTGGTGGCTCAGTCTGTTAAGCGGCCAACTTCGACTCAGGTCACAATCTTGCAATTTGTGAGTTCGAGTCCCACGTCAGACCCATGCTGACAGCTCAGAGCCTGAAGCCTGCTTCAGATTCTGTGTCTCCCTCTTTCTCTGACCCTCCCCTGCTCATGCTCTGTTTCTCTGTCTCAATAATAAATAAAACAAAAAAAAATTGTTTTAAAGTCACTATATAAAGAATGTGAAGAAAACTCTAAAGGAGTTAGAGGGATTTTCCAGATGGATATTGTAAAGTACCCAGACTGACAGGACTTAACAATGGAGAGGAATATTGTAATTCAGATGCCAGGGGGTTATCTTTAATTTTTCTTTAATGTTTATTTATTTCTGAGAGAGATAGACAGAGCACAAGCAGAGGAGGGGCAGAGAGAGAGGAAGACACAGAACTGGAAGCAGGCTCCAGGCTCAGAGCTGTCAGCACAGAGCCCAATGAGGGGCTCAAACTCATGGACCACAAGATCATGACCTGAGCTGAAGTCAAATGTTTAATCAAACTGAGCCACCCGGGTGCCTCCAGATGCCAGGATTGTTAATGAATTCTGGGGGTTAGCCAGAATGCATTGTTAGGAAGATGAATTTGGGAATGTAAATAGCAAGTCTTCTGGTCCAAGTTCTTCCACTTACTAACTAATCTTGGACAAATTATTTACTTCCTAGGCCTCTTTTTCCTTAACTATAAAATATAGTTAATCAAGTTCCATAAGATTTTGTGAGGATTAAAGAAAGCTATTTAAAGAAACTTAAAATAGTATCTGTGTTAGAGAAACTTGTACTCTATGCCCTTTCATTTCTGTTTGCACACCTGAGCTCATTTCTTACTTGTAATACCTTGACAAATGCACCCAGTAGTTATCAACACACACACACACACCATTAACATTTTCCTTTCCAACCTCTCCCCACGGAATAACACTCTCATTAGACACATGTCTGCCTTCCACGTTAGTGCAGGTACCTATCTTACCAAGTGTTTTACCAAATGTATTACGTGGATCTTCATTTTCCAGCCTCCAGTCTTACTATTCTCACCGCCCACTGGTCAATCTTAAGTGTCACATTTTTTTAGATGTCTTCATGGCAACACTCCACTTCTGGGTATGAAATTCTACTAGGGTCAAGATATTTAATGCTATGGCTAGAATTAAACATTCTGAGCATGGTTGAAAGTGTTGGAAAAGAGGCTCTGGAAAGATGAGCCTGGAGGGAGGAAAGGAAGAGCAAGCCTGAAGGAAAAGCAGAGAGGTGACAAAATGGACTTGCTATTCAGGGCAAGGATCAAGATATCCAGAATGAAATTAACTAGCCTTGAGCTCCTGTTGGGGTCTATGAACAAATGAACTCCTTGGATGTTGAAACTGGGGAGGGGTGGGGGGGCTTCTAGATATTGCTTGTTTTGATAACTAATGTCTCATTTATCAGAATTCTTGTTTCATTACCTGTCTGGTCCTTCAATTTGAACATCTGTAATGAGGCCTGCTATAGCACTTCCGCATCCCACCCAGTTCTTGACGCCCAAACCCTTTTGACAAGTGTACAAGATGCGCGCGTGCGCACACACACACACAGACACACACACACACACACACACAAAGAGGTGAAACTGACTTCTATCAGATAAAATCCTGGATTGAGTTTTCTCAGAAATTACTGCTTGAAAGGAAACTGAAAATCTGTTCCAGAATTATACCTTTCAGTCGAGTTTTCCTACTTCTACCATAATATATAAAATTGATTCCTTAAATTTTCAAATCACTTTGATTTGATTGTCATCACTATCAAATAACCACCATCACACCACCACCTCCACGGCCATCATCATGACCATTCTCTTTCTCCCCATCGTTCTCGTCACTAAATATTCATGTGTTTACTTCCTGAAGACACTGTGCTAGGGGCTGGGCTTCCCCACATGCAGTCTGAGGCAGAACTCCTTTAGTACCCCTAAGACATGCTGGTAATGAGTAACGTTGGTAAATGGTCTTTTCTTATTCTAAGCTTTGTGTGCTCAAGAAGTGCCAACAGAGGTTCCCTATCCCACCCCAGGGCCCACCAGGTGGGTTCTATTGGGCCAGTTGCATAAGCTTCAGCATAGACTGTGTCATTTATAGAATAGAGCTCACCCAATGCCCCCAAAGCTGTTGGAAGGAAGGCAGGAGGGCAAGAAGGAACAAAGGAAGGAAGGAAAGAAGGGAGCGAGGGAGGAGGAGGGAGAATCTAATATACCTGTGTTTAGGTAAATAAGAGATTGCACTCAAATGAGAAAACTGAACAGTTCACAAATTATGAATTAAACAGGTTCACAACTTACTAGATCCACAAATTCCTCAGAACTCTTGAATATATTTCCTCTTTAGAATAATAAACATTAAATATATGTGCGCGCACACACACGCAGACACACACACACACACACACACACACACCATAGCTTGTATGGCTCTGTTCAAAAAATATTTAAACTGGGGGGGGATGGGCATAGAAGAGGACACTTATGGGGATGAGCACTGAGTGTTATGTGGAAACTAATTTGACAATAAACTATTTGTAAAAAAATATATATATATATTTAAACTGATTTACATTATTAGTGTTAATAGAACCTGAATCACCAAAATCTGCCTCTTTGTAACTTCTGTCCATTGGTGTGGCTATCACCTAAGAAGACAGGCCACATCTCATCTCTCAACTATTTTAAGTCTGTTATTATGACTCCCATAAACCCTTTCTCCAAGCAGAACACCCTAGGATCCTTCTACTCTTCCTTGAGTGATAGGACTTCAGTTCTCATAAATGCTTTTCTCTGGAGTATTCCAGTTTTTCCACATCAGAAATAGCACTGCCGGTAACAAAGCTCTCTCACAGACTGGATTGGCCCTCTCAAAACCAAGTATTGTACTACAAGTATTGCATCCAAGGATGGCACTGTGCTTTGTTTCTTTTTGAAATTTTCAACTAAAGCCTCCATTTTGCATTTGCTATGAAAACAGTCACCTCACCTGCACCAACTTCTGTGTCTGATGAGCCTGCCAGTGACTATTTCTCAGCACTTTCCAACTCCCTCATGTTATTCTGCAGAGCTGCAGGGTATTCAGAGTGATGGGTTAGATCCTAGAGTTCATAGTTATAATCTGCCAGTAAAGTGCTGTTATGGTTGTTAAAATTTTACAAAAGAAATGCTCTCCAGCTGCTCTTCTTTCCCTGAATTAATTAGCTTTTCTGAAGATGTTTAACCTTAGGAGCTCATCACATAAGGTATGCAGGATTAGTCCTTACAGTACTGTTACATTTCATATCTTAAGTCAGAATATTATTGTTTTGAGCTGTTACAAGGTTTAGAAAATAAAATAGATATATAGTATGATTTTATTTTAATCTATGTTTGTTTGTTTTTGTTTTGTTTTGAGAGAGAGAGAGAGAGAGAGAATAAGCATGCTTGTGCATGTGGGGATGGGACAGAGAGAAGAGGGAGAGAGAATCTTATGCAGGGTCTATTCCCAGCACAGAGCTCAAGCCCATGACCTGAGCTGAAATTGAGTCTGATGCTTAATTAACTGAGTCACCCAGGAGCCCCTACAGTATGATTTTTTAAAAAGATGATAAGACTCAAACAAAGAAAAAATCTTGGTCTATAACTGAATTAAGAGGAGACAATTTACAAACTAGCAAGTTGACAACATCAGAACAATATATCACCACGTCATTTTAACTATATAAGCAGTAAAACAGCCAGTGTGTGTTTACTGCTTTTTATGTGCCAAAGATAATTCTAAAAGCATTTATATCTATCATCTCATTTAATCCTCAGAATAACCCTATGAGATAGATATTGTTATTATCGGCATTTTACAGATGAGAAAGCTTTAAAACATGGTAGTGAGTAACAGAATCAAGATTTGAAATGAAGCTACATCGAACACATACCACTTCCTGGTTCCGATTCGTGTGGAATCAGGCTTCAGCGACCAGTGGCCGGAGTGTCAGCTGGTACAATCTTTCTAAGAGTAATTTGGCACTCTCCATCAAAAACCTTACAATTTATCTTGCAGAAATTGAACAAGTGTTGAAACATGTATGCTCAGCAAGGTCAACTGAGGCAATGCAAATAATAGCAAAAAAGAAAAATTACCTACCATTCAACACAAGATTTGGTAAATAAATGATGGTACATTATACAGTGAGGTTATTGCCCAGTCAAGAATTATGATTTAGATGTCTATAGACATAAAATTGTAGATGTACTTTGCTGAAAATGTATGTATAAAACAGAATCTAAAATATGGTATTGTTTCTAAAAACATCATTTGTATATATACATACTTTTAAAAACTCAGAAAGAAATAAACTTAAAATATCAAAACATATCTCTGTATATTCTTCCATTATTTCTTCATTAAACATGTATTTTTATTAAAGAAATATTTTAATTCCTTTTTTTAAAAATATTTTTTAATTATTTCTAGGAGAGAGAGAGAGAGACAGCGTGAGCAGGGGAGGGTCAGAGAGAGAGGGAGATACAGACTCTGAAACAGGCTCCAGGCTCTGAGCTGGCAGTCAGCACAGAGCCCNCCAGGCTCTGAGCTGGCAGTCAGCACAGAGCCCGACGCGGGGCTCGAACCCACGAACTGCGAGATCATGACCTAAGCGAAAGTCGAACGCTTAACCGACTAAGCCACCCAGGTGCCCCAAGAAATATTTTAATTCCTATTTTTAATGATCGTTTAAAAAAAAATGGCCTTTAAGATGTATACTATGGCTTAAATAAGAATCCAAAACAAAAAACTGTGATCTCATCTTTGTGAAAATCTGCATATTTTATATTAATTATAGGGGCACCTGGGTGGCTCAGTCGGTTGAGCATCTAACTTGATTTCAGCTCAGGTAATGATCTTGCAGTTTGTGGGATCGAGTCTCACACTGAGCTCTGTGCTGACACCATGGAGCCTGCTTGGGACTCTCTCTCTCTTCCTCTCTTTTTGGCCTTCTCCACTCACACTTGCTCTCTCTCTTTTTCCCAAAATTAATAAATAAACTTTAAAAAAATGTTTAAAAAGGATATACAATAGATTTACCATTATCTCTGAGTGGTAGAATTATGGATGGATTTTATCTTTCTTCATTATGTTTGCATTTTTGATTACATGCTTTTATAATTAAAATGTTTTATTTTTAAAAGATCTATTATTAATGATAACTATTAATGAGTTGTATGAAAAATAGAACTCGGGGTACCTGGCTGGTTCAGTCCGCTAAGCATCTGACTTCTGATCAGGCCATGATGTCATGGTTCACGAGTTCAAGCCCTGCATCAGGATCTACGGTGACAGTGTGAGCCTGCTTGGAATTTTCTCTCTCCTTCTCTCTCTCTCTCTCTCTGCCCCTCCCTCCCTTTTTCTCTCTCCCTCTCTCTCTCTCTTTCAAAATAAATAAATAAACTTAAAGAAAGAAAAAGAAAAAAATAGAGCTCAAAGTTGCATAACCACAGCACAAGAAAAAAAATAGTGTTAAAAATGGGCTAAACAAATATAAATTGTTAATTCTCTCCTATCACTCAGAGACTTGTCCACTGTGATGCTCAGCAAGGAATATTAAAATTAAAGCATTAACAAAACTTGAAAAGATGAGGATTTCAGCAGCAGTTCTGAACTGTTCTTAATACAAAACTCAATTTGTTTCTGAGACTTTTTTAAAATGACAACTGGAAAGCATTATAGTTTTGTTATGACGTAAAAGATGTTTCATTCAATAAAAACTTTAATATTTACTAAATGGAGGAGCACCTGGGTAGCTCAGTCAGTTAAGCATCTGACTTTGGCTTAGGTCATGATCGTGCAGTTCACGGGCTCTGTGCTGACAGCTCAGAGCCTGGAGCCTGCTTTGGATTCTGTGTCTCCCTCTCTCTGTACCCCGCCCCTGATCATACTCTGTGTCTCTCTCTGTCAAAGAAAAATAAATAAATGTTAAGAAAACAAATTTTTAATATTTACTAAATGGAACTATCTTGAGATTTCTCCATAACATAAAATTAACTTTCAAAGATATAAAAGTGGCATATTAATGTTTGCATAATAATAATTTTATGTTGCACATGCAAGAAATTTGTCAAAACAGGGAGTTATAGCATGTTAAACAGCCTCTAACTGAATCCCGGTATAACTCATTATGTTCTTTCCAATAGCTCTACACTAACATGATGTGTAGAAGGCAGGTACAAGAAAAAGAAGAGCTAAATGCAAGCTGACAAAGCTTGTACAAGGGGAATAATTTGCTGTCAGAGAACAAGAAAGGATACACGTTATTTAAGGTTAAATAAGAGACAAAGAACACTAATAAAGAATCAATAGTTTTGACAACTTAGGGCAATTACTCTGTAGGAAAAAAGTATAAATCACAGGAGGTAATAAAAAATATTTTACAATAATTAGAAATTCATCATTACTTGAGTCTCGTTTTGTTCTAATAAAATATATAGCAAATCTGTCTACCTTAAGAATGAGAAATAGAATAATAGGCAATGAAAGTACTAAAAACACAGCACGGAAGCCAATTCTAAGAGAAATACCCACCAGAAACCATGATGGACTCCTAATTTTCCCCAGGCCAGAAGGTGTAATCAATACTCTTTCCAACCATTTGATTAAATGATTAAAGAGTTAAAGATGCCCAGATACAAAAAGCTCCACTTGCCTAAGATTAATGTGCATCCTTGCCAGAAAGCAGACCATTTCAAAAAATAATGAATAAGTGGACCCAACAGAGGCGAGATTGGGCAGTTTTGTTGCCTTATAAGCAAAGAAGAGAACTACTTTAAGAAAAGTCCTTGTAATATGTGATTTCAAGGCAAAAGCTATCATTTCCCATAAAAGAATTAGTGCCACAATACAAATCCAGGGGCACAAGTCACATGGAACACAATAGTACCTCTGGAGCAAAATGATGACCTGATACTGGGCAATGCAAAGAAAAGAGCTGATGAAACAGATCCAGTGACATAAAATAAATGTCACAAAGGTGAACACTTAATTTTAATGTCATTAACCACAACGGATTGGACCTTCTACAGACCAAGCTAAATATCTCAATAAAAAGCACTGCTTAAATACACAGAAGATTCTTTCTATGTGAAAACGTGTACTGTTTTCTTTTTCATACCCTTTATAACCAAATCCCTGTTTCATTAGCTAGTCTTCAGTATAGCAATGCTGCTACATTAACAGGCAATCACAGGGTCAGTACCAACAGCAGTCAGCTACAGGATGAACGGGTGAAGGACACCAAGCCTGTAAAAGCTTCTCTGTAATATATCCATCATTAGAGTCATTCCATGGAATTAAGCCATTGTACCTCTTCAGTGCACCATCAAATGCAACTAGAAGACATCTGAGGAATTTGTTAGTTAAGATTGCATTAAAAAAATAAAGATTTTATTCAGTACAAAGATGTCTAACTCACCTGAGAGGGATTTTCTTATTTCATGCCACAAGTCTTGGGGGAAATCTCTACAGAACTGATATGTGGCCAAGGACCCAGGTTCTTCAATATTTTTGCTCTGCCTTTCTTGGTATGACTTTCTTCCCCAAGGTCACAAAATGGTTTCTATAAGTTCTATCCCCTATTAAAAAGCTGAAAAATAACAACAGTAAAAAGTAACCTGATAACTCCAGAAACCAGAGTTTTAAAGCCTCCTCTTCCATTCTTTCTGAACAAGAGTAAGACTAACTTCTGATACATGCATTTATTGCCTACATTAGTTTCAGTTGCATATGTAGAATAAATCGCTCCTCTGAGCTAGCAGTGACACTGTAAAGAAGAATCCGTTATAATACCTTACCTTTTGAGATTCTTTAATTTGGGAACGGGGAAAGACTTCTAGGTTAGTGCCAAAAATCTCACAGCCAAGGGTAAAATGCCCCTATCTCTTACCAACTAGTGAAGGGTCAATAGGGTGGGCCTGAAATACAGATCGACTTCTTAGCAGACCAGTAGTAACAATAGCAACTACAATAATGTGAGCACTAATCGTATAGCTTAACATGCACTTCATACTTACTGCATGAAATCTGAGCAATACCTCTGTGTTTGAGGTACTTCTGTTAGCACCATTTTAAATCTGTAGTACCTGAAGATTATATTTAAGTAACTTGTCAAAATCACACAGCCAGGAGGGGACAGAGCTAAACTTAACTCTAGATTATGTGACTTGAATAGAAGGTTAACATTCAAATGTTCATAGCTCCTTTCTCAGATGGACTGTGGCATGTGGCAGTAGGCCAAATGCTTTAGTAAAACACCTGTTGCTCATCTAGAAACTTAGACTACATTCAGCTCAACTGGAAAAAAGAGGGGCAATAAATTGCAGCTTCAACACAGACTCTCAAGTTGCAAAAAAAACAAAAACACAAAAACATTCATCTATGTAGCACCATTTGGTAGGCCCAGAGATCCTGAGCCATGAGGCTTTAAAAGATTTTTTAAATTTAATTGCTAAAATCTTTTGTATAAACTATTATTTCTTCCCATATATTAAATATGAGCCAATACATATCGCCATTATCAACTTAGCTTAGACATTACATCCACTTCACGATTGTCATTTGCTACAGGAAAAGTCCTTGTTTGATCATCAGACCTAAAGGATAAATGCCATTGATGCATTTTTATTTTAAACAGATACTCATAACATGAGAGAGGGGAGAAGCAATAGCAAACCAAAGAATATGAATAGTGAAAGATATGGGGTGGCATGTGTGGCTCAGTAGGTTAGGCATCTGACTTTGGTTCAGGTCAGGATCTCACAGTTCGTGAGTTCGAGTTCCACTTGCAGACTCTGTGCTGACAGCTCAGAGTCTGGAGCCTGCTTCAGATTCTGTGTCTCCCCCTCTCTCTGCCCCTCGTTCCCCCCACTCATGCTCTATTTCTCTCTCTTTCTCTAATATAAATAGACACTTAAAAATTTTTTGAATAGTGAAAGTTATTAAAGCCCATGTACCAAAAATCAAGTTTAAGAGACCACAGTAGTACAATGAAACCTACCCTCATAAAGATAAAAATAGCCTTTATTCAGTTCAAACAACACACAGGTGCATGAAAACTATAAAGATAACATGAGAGAACAGGACTGTTGACACTCCCATAGGTCAGGAAAAACCTGCAGTCAGAAAGCCTCACAGTTGGCAGTGTGTCAGGCTCCTCCTGCAAAGTAATAACATGCTTAATAATTTTCAAGGTTAAAGAACAACAAGACTGGGGCACCTGGGTGGCTCAGTCGGTTGAGCGTCCGACTTCGGCTCAGGTCATGATCTCACAGTTCGTGAGGTCTAGCCCCGCATTGGGTTCTGTGCTGACAGCTCAGAGCCTGGAGTCTGCTTCCCATTCTGTGTTTCCCTCTCTCTCTGCCTCTCCCCTGCTCATGATCTGTCTCTCTGTCTCTCAAAAATAAATAAATGTTAAAAAATTTTTTTAAAAAAGAACAACAAAGTTGTCCTTTCTTCTTTCTGCTGTGTTTTGTTTTCTTCTTAACCAAATGGCCTACTTTTTTGTGAGGCCATGCATGGGAAAGCTGGAAATTGGAAGTTTCTTGTACGTTTGTTGTGAATTAGGTTTTTTCTTTCTTTTTTTTTTTTTTTGCTTCTTTTTATGGAGGTGAAATTCATACATCATAAAATTAGCCATTTTATAATGAACAATTCAGTGATTTTTTTTTTTAGTACATCCACAATGTGTGCAACCACCACCTCTATCCAGTTTCAAAACATCTTTCTCACCCCAAAATAAAACCCTGCACCCACTCGGCAGTTACAACGTATAGCACCCTTCCCCCAGACTCTAGCAGTTGCCAGCCTGCTTTCTGTTTCAATAAAAAACTCATGAAACGTATGTTTAGGTAAGTTTACCCACAAGTTTTAAATATTTTTACAAGTTTTTATTACATAATCACTAAGTAAAAAGGACAGACTTACTAAATCAAGGAGATAGTATAACTTAGAGTCAGCATTTCTAACAGAACGATTCCACATTTTTCCCCTTTTAGCATTTTTACCCACAAAATCAACAGAGTGCCATGTTCTCTGGATATAAAGAACCGCTCATGCTAAAATAGAGAAAGGTGGGAAGGCTGCCCAGGATGATTCTCTATCCTTCCCCATCTATGTCAGTTGTCTAGAATTTCGTTTGGAAGATTCCAACAAAGACGCTATGTGGGCTTCTAAGTGATATGCCTGTACCTCACTTTACAAATGTCAAACCATCCCCCATAACAACTGTGAGCTGCACTGTTAACCATAATATTCCATTACAGAAAATTATCAGAATAAAAGCTGCTAACTTCCAGGCTCAATTCTATTCAAAGGGCATAGGAAATAGTGGTTATAACAGATGTAAGTTCATCTGAGCGTAATGAAATAGAACAGGACTAAAAGACATTCAATCATTCCACAGGGGCTCATGATCTGCAGGCTGGGAGCACAACCCGGTAGAAGTCACTTGGAAGGAGATCACAAAATAATCACAAATACTTAAATAGTGCTTACTCTGTTCCTGGAATATTCTAAGCATGATTGATTGATTGTGTTTAATAAATTAATTTACTGACTATATATATTCATTTAATTTTCACAGCAATCATGGAAGAGAACTACTTTTGTTATCGTCCTTGCTTTACAGAGAATGGAACTGAGACAGAGAGGTTAAATGATTTATCCAAAGTCACACAGCTCTTAGAGCCAGGATTTGGCCCAGGCCACATGGCTCCACTGTTCATGCTCTTAACTCCAAGGTCAGGCTGATGTTCTGCCCAAGTAAAGACTCAGAGAAACCTGCTATTTAGTTGCTAAAGTACCCATGCATAATTGATTACATCTTACAGAGTACAAAAAAGAGAGATTCTCATTTTATCTGGTGCCTTAATCTATATGAGGAACATTCCCACTAAATGCAATAGATAAAAATCTTCCAAAGTATATGGTGTAAAAAGTCAGCTGAGCTTCGGATGGGTCTTAATTTTATAATTAATTTAGAAAACGAATGTTTTCTACCTATAAAGAAAAAACAATGAAAAGTAAATTAGCTCAGCACTCACCAAAACAAATGACTTACAGAACAATTCAGCTTTGAAGTCAATCTTAAGTCTACACGTAGAAGTATTGTGAGATAATCAGAAAATATATATATTGGTCTCTGATCCAGTTCCTGGGACAACGCTTCTAAAACCCTTGGAATTTCCTTTACCCAAGGGATACAGAAATGCTGATGCATAGGAGCACACGTACCGCAATGTTCATAGCAGCACTCTCAACAATAGCCAAAACACTGAAAGAGCCTAAGTGTCCATCAACAGATGAATGGATCAAGAAGATGTGGTTTATCTATACCATGGAATACTACATGGCAATGAGAAACAATGAAATCTGGCCATGTGTAGCAACATGGATGGACCTTGAGGGTGTTATGCTGAGCGAAATAAGTCAGGCAGAGAAGGACAAATATCATATGTTTGCACGTATAGGAGGATTAGGAGGAACTTGACGGAGGAACAAGGGGGAGAAGAAGGGCGGAAATGGTGGGGGAAAGGGAGAGAGGCAAACCATGAGAGACTCTTGAATGCTGACAAAAACTGAGGACTGATGGATGTGGGGGGGAGGGGGGATGGGCATGGAGGAGGGCACTTTGGGGATGAGCACTGAGTGTTATGTAGAAACTAATTTGACAATAAACTATTTGTAAAAAAAAATAAATAAATAAATATTAAGTATTCAATAAATGATGAGATATTCAACGCTATTATAAAATAGACTTTGTGTTAGATGATTTCACCCAATTGTATGCTAAATGTAAGTGGTCTGAGCATAATTAAGGTAGGCTAGGTTAAGCTATGATGTTCTTTAGGTTAGATGGTATCACTGCACTTTGTTATGATATTTTCAACTTAAGATGGATTTATCAAGACCCCCATAAGTCAAGGAAGATCTGTACTACATTTTTTCCTCTACCTGCATGCCTATAATAAAGTTTAATTTATAAATTAGGCACAGTAAGATATTAATAATAATAACTAAAAATAAAATTGAACAATTATAACAACATACTGTAAGAGTTATGTGAATTTGGTCTCTTCCTCTCACTCTAAATATCTTATTAATATCTTATACTCACTCTTCTCCATCTTGTGAGGATGTGAGATGATAATATTCCTACCTGGTGAGATGAAGTGAAGTGAATGACACATGCATTATGACATAGTGTTAAGCTACTATTGATCTTTTGAAAATACTTCAGAAGGAGGATTATCTGTTTCCAGGCCAGGGTTGAATGCAGATAACTGAAGCCATGGAGAGCAAAACCACAGATAAGATAGGACTATTCTAAATTCCTAAGTGATAAGAGCACTAGGAGCATCTTTTGTTTAAATGAGGCAAGTCTGGGTGGGCTCCTGTATGGCTTTTGGATGGTCACCAGAAATACCAAGCCTGATCAGAAGGTTGGAATTTTCATCTCCTTTTCCCCACGCCTTCACAACCCCCCCATCCCCACTCCCACATCCTCAGAAAGGAGAGCAAGGCTAGAAATGAAGTTAATAATTGATCATGCCTACACATGAGGAAGCAGCCATAAAAATCCCACAGGTATCAAGGAGTTCCCAGGTTGGTGAACACATCCACAATGAAAGGATGACACACCCCAACTCCATGGGGAGAGAAATTCCCGTGCTCAGGATCCTCCTAGACCTTACATTATGTATCTCTTCATCTGGCTGCTTATCTGTAACTTTTATCATACTCTTTAACAAAGTGATAAATGTAGGCAAGTGTTTCCCTGAGTTCTGTGAGCCACTGTAGCAATTAATAAAACCTGAGGAGGAGATCATAAGACTCTCTGGTATAGCCAATGGGCCAGAAGCACAAGTAACAGCCTGGGCTTGGGGCGCCTGGGTGGCTTAGTAGGTTAAGCGTCCGACTTTCGCTTAGGTCATGATCTCGCGGTTCGTGGGTTCGAGCCCCGCGTCGGGCTCTGTGCTGACTGCCAGCTCAGAGCCTGGAGCCTGTTTCAGTCTATGACTCCCTCTCTCTCTGACCCTCCCCTGCTCACGCTGTCTCTCTCTCTCTCTCCTAGAAATAAATAAAAACATTAAAAAAAAAAAAAGTAACAGCCTAGGCTTGAGATTGGTATCTGAAGTGGGCACAGTCTTGTGGGACTGAGCTCTCAACCTGTGGGATTTTATATTATGTCCAGATAGATAGATAGTATCAGAACTGAGTTAAACTTTAGGACACTTGCGAGTGCCTCACAATTGCTTGGTTAGGGAAAACCCCACACACATCTCATCCTAGAAGGGTTGTGAGTGCAGAAGTGTGAGGGTAAAAAGAGACACAGGAAAAGACACAAGAGGTTTTTTTTCCTACTCAGGAGGGAGAAACTGGATATTTTTCCTGATACAAGTACTCATTGGGTTCCCTGAATTTTCCAGATCCACAAGATTCCACTCTATCCCTCTTTGCTCTAACTTGGCCAGAAGATTCTAAATATGCTACTATGCATGCATCCCTACCCCAAGAAGTTTTGAAAGTTTTTTTACTAAATCACAGGAGAAAGCACAAGTTGACAATTGGAATTTACAAACCACAATACTGCATGGCCACATAGCAATTATAATAGCTTGTTTGTTTATTGCTAGACAGAAGAATCTAAGAAAAGCCTAGGAAGATACATGCAGAATTGCAGTACCCTAGCACCTGATAAATTCAGTTTAAGAAAGGTACCCTGTTTTACAGATATCCCAGGTATGTATTTTCATGTTCTGATTGTTTGAGCGTCATGTTGTCTAATTTCCCAAGGTCGCTACCTATCTCCAAAATCCCATTCCATCCTTTTCCAATACTCTCCTTTATGTTCCCTATATTCTAGACCAGCCCTACCCAAAGAATTTTCTATGATGAAGCAAATGTATTGTATCTACACTATACAAGACAGTAGCCACTAGCCATTTGCGTCTAGTGAGTACTTAAAATATTTCTGGTTCAACTGAGGTTCTAAATTTTGACTTTTATTTCATTTCAATTAATCGAAATTTAAGTAGCCACATCTGACTAGTGACTGCCATATTGGACAGAGTATCTCTAGAGAAAAAGACCTAATTGTCCTTCCCTACCCTTTACTCATTATTCTATAAATATTTATTGCCCATCTGCTTTGAGCTGGCACCATGCTAGGCTCTGGGTATACAATATTGAACAAGACAACTTTGTCTTTATGAATGCTGAGAGAGAGAGCTATTACTCAATTACATAAATGATTTCTTAATGCCAAATCATAGTACTATACCTTATCAATTTAGTTTTTCATATATTAACTTTTCTAAAATCAGGATATATGCTTTATATCAATAGCATCTTATAACCACTGCCAGGCAGGCCCAATCATGGCACATTGTCATTGCCTACACAAACAAGAACTCAGTTATTATTCTAGATAGGATGACCAGACAACATGCAACCCCTCAACGTTTCAGCCAACAAATTACATGAGGATCACTTAGATAAAAGATATGAGTCCTGGTCATTATCAGAAAATATTCAGTAACACCTTCTGGTAAGATCAAGGTATCTACTTGATACCTCCCAGTAAAGTCAAGATGTATAGATTAGGTGTCCAGTAGCTTATAATAAAATTTCAAAGGCACATTTCCTAACAACAACAACAACAAAGAAGATCACTCAGACTTGATTGATTTTATGCTGTCAGTTCTGTGAAAACATCTGTGGTTTTCATTATTATCCATTAATATTAGCTGTTGATAAGCATCACTAAGTGATTTTAAGGTTTTATAAAACAGTTGGAGCCTTGGGAGTTCTCCACAATGCTGTGCATACACCAAGAGTTGGCAGCAGTTCAGCAATGGGGTCGTGAAATCACTGACACTTTTTCTTGAAGCAAACAGAGGTAGATCAGATGAAAAGTGGCAATAAAGGGAAAAGCAGAAGCCAAGAATCTCTTTTCTCCTATAGATGAGATCAGCTTCATTTAGGGAGTAAACTTTTACATTATGATGCAAAGTTGGAAAGTAGCAATTTCAAGACAAAGGATATGTCCAAGGTGGGCAATTATAGTTGATCCTCACAACAGTCTTGCCTGTCAGGTATTTCACCTCCACCTGATGCCCACAGAACGTGAGTAAGAGCCCAAACTACTGGGGACTGCCTAGAGAACCCTCTTCCTTCACTGTCAACAGCCAGTGTGCTGAGACCCAGCTGAGGCTTGCTTCTCTCCGGCAGCACAGAGCTCTTCAATGCCAGAGTGATAAAGAAATAGCAGTCGCAAACAAGACAGAGTGGGGCTTAAGGGAACCAAAGTGAGTACCAGGTAATGCTTTTAGAAATAACTACAAATAAACCATGTTTAACTTTAGGTACATTTTATACCCCACCTCATTTCAACAAGGATTTGAAGGAGGGCTACATAAATACATAGCATATTAAGATGGCTAATTTTATGTGTCAACTTGGCAAGGCCACAGTACACAGTTATTTCATCAAATGTTATTCTAGATGTTTCTGTGAAGGTATTTTTAATGAGATTAATAAAGCCAGCAGACTATAAGTAAAGCACATTGCCCTCCATAATGTAGATGGCCCTCCAGTCAGCTGAAGTCCTTAAAAAAAAAAAAAAAAAAAGACTAGCCTGGATGGACCTAGAGGGTATTATGAGATAAGTGAAGTCAGACAGAGAAAGACAAATACCAAAATTTCACTTGTGTGGAATCTAAAAAACAGAACAAATAAAACAAAAAGGAGAATCAGACCTATGAATACAGAGAACAAACTGGTGGGTGCCAGAGGGATGAGGGTTGGGGATTGGGCAAAATGGGTGGAGTGGAGTGGGACATACAAGCTTCTAGTTATGGAATGAGTAAGTCATGGGAATAAAAGGTTCATCATAGGGAATACAGTCAATGGTAATAGTGTGTGTGGTCACAGATGATAGCTACACTTGTGGTGAGCCTAGCATAACATACAGAATTATTGAATCACTATATTGTACACCTGAAACTAATGTAACATTGTGTGTCAACTACTATTATTAATTTTAAATTAATAATTAAATTAAATTAAATAGACTGATATCCCCAAAAGAAGAGGGGATTATGCCAAAAGACAGCCTTCAGATTTAAATTGCAGATCATATCTTCCCTGGGTCTCCAGCCAGTCAGCCCACCTGCAGATTTGGGACCTGCCAACCTCTGCGATCACATGAGCCTATTCTAAGAAAGAAAGAGAGAGACAGAAATAGGGATACAGGAGAAGAAAATGGATATTTGAATTACTTACCTATCACATGAAAGCTTTCCTGGATTATTTTTCATACAGTTGTTTACTGTGGTATAGGTAGAGTCCAAACTTTATATTAGCTCTATACCTGGCTACTGAGCAGGGACAGTCTTTTACATCAGTACTAAATATAGCATTATAAACTGTATTAAACCCGTTTTATAAAGGAGAGTTATAGAATGACTACAAACTAAAAGGACTTCTTAGCTGTTTGGGAAAACTATTATTTCAACTTTTCCATTCCAACAAACTATTATCTTTTCAATTCTGGTATTATATTTAAATATATATATTAAAAGTTATATTTCATATATATATAAGAATTGCTCCCACTCACTTCATCACCATCGCTCACCATCGCTTTTTACTAATTGCCTTGTTTACTTGAATTACTTATTCAAAACAGCATTTGATTATTCAAAATAATATTGCTCAATTTTAATTGAATCCTCAAGCAAGCCAGCATGCAGCTTCTCAGCTTGCATGGTAATTCATCAATACTTCATTATGCATTTCTTATGGATAGAACATGGATTAAAATGAGAGATTTCGTTGAAGCTATGTCTACTTTTCTTTAGGCAGAAAAAAGGAGAAATAAAATACACATATAAAGAGACTTTTTTCTAAGAAGTCTAAATGCTCTATAGCATCATATCAGGTTTTTTAAAGTTTATTTATTTATTTTGAGAGAGAGCACACATGTACAGGAGGGGCAGAGAGAGAGAAGAGAGAGAATCTCACTGTCAGTTCAGAGCCCAGCACAGGGCTCAAACACAGAAACCTTGAGACCATGACCTAAGCCAAAATCAAGAGTCAGACACTTAATCTACTGAGACACCCAGGTACCCCTCATGTCTGTTATTTTTAGCTTTATAAGGCACCTTTACACTGGAGATAAGTTAAAAACATCTGCCTATACTCCATGGAAGTGACATTTCTATCTGCTGCCAAGGGGTGATTGGCTTGAGGCCCACAACAGCTAATGAGTTGGTCCAAAGTCATAGATGGTTCAGTGGAAGAGACTCTTCTGGAGCCCAAAAGGCCAAACTCCTTCCTTGGTCAGTGCAGTTACTGTGATTCATACCACACATTCTAACATTTATAAAAGTAATTGGAAGGACTACAACTGCATTTCCATAGAATTTGTATAGTAGCATCACTTGCAGACTGAGAGCAGGAGCAGAATTCTGCTCTACATTTAGAAGTGGTTTTTTGTTTTTTGTTTGTATGGTTGGTTGGTTGGTTGGTTGGTCGGTCGGTCAGTTGGCTGGTTGGTCGGTTGGTTGGTTGGTTTTTGTCTTTGGCCAAAAATTCTGCTCTACATTTAGAAGTGTTTTTTTGTTTTTGTTGGTATGGTTGGTTGGTTGGTTGGTTGGTCAGTCGGTTGGTTGGTTTTTGTCTTTGGCCAGCACAGTGGTCTGTGATTGTTTTGTAATGGATTTGAACACTTCTAGGCTAGAAATACTTCCCAGGCCACCAGAATCCTTGCCGCTGACTAAAATCTTATCTGGACTTCGCTCTCTTAGATGGCCTGCTAAGGCTGAAGGCCTTTGAGCTCAGGTGGACTGATCTATATGGACTATGTACTCTGTTTTCCAAATTTAATCCTATTGCTCTTCATCCTTAAAGCCATTTCCTCCTTTTTCAGTTTTTTTGTTGTCATTCCTTAAATCTTCTAACCCAATATCACTTTCATAAATATGTGTTACCAAGTGTATTCATTCAGCAAATATTTACTGCATCCTTACTAGTATGCTCTAGGTCAACAAAAAAGACAAGGCAACCTATTGAATGGGAAAAGATATTTACAAATGATATATCTGGTAAGGGGTTAATATCCAAAATATACCAAGAAGTTATATAGCTCAAAAAACAAAAGTGATAATAATAATCTGATTAAAAATGGGCAAAGGACCTAAATAGACATTTTTCTAAAGACATACAGATGGCCATCAGACACATGAAAAGATGTTCAACATCATTCATCATCAGGGAAATGCAGAGCAAAACCACAATGAAATATCACTTCACACCTGTCAGAATGGCTAAAATCAAAAATACAACAACAATTATTGGTGAGGATGTGGAGAAAAAGGAATCCTTGTGTACTGTTGGTAGAAATCCAAAATAATGCAGCCACTGTGGAAAACAGTATGGAGGTTCCTCAAAAAATTCAAGTAGGATTACCATCTGATCCAGTTAATTCCACTACTAGGTATTTATCCAAAGAATATAAAACATTAATTTGAAAGATATGCACCCCATGTTAATTATAGAATTATTTACAATAGCCAAATTATGGAAGCAGCCCAAGTGACCATCAAGAGATGAATGAATAAAGAAGATGTGATAGATATATAGATATGGATATAGATATAAAGGAATTCTTACTCAACCATAAAAAAGAATCCACTCTTACTATTTGCAACAACATGGATGGGCCTATAGGGTATACTGTACCCTGTAGACAAATACCATATGATTTCACTCATATGTGAAGTTAAGAAACAAAACAAATGAGCAAAGAAAAAAAGAGACAAACAAAAAAGTAGACTCAAATACAGAGAACAAACTAGTGGCTGCCAGAAGACAGGTGGTGCGGGCATGGGTGAAATAAGAAAAAGGGATTAAGGGTACACTTATCATGATGAGCAGTGAGAAATGTATAGAATTACTGAATCATTATATTGTACACACAAAACTAATGTAACATTATATGTTAATTATACCTCAATCAAAGTACAAAAAAGAAAAGAATATAGTCCCCAGAAGTATTTGTTAAGACCAAAAGTGAATACATATCCATTTATACTCTATGAGCTGTGCTAGATTTTGAAGGTTTTTTTTCCTTCTTTTGCAGTATCAAGTGATGTTTCTATAGCTAGCAGCTTTGTGGAACAAGTATCTTTTTTAGGAGTCTCTCTTCACTTTAATTTTCACCAGAATAGCTAGTGTTTCAAAGAATGTGCTTCTCAGTACTTCTTTTGCAAGCAGATGTACTCCTTTTTGCAAACAAGTCTTACCACCTTCCTCCTTTTTCTACCATCTTCAACTGCATTATAGTTCACATTATAAATTGAAATATAAAACAAACTCATACGAAAAAAATGTTCATACAGGAGAAACCTTAAATTCTTCTATACTTTAGATCCTTGGTTCCCAGGTCCATCTGCTCATCTGGGAAGGCGGTTTGTTTGTTTGGTGGTGGGGGGAGTGGGTAATATAGATTCCTGAGCTCTACTCCAGACCTATCTCAAAATAGAATCTTTAAAGTAGGGTTCAAGGATCTGCATTTAAAATAAAATTTTAGGGGCACCTTGGTGGCTCAGTCAGTTAAGCATCCAACTTCGGCTCAGGTCATGATCTCAAAATTTGTGGGTTTGAGCCCTACATCAGGCTCTGTGCTGACAGTTCAGAGCCTGGAACCTGCTTTGGATTCTGTGTCTCTTTCTCTCTTTGCCCCTCCCCCATTCACACTCTGTGTTTCTCTCTCAAAAATAAATGAACATTAAAAAATGTTTTAAATAAAATTTTAAATTTAAAAAAAAAATCTTCCCAGCTGATTTTTTAAAAAGTAGCTGGACTTCAAATCGCCTTTTATATGGGGCGCCTGGGTGGCTTAGTCGGTTAAGCGTCCGACTTTCGCTTAGGTCATGATCTCGCGGTTTGTGGGTTCGAGCCCCGCGTCGGGCTCTGTGCTGACTGCCAGCTCAGAGCCTGGAGACTGTTTCAGAGTCTGTGACTCCCTCTCTCTCTGACCCTCCCCTGCTCACGCTGTCTCTCTCTCTCTCCTAAAAATAAATAAAACATTATAATAAAAATTTAAAAAAAAAGAAAGAAATTGCCTTTTATAAACTCTACGGACTTAAGAAATTCAGAAACTATAAATCTGTCATGGCTGAGCAGTCAGGGAAATCTCCATGGTAGAAGTAGGATTTAACTGAGCTGAAGTAGACTGTCACCTAGAGTAGACTGCAGATTGGCAGGTAAAGGGCATAGAATTCTCCAGGAATGAGTAATAATATGACAAAGGTAAGAGTCAACATAAGCTGGTACATCTGTGGCTCTTTGAGATCATTAGATTCACCAGAAAGCAGAGGGTGTAAATAGGTCAGATAAAGTGGCACCTTACAGATAGTTTTAATAAGTAATGGCTTGAGCTTCAAGATAGATCAGTGTGACAGAAAGAACAGGAGAAAGGGAGTCATGACCCTTCCTGAGTTTTATCCCAGCTCTGATCTACCAGTGGAAGTCCCAACACAGGTGACTGGATTATGATTCTGAGCAAAAGGAGATTTTGTCCCCATTTGTGATTCTCAGTAAAATGAAAGGATAAGACTACATAGCATCTAAGATTTTTTGCAGATCTAACCTTTATGATTCTATTTTGAAGTCCCACTATTTCACCATTTCCAATGAATCCTCGTAAGCATTCTTTGCTGTTCTTTGAATTTTACTCCCCTCTCTTATGGAGAGAATAAATTGCCCCATAATGTGAGCAATGGCGGGTGGTATTTTCATTAATCTCACAATAGGAAGTCCTGTGTCTACATTCTAGTAACAATCAAGCTGGAACAATACACACCTTTCTCCAAGCTTGCTCTACAGACTTTCTGACTTTAATACAGATCTTTTTTGACAGAGATAAGGCCTTAAAACACAGAGACTAAAGATGGATTCAGATGCCACATTGACCTAAAAGAATAAAAGTCTGCAGCAAATACCATGTTAGATAAATCTGACCTGACAAGCACTTCTGCAGTAGTAGCCATTTTTCCCAAGGGACTTCGTGATATATGAAGACTCATATACTCATGGGATAAAGACTACACCCTCTATTTCCAAGTACACTTGATACAACCCCAAATCAATTTTCTCCTCTTTTGAAGTTAGTTCCAATCTGTCAAGATCCATCCCTCTTTGGCCTCATCTCTGGCCATGTCTCTTTTTCTGTCATATTATATAATGACTACCATTGCAAATCACAGAGATGAAGATTCAATGGAAGATAAAACGTTGTTGCTGAAATAGAGAATTCAGTGTTACTCAGTTTAAAACTGTCTTGCTGAAAGCTCACAAGATTATTCTCATAATTCTTGGGAATAATTCTTCTGTTACTTTTCATAAAGTATAGAATAAGGTCCGAAAAAGATTTCAAGGACAAAGGAACTAAGATAAAGGTCTACACACAAAGCAAAAAGCAAGATGAAGTAAAAAAGCCTCTTTTTCTTAATTCTACTTAGTGCTATGACTGTGTACTATATTAGGGATATCTGATGGTTGGTCCAAGTTCTAAATAAAAGACTTACAGGATAAAAGCTGTAGAGGAAATAGAATGATTTACTCTGGAAGCCCTAGTTCTGTTCCTCTTATATGACTTGTGTCCTAACAAATGATCTCTTTAAAAGTGGTGCCAGGATGTAATGGAACTGACTCCCTATTAAAAAAAAAAAGTTCCCAGGAGAAGAGCATCATTACCAAATCCTTAATTGTTTACTGGTCCATGTTTATTATAATTAGAATAATATATATATAATAAAATATTTATGATTTTATATATATTTATATAATACATATTTTATACATATATAATAAAATATCTACATAATTTATACATATTTCATATATTTTATTTATGTAAAACAAAGTTTAAAAAGCTAATGAGCTAGCAGATAAGTAAAGTGTTACAAAACAAAATCTAGTATATACTTGTTACAGCGGACATAGCCCTAATTCCGATGTGATGAATAATGGTCTTTCTTAGCTGTAAATTATCAGGGAGAGATATATGGAAAATCAGATTTCAACTGGACTTTGAGGGATAAGCAAAGTTAAAGATTTTAATATTTTGAGGGTACCCTCCAAATGTCCCTGTCAATTCTACGCCTAAGTGGATTTTATATTTGTTCCCTTCTCCCCATTTGCACTACCACTGCCCTAGTACCAGCCACCATCATCTCTCACCTAGATGACTGCTACAGCCTCCCTTCTGTTTCCAATCCAATCTATTGATTATGTCAGCCTGCTTACTGTTCCTGGAACATACAAAGTGCTTTCCACCTCATTGCCCTTGTCTGTAGCTTTCACTGCTGCAGTGTGTCTGGCACATTAGCTGCCCAATAAATACATGTTGAATCAATGAATAATTGTTTCTTCTTCTGTTTTGTTAAGTTCCGCAAGAACAGAGATCATATTTGTTTAATTCCCTATTCTATTCCCAGAAGCCAGCATAGTACTTAAGACATAGTAGGTGTTCCATAAATATCTACTAAAAGAAGAAAAGTAGGAAGGAAGAAAGGGAGGAAGGGATGAAGGGAGGGAGAGAAGGAGAGAGAGAAGGAGGAAGGAAGGAAAGGAAGAAGGAAGGGAGGAAAGAAGGAAGGAGGGAGGGAGGGAGAAAGGGTGAGAGGGAGGGAGGGAGGAAAGATTGAGCAAATACCAATTCTGCTACATGAGTTTTGCTTTAAGAACATGTCATCCCTTGTGGAGAAACGGGCGCCCTCCTACACTGTTGGTGGGAATGTAAACTGGTGCAGCCCCTCTGGAAAACAGTGTGGAGGTTCCTCAAAAAATTAACAATAGAACTCCCCTATGACCCAGCAATAGCACTGCTAGGAATTTACCCAAGGGAAACAGGGTTGCTGAGGCATAGGAACACATGTACCCCAAATGTTCATAGCAGCACTCTCAACAATAGCCAAAACATGGAAAGAGCCTAAATGTCCATGCACGGACGAATGGATCAAGATGTGGTTTATCTATACCATGGAATACTACATGGCAATGAGAAACAATGAAATCTGGCCATGTGTAGCAACATGGATGGACCTTGAGGGTGTTATGCTGAGCAAAATAAGTCAGGAAGAGAAGGACAAATATCATATGTTTGCACGTATAGGAGGATTAGGAGGAACTTAACCGAGGACCATGGGGGAGAAGAAGGGGGGAAATGGTGGGGGAAAGGGAGAGAGGCAAACCATGAGAGACTCTTGAATGCTGAGAACAAACTGAGTACTGATGGGTGTGGGGGGAGGGGAGGGGGGAGATGGGCATGGAGGGGGGCACTTGTGGAGATGAGCACTGGGTGTTATATGGAAACCAACTTGACAATAAACTATTTGTAAAAAAAAAATCAAGAAAAAAAAAAAGACAGAATCACTAACTAAAAAAAAAAAAGAACATGTCATCCTTGCCATTATTATAATTCTTAGTTCCTTTGGAAGTATATAACAATACAACAACATATCATGGAATAAAATAAGAAAGCCTATTTGGCCCTATTAGAATTGTTTTATAAATATCTGGCAAAATGTGCTGTTCTGAAAAATAACAAATAGTAATAAAAATTCCATAATCACACCTAAATTATCCCCAAGCATTATCACTAACACACACCTACGGTCTGTATTTCCAAATGCTAGCTAAGAACTAAATATCCATGTTTTCAGCCAATTTAACAGGTTTTTTATTTGAATCTTAAAAACTACTAGGCACATAATAGAAACTATCTTATAACATCCACATTTGGTACTTTGATTTCCACAAAACAATTGCATATGCTCAGAGAAACATCATGTTTCTAATGCTGGAGGTAATATTACTTCAGTGACACTATCAAAATGAATTGTACTTCTTGTTTAGTATAGCAAGAGATATGCCATTATCTGTTGGATTTAACAAACATGTATCCTCAAGGCTGTTTCGTATTTAGTACCCCAGGGTATACAATGCAATAATAATGTGTTATGCAAAGAAAATTGTTTTGCACTCTTCCTTGTAAATTATTCTTTCTTTCCCATTCTCCATGTGTTCAGAGACTTGTTTTCTTTTCAAAAAGGTAACATTGTTAAGCATAGAGATATGCATGGTACTTGACCAAGGTTAATAATAAAATCATATTTTCCTAGCCCACTAGGAACTTATAATACAGTACAAAAACCGTGTAAACACAGAAAACAGGATGAAAGGATTTTTTTTGCTTTTTGTCTTTGGCTATAATATCAAGAAACCTGTGAAGACTGGTTTTCACACACATATCATATACTTTGCAGGGTGTATGTAAGGTCTGCAAAGTACAATTTTGGTCTCATTCACCACAAGAAATTTCAATCTCATAAAGAAAATTAACTATTTTTCTCAAATCAGAAAAACCAAAAATTGAATTTACTTTAAGCTGAAAATAAATGCAACTTGAATAAAGGAAGTTTTTAAAACTAAAGTTTTCTAAACTTGAATAATCTTTGATACTGTTTTAAGAGTACTGGTTCAGGAGTACCTGGGTGGCTCAGTCAACTAAGCCTCCCACTTTGGCTCAGGTCATGATCTTGCAGTTCATGAGTTTGAGCCCCATGTCAAGCTCTGTGCTGACAACTTGGAGCCTGCTTCAGATTCTGTGTCTCCTTCTCTCCCTGCCCCTCCCCTGCTTGTGCTCACTTTCTTTTTCTCTCTCTCTCTAAAATAAATAAAGATTAAAAAAAAAAAAAAAAAAGAGGGATGCCTGGGTGGCTCAGTTGCTAAGCATCTGACTTTGGCTCAGGTCGTGATCTCACAGTTCACAAGTTTAGGGCCAGCATCAGGCTCTGTGCTGACAGCTCAGATCCTGGAACCAGCTTTGGATTCTGTCTCCTTCTCTCTCTGCCCCTCCCCAACTGGTGTTCTGTCTCTCTCTCAAAAGTAAATAAACATTAAAAAATAATAAAAATTTTAAAAAGAGTACTGGTCCAGTTTTTATGAAGCAAGATTTCTCTAAGAACAGTACACTGTCATCTCAGGACTTATTTCTCTGTATTATAGTTTACCTTAATTATTCTCTTTGCTGTCAAGGTTTTATGATTAATTTGATTGATCTTCTCCTGATATGTTAATAATACAGACCTAATATGGCAAATTATTCAGTTTCATTCTCTGCTTTTCATCCTGACCATTAAAAACAACACGATTTCAGCAGGTTTATAAATTAAGCTCTTTATATCAATTTTATTTTCTTCTAACTAGACAGAAAATTGCAAAATATAGAAGAGCTCTAAAAATAATACCATTGCCACAGTCAAGTCAAATTCAGCCCCCATTCCCATTATACCGAGAACTGGCCCAAATGGGGGCCACATGCCCTGGGACCTGTAGATACATTTGGCTACAGACAGGGCAAAAAAAGAAACAAACTAATAAATACCACTATTCTGCCTTCAAGAGTTAATCACTGATAACATTTTTGTCATCCTTTTCTACTAAGTAGTCATTCATAGAATTAATCAACAAATATTTACTGACTGCCTATGTGCTAGTCATTGCTCTAGGTATTGGCAATAAGACTATGAACATAACAGTTAAAATGTCTGCTCCCATGAAAGTAACATACTGATAATGGAAGTGGATGATAAATAACTACATAATACAGAGTGTAAGTACTCTGAAGAGAAAGGATTTCAACTAAATGGTATAAGTTATAGAAATAGGGACACCAGGAAAAGAAAATATTGAAAAGAATCACAAGTGGGAGGCTTTTAAAACTTTTTTTTAAAAGTTTATTTATTTTGAGAGAGAGGGAACGAGAGAAAGAGCATGCACAAGTAGGGGAGGGGCAGAGAGAGAGGGAGAGAGAGAATCCCAACCAGACTCTGCACTGTCAGCGCAGAGCCCCATACAGGACTTGATCTCACGAACCATGAGATAATGACCTGAGCCGAAGTTGGACACTTATCCAGGGCTATGGTTTTAGACATGTTCCATTTACAAGGACCATTAGCTCATCTGGGTAGTGATGGTAACATTGTTTCTGTTTGTGGTCTGCTTTTCCACTGGGCCTTTCATGGGGCTTTTCCCATTCAAAAATACATATACTTGGTGATATTAAAAACTTATATAGAAAATCCACCTATTGGTGAATATTTAATTGTCCCTTTTTTATAATTATAAATATGAGAGCTATCAGAAATTACTTACATACATATTTTTAGAAATGCCTAATAATTTTGGTATAGTAATTCTCAAACATGAAAATACATGATCAAAGAATAGGCACATTTTAATACTTTTGATTTTTATCACCAGTTTTTTTCTCCAGAAAGATTATGTCAATTTTCACACACACTAATTTGCTACTAAGTATTTTATCCTTTTTATGAAAAATAAAGTTTCTTTTCTATGTTTGATACAATGCAAAAATTAAATCTAATATTTATTAGCTTTTAGAAATTATTACTTACCAAATTCTCTGCTATCCATTCACATGTATCGTTTCATTTGAAATTCAAGAAATCGAGGTTTTAAGAGTTAATAAATTACCATCAGCTAGTTAAGTCAAAGTTAAGGTCTGAATTAGAGTCATCTAGTTTAATAACCTCTTTCTATTGAATCACAACACTATATACAACTTAATTAATAACTGAATTGTAATTAGTATTTAAATATCAGTGTGATATCAATATATTTTTATATGTTTACTGGGGTCTTTTTTGTAATTTTCACATAATCAACTCATTTGTACATTTATGTTTTCTGTACCATGACAGACTCTGTGAAAATGATGTTGAGTGAAAACAGACACAGACTCCAACCTCATGGAGGACATGCACAGCCCAGTGCAGAAAAAGAGCAAACTCAAGTTAGAGAAAGACCTGAAGGCAGAGATTTGTTTTTCAAATCCATTCCCAGTATTGGGAAGGTCAGGGCCAGCACTACTAATTGGGAGGGTTCTCAACTGGACTCTAATAAAAATTGGAGAGCCCTGAGCCCTGTGGCTCAACTAGAAACCCTACTCTTAAATAGCAGAAGTCAAGCCTGAATTATGGAGCAGCCACAGGACAAACACAGGGTTTAGGATGTAATGCTGTGGCTTCCTGAATTGGAAGGTATGGGCTAAGGGATGCCCAGATAGGTGGTATAACATTATTTCTGGATGTGTCTGTGAAGATGTTTCTAGAAGAGATGAGCATTTGAATTGTTGAACTGAGTATAATAGATGGCCCTTTCCAGCATAGAACATCATTCGATCTATTGAGGAAGTAGACAGATAGAAGAAAAAGCTAGAGGAAAAGCTAATTCATCCTCTCTCTGCTTGAGGTATATCTTGACATAGATAATGAGAAAGAGAAGGGAGAGAGAGGTAGAAAAAGACAGAGAAAGAGATGATGGAGATGATAGAGATGGAAAGAGAGAGAGAGGAGAAGAGAGAGATCCCATTGGTTCTGCTTCTCTGGAGAACCCTAATACAGGAGAGAATACAAATAGGAGCATGAGGGAATTCATAATTCCTCTGCCTGGCAGGTCCCCCACCCGTATGAGCCAGAGGACCCAGGGTGCATCTTCATGTAGGATAAGGAAGGCACACAGTAGGTTATCCGCTTTACCAAGATAACGTTTCCTCTCTATAGTTAAAAGCCTCATTTCTACAGACTCACTAACCTGCAGAAATCGTAGGTTTCCACAGCTTGGAAAAGCAGCATTTTACAGAGATAGAAACATAGTCTCTAAATCAACAAAACAATGACAAAGTGACCTTTGATCAATCACATCATCAGAGACTGAAAAATATGCCACTAGAAGTGATTCATGAAAAAAATAATACACTGAAAAATTCCAGGCAATTCCACCAGGATTGGAATATAGAAGGAGTGAGCAGAAGACAAGCTAAACAGAGGTATCCACACCAAAACAGACCTAAGAGCATCATCTTTGACACTGAGGAGTTGTTCTTCTCAGCTGCTTTGTGTAAAGAACTAGATTTGCCAGAGGATCCCTGTGTAGTCTGGACATTATGGCATTTACCATTATTTAGCTGATGGAGAGTCAAGTGTATATAGTTTCATTAGGAAGCATAGATTCAATCATTCTCATGGAATCTTATTGTCAGCTTCCTAAAATCTAAGCTAAGAACCTCCCTTTCCAAGTATTACTACTGTATATGGATTCCTGAACAATGAAGTCAAGATTCTGGTGCCTAAAATGAGCAGAACCAGCTGCACAGCCTCTCTCAGAATGCTGTGTGCAGGCTTATTTCTCATGGGTATGCTGAGAAATACTCCTTCATATTATCATTTAATTTCTTCCTTATAACAGTCTCATGAATTATGCGAGAACAAACACTATTAAGCCCCCAAAAAGAATGGAGAAACTAAGAATCAAAATGGGTGAGTTGTCTGAGGTCATAGAACCAGTCAGTGAAGCCTGGTATTCTGGCTTCTGTTCAACCACAAACCCAGTTCTTTTCCATCTCATCAGACTTTCTGTAGTTCATCATGAATTTTAAGTTTTAAGAGGGAGAGGAGAGAATTATATTAAGAGTCTTCAGTTCAATAAGCTAATCATCAAACTTGCTTTTTAAAATGGAGATAATGCAGTTGGTCACAGAGGCTGTAAAAACCCTCCCTGTGGCTTTGAGGGCCTTGTTTACTGCTCATTGATCGCCGTGACAATGCTACCATAAATAACCCCAGATAAATTGCTATGTATAATCACAGAAGACATCCATATGCATGAGTCACCTGTCAGCTCTCCAATCCCATCATTTCCAGTACCTGTCAACATGTCATCAAAGACTCCCTGAGTTTGTGACACAAACAAAACTTACTCTCTCAAGAAGTTGAAAATCACGTGGTGCTACACAGATTTGTGGTTGAAGAAAACAAAATAAGAAGTGCCCACTACTTGGGACAAAGAAAGTGTGTGGATTTGGCAGGACTCTCTGAACTGTTCTTTGATCCTACCCCGACAGTGCAAGGATCCAGTCTTACGGAAAGAAATTCAAACCTACTTTTTATTTGTTGTTAAACAATACCCATTGACTCACACCACATAAACCACAGGAGGCAAAGCATAGAATTTTTGCAGAATCCTCTAGAACAAACTACCAAATGGAAACTTACCTGACATGGTGTGTGTCACCCACACCAGTTTTGCAGGAAAGGCTCTGGTCTCTTGGGCAGGACTGGTCGTGATGGCTCAGTATAACCAGGAAGATGTTTAGACGGAGATTTCATCAGTAATTTAAGAGCAGATAATAAACAAAAGTCAGGACACAAGGGCTAGCCTCCAGGTAAGCAAGGTAAGCAGTATCCAGTTCCTGGAACCAAAAACAGAAGATGTAATTCCATCAGGCCAGACCAGGAATCAAACCATTCATAACAAGACGAAGGCAGCAAAGCAGTAATCCACATAGACAATCCACAGGTAGGGGTAAGCAGTAACTAAAGGAATTAGTCACTGAGGAGAAAAGTGAGTCAGTCCAAAGCATCAGTTGTCAAGGCATCATGTTGTAAATTTTATTCTGATACAAGATTTATCTCCTCCAAGGGTCTCTTACATGCTGGCTGCCAAGTCTCAGCACACAGCTGCGGAGATGAGTGACTTCACGTGTCTAGGAGACAGCTTCTGGTGGTTCTGAAAAAGATAAGGCAAAAGTAAAAGCTCAGATAAGAGCTTATTGATCTAGCAAGTGTATATGAACAAATGCACATGCCATTTTAATAAGGCTAATAATGCACAAAACTATACCCTGAATCTATGTCTTATTTGTAAGAAGTGACTAGCATGGGTAACGATAATAATGTTAGTAATAATAGCATTACTATATGCCAGATACCTTCTTTAAAGAATTTTTTAATGTTTATTTTGAGACTGAGTGAGAGAGGGAGAAAGAGAGACATAGCAAGGGGGAAGGGCAGAGAGAGAGGGAGACGGAAAATCCAAAGCAGGCTCCAGGATCCATGTTGTCAGCACAGAGCTCAATGTCGGGCTCAAACCCACGAACCGTGAGATCATGACCTGGGCCAAAGTCAGACACTTGACCAACTGAGCCACCCAGGTGCCCCAAATGCCAGACACCTTTTTTGCAGAGAACAGTAAAATAACCATAACAATACTAATAGCTAATCTGATCAAGCAGGTGTTAACCACTAACATCTGTTTCTAGGTGCTTTATATGTGATGTCTTTTATTCCTCGAAATAATTCTTAGTTATGTACTATTATTATCTCCATTTCACAGATGAGGCACAGAGGCATTAAGTAACCTTCTCAGGGTCACACAGCTAGTGAATCTGGATTTAAACCCATGTTTCCCAACCTCAGCTATCATGCCTATGAGGAAGGTCTAACATGATACTAGATCTTATGATGTATCAAAGGAGAAAAAAATGTTAACTCTACACTCCAAAATCTCCCTTCTCAATTCTGACTCCATCTAGCAAATAGCCTAAAATTCTCAACTTCCTTCCCATCATCTCCTCCTTCTGATAACTGAAAATGCAAAGGATAGAAAAGTGGCAGGAAATTACCATTTACAGAAAAGTATGTCATGTCTTGGTGCCAAGTTCTCTGCTCAATACTGGATGCATGTGCCCCCATGCAGCAGGTACCTTTAGAATGTTCAAGCCTCTGTTTGGCCCCTCCAAAGCCAGCCAGAAGATCTCAGTGTAATCTTATTAGCAGACACTGTTGCCCAAAGCCGGAGAGCAAACACCAAATCATGCCAGAAGCATAGTTAGAAAGGTGCATTTCAGAGATGAGGGGGTAGATCAGAAATGGAAGGTAGATAGGGTACCTGGGTGGGTCAGTCGGTTAAGCATCCGACTCTTGGTTTTGGCTCAGGTCATGATCTCATGGTTTCATGAGTTCAAGGCTTGTATTAGGCTCTGTCTGTGCTGATGGTGTGGAGCCTGCTTGGGATTCTCCCTCTCCCTCTCTCTCTCTGCTCCTCCCCGACTCACGATGTCTCTGTCTCTCTCAAAATAAATAAATAAACTTTAAAAACATTTTAAAAAAGAAATGGAAGGTAGAAACAAGAAGAGAACTTGTGATGGTCTTGATGATCACTACAGAATATGAGCTCTATGGAAGGTGCCTAGATGCTTGTGTGCTTGCGATAGACATTGGTGTGAGCAAGTCAAAGTATTTGAAGAGCCAAGAATAAAAGAGACAAGGTCTTTGAAATTTTCAAGGTTGGAGCAAGCTCAGATTTCCACATTTCCTATGTGATAAATATTACGTTCACTCAAATCTGTCTTTCCAATCAGTAACAAATATATGGGGGTGGTAAATCCTTATCTATAATCAGATACTGAAAAATTATAAGAAACATAGAATGCAAAATAAAATATAATAAATTTAAAAATGGGGGCCTGGGTGGGTCAGTTGGTTGAGCATCCAACTCTTGATTTCGACTCAGGTCATAATCCAAAGGTCATGGGATCAAGCCCTGTGTTGGGCTCCTCACTGAACATGGAGCCTACTTAGGATTCTCACCTTCTCTCTCTCTCCCTCTGCCTCTCTCCCCTGCTTGCGCGCTCTCTCTCTCTCTCTCTCTCTCTCAAATAAAATAAAGTAAAATAAAATAAAATAAGAACATATTGAAAAGAAATGAGGAGTGAATATTATCATGAGTGTGAGAGCAGAGGATGGTTAAGTGGCTGTTTCCATTCAATCTGTCTAACCTTTCTCATGAGGGCGTCTCACACATTAAGAAGGGACACGAAAGCAACCAATTAAACATCTGTCACCACTTTCCCGTTAGTGCTTAATTTTAAACAACTTTCTATTTCCTTCTAAATGAGAGTTGATTATTCAGAGGAGAGATGGCTGCTTTGTACATAACTTTGGCTTGGCCCACACTAGCATTAATCAGCCAACACATCAATGCTGAAGCCTGTTGGTTCAAGAAGATGGAAAAGGAACATTTTCACGATGGTGCAGCAAAGCTGCCTGTGTGAGCATTTCTTTTATTTGACAGTAACAAGATTAATGAATATAGCCATCTGGGTGGTGCTGTGAACATTACTCTCAAGCTGGTTTTCAAATACTGCTAACCAAGGAGCCAAAAATCACGTAATGAAACATATCTAATATCTATATAGCAATAGATCTATTAGAGATTGTGGGAAATGCTTCATGTTTTACCCGGGTCTTAATTTTTCAGGTCTTAATTATGAGGAGGCTACCCCAACAGCCTTTGTGATGCAAATAAAGTATGACCATTAGCTCTGATCCTCCTTAAGAAGTCCAAGGATTTTCTGACTTCTGCTCCTTTTTCTCCATGATCAGGATTTATAATGCAAGAGGTAGTAAGCCAAGTAGCCTGCTCTTTCATGCGTATCCAGTTATTAAAAAAAAAAATTTTAACTCTCTTACCTCCTACCACAACCCCTCTTATGTCCCTGTCTCCAGCCCATGGAGCTGTTTGTCTTTGTCTAAACATGCCATGTCAGACTCTATCCTCATAAGAACTTTTTCCTGTGTGCACACAGAGATAAAGACAGCTCTGGTATATCTTCTTCTTCTTACAAGGACACCAATCCTGTTGGACTAGAGCCCTACTCTTATTATCTCATTTAACCATAATTACCTCTTTAAAAGCCCTGTCTCCGAATGCAGTCACACTGGGGATTAAGGCCTCAGCATATGACTTTGGGGGCACAATTCAATCAATAACACTCATGCACTATCACCAGCCCAAAAAGTTCTTCCCTTCTCCACTGAGAGACACTACACTCAAGCTTTCTGATTCCACCTAAATGTCACCTTCTCCAAGAAGCCTGCTCCAATTCCAGTCTAGAATAGTCTATTCCCATTGTAGCACTTATTTTATTCTCCCTAATACTATTTCTTCTTAGTTGCTTCTGTGTCTCCCTCTGCTAATATATTGGGAGTTCCTTGGTAAGAAGGACTCTGTCCAATTCCTCTTGTATTGCCCGTAACAGCTTGCACAGCCTTGTGTGTTATGCTCATTCATTCTTTCTGTGCCTGCAGCAGCTAACACATGACTATATACAGTAGGCACTCAATAAATAAGAATAAGTGAATGTTCTCACTCTACTACTGACATTTTCTCTGATTCCACTTTAATCCTTTTTTGTCCTTTTCCTGAACTCTCTTCCCTTCCCTTTTTTCTTTCCCACAACATCAATTAACATTTTTCAAGCCCCCCTTAGAGTTTGCTTACTCTGCCCTTTCTCCTTCTATTCTCTTTGCAAACACCAACGCCTTCAAGTATGAAGTGATATGTATATTTCAACAACTCCTAGAGTCTCTCTGTGGCCCCAGACTCCCAGCTGAGCTTCAATCCTGGTATGCTACTCACCAGGATGTTAACAGTGGGAGTGGCTGTGAGCAGAGGTTGTGGTGCTGATGATGGTGATGATAATAGTAGTCACAGCAACAGCAACACTTTAACTAGTTTGCACAATTGTGGGCCCAGGATCCTTCCCACTACTCCCCTACATTCTCTTTTTGATCCCAGCAGACCAAACACAGTCCCCAATTACATGTGATGCTTCCTGCCATGGTTCTTTCTATACACCACTCCAGTGTCATCACCACCGTCTGCATCCACTTAATTCCCATCATCCTTCAAAACTTAGGTTAAGCCATCACCTCCTGGAGGAAGACTTCCAAGATATACCTTTGTACTCTAGTGGTACAGAAAGCCTAACCCTCCCCTGAAATTAGGATTGGGTTAAAATTTGGAAAGAAAAACAAAGGTTTTCCTTGTTGACTCTCTTGACTTTCTTCCTCCAAGCCAATGGTCTTCATTGAAAAAGGAGCATACACACACACACACACACACACACACACACCCCAGGAATTAAGGAGTCATTTGACTTTATAAATAGAAATTGGATTCATGTTGCCTTTCCCCATCACGAATTTGAATTATTCAGAGTATATGAGAACTTGGGCTCAATTAAAAAAAAAATAAAACTACAGTGGCACCTAGGTGGCTCATTCAGTTAAATATCTGACTCTTGATTCAGTTCAGGTCACAATCTCATGGTTTGTGGGATGGACCTCCACATCTGGCTGTGCTGACAGCACAGAGTCTGCTTGGTATATTCTCTCTCCCTCCCTCTCTTTCTGCCCTCCCCCTGCCTCTCTCTCTCAATTTAAATAAACCTTTAAAAATACAGATAAATAAACAAAACTACACATTCAGTCATTTTAGATATAATTTTCTTACATAAAATGAACAGAAATCCTGCTGTGTAATTCTCCTGGGTAATATAAAAAAACAAATTAACCTTTTTTTAAGTTTATTTATTTATTTTGAAAGAGAAAGCACACAAGCAGGAGAGGGGCAGAGAGAGAGGGAGAGACTCCTAAGCAGGTTCTGTACTTTCAGCACAGAACCCGAAGCAGGGCTCAACCCCATGAACCACGAGATCATGACCTGACCTGAGCCAAAATCAAGAGTCAGATGCTTAACCTACTAAGCCACCCACATGCCCCAAGAAATAAATTAATTTTAACTGAGAGAGTCATTCTAATACCACTGAGATGTTCATGAGACTGTCATAGCTACAGTTAGTGGCAACGGTTAGTCTGAAAATAAGTTTACAAGTAATAAAATAACAGAGTTGCAAGGTAGTCAAGTTTGGGTCACATCTTTCAGACCAAACCAATTATGTACAAGCTTCAGTATGATTGTGAGATCTGCAGCTGCCACTGATGATGCACGTGGCTCCTTGAACAGGTTCATCAGTGCTGCTAAACACTAAATGATGAGACAGATCACCAATATTCAGGACCTGAAATGTAATCAATGCTCTGACATGGAAACCAGGCTTATTACATTTCAGCATGACTGGGTTTAAATGGATAACAGCAGAATACAAAAACAGTTCTTCTCTGTACTTTTATGAGAGGGACGTAGAAGAAACTCTTAATAAATGGGACAAAATGCAGCTTCACAAGCAAGAATAAATTTTGACTGAGCAGTCTCTCTTGGCTCAGGGACTGCAATAGACCTAACAGCTAAGAGCTGCTGCCAAATATCAGCACAGACAGACAGCCCACAGTAGTGAGGAATGTGGGAGATGTGGGTTCTGTTTGACTAACATTTCACACTGATGACCACTCATCATTGCATAGAATCTTCTTGATAAAAATGCACCTAAGAGGAAGCTAATCGAATGTCAGGGGTTTTAGTGTGGATTTAATCACCTAGCAATTCATTCTGTTAAAAAACTATTAAACAATTCATAATCGGGGTTGTTTTTGAATTTAATTCTACAAATGAGTTTTAATATACTATGTGATTATACATTGTCTTTCACAAACTGATTTTCTAAGACAGAAGAAGACTAAGAAGCTGATTTCAGAAAGCTGTTGACTTCAATTGTGAGGACTCAAGCAAGCCAGAAAAGAATGATCTGGGAGCAGACCACAGAAACGTTTTTAAAGCCTCCATTATCTGTGCAAATGTAATCAGTAGCCATACATCACCTTCCCTTACAAAGAGTAAAAAGATCCATATACATATATAACAAAGATAAGTTTAAAATGACAGGATTGGGGGCACCTGGGAGTCTTAGTAGGTTGAGCATCTTACTCTTGATTTTGGCTCAGGTCATGATTGCAGCGTCATAGGATGGAGCCCCTCATGTACTAAGCATGGAGCCTGCTTGAGATTCTCTCTCTCTCCCTCTATCCCCCTCCTTTACTTGCTCTCTCTCTCCCTCCCTCTCAAAATAAAATAAAATAAATAACAGGACTGGTTTTCTTATACAATTTGGTTTTCTTATACAAGTCTCATTGCTTTTTAATTATAGTAGAAATACCTTGAATTACAAATCTGAATACCAAATAACCTTACAGTATCATGAACTGCAGATTACCAAGTACCATCATGTACATTCTCAAATGATTCTTAAATATCCTGAAATATTATTATCCCTAATTTCAGCTGAAGAAACTAAGGTCCAGAAAGGTCAAATACCTTGCCCAAATGTACGCAACTGGTAAAGTCTGCAGAGCTTTGCCACAAAATCTAATTCCAGCCCTTTATCCGGTGTACCACTGCTGCCTCCATACATCTGTGTTGATCCAACCATATCTGCATGACTGGTAATATGAAACCACCCCTTCAATAAACATTTATTAATCATCTACTTAGTGGTTAGCATGGTGTTAAATGCTGGGTATTCAAAGATAAATCAGATGACTCCACTGACCTCTCAGGAGTACACAATCTACTGGGAAGAGAGTGACATCATCGGCATTATCAAAAGCATTGGCATTTACCATGTGCCAGGTACTATTCTAAGCAACTTATAAGTATTAACTCAATTTAGTCTCATAAAAATTCTATGAGTTGGGTAATATTAATATCCCCAATGTGCAGATAAGAAAACTGAGGCAAAACCAAACTGACACAAAGAGTAATAATTAGAAAAAGACAGTGTTAAAAAAAGTTCCAACAGAGCAGATCCTATCTGAGCTAAGCTGTAAAAAATGAACTGGGCTGTGAAAGGTGGAAAGGAAAATGTTCCAGGCAAAAGACATAGCATGAAGAAAGTTGGCAAGGGTCAAGAGTTACATTACCTCCTCAAATGTATTACCTGCTCTTTGGCCTCCCTGTCTTCACGTTATTCCTTTGGCTAGAATTTTCTTCCCCCTTAAACCCATCAGGACTAAGTGGTTAATGAGACACGGTGGGGAAAAAGAAGGAAGTCAAGGACAACTGCAAAACAGGAAGGATAGAGCTGCTATTCCCTGAAATGAAAACCTGTGGGAGGAACATTTTGAAGAGGAAGATAAGGGAAGCTGCAAAAAAGAGAAGCCAAAGCAGTGCACCCTACACAGGCAGCATCTGTCTAGAGAAAGATAAGTCTTTTTCTAATTTGCAACAAGCAAATGTTATAGCAACTCTAAGAAAAATCAAGAGTCTGATTTCAGGCATGTTAAGGGATTTGTTAGACATCCAAAAAATTGGTCAAGTAAGCAGCTGAATAAACAAATCTGGAGTTCCCTAAACAGGTCCAGAAAGAAAATATAATTTGGGAGTTGCAAGCTTAATTATATTGCTTTAAACCATGAGGCTGGGCAAGTCCCTCAATAGAGACGGAAAAAATGAAGGTGAGATCCAAGGACTGAGGCCCAGAGTATCCAATGTTAAGAAATTAGAGTGAAGAGAAGGAGCCAGGAAAGGAGACTAAGAAAGAATAACGAGTGGAGTAGGAGGAAACTTGGAAGGTATCCAGAAAATTAAAGAAAGTAATGTCAAATACTACTGACAGATCAAGAGAAGGACTGAGAAGTTAGTGATCTGGCAATCAGTTGGTGACTTTAACAAGAGCAGTTCTGGTGAAATAGTAGGGAAGAAAGCTTGATTGTATTGAGTTTAAGAGAATAGGAAGTAAGGAACTGGAGACAAGAAGAGACAACTCTTTAACAGTTTCACTGTAAAGAAAAGTAGAAAAGTGGAGCAGGTGCTGGCCATTGTGTTAATCACCATTTTATTTGTTTCAGGTTGGGTAAATGGAAATGGAAACTATCATAGGGCGAGGAGAAATGATGATGCAGGAGAAAGGAAAGAATTCAATGTCCTTGAGCAGAGAATGACGAATGGGATCTAGGGCATAAGTGGGATGATTGCTACGGCTAATAGCAGAGACCATTCCTCCATAATAATAGGAGAAAATACATGTACAGGGGCACTGATGCAGATGGGCAGGTAGAAGTTGCGAACTGGGAACTGTGGCATGTCTATTCCAACTGCATTTTCTCAGAGAAATGGGAAAGACCGTCATCAGCTGAGAATGACAGCTGCAAAATATCATGAGCCTTACTGGAAAGAAAATTAAAGTTTGGTACAAAAAAAAGGAGTTGTCAAAGATTTTAAACAACAGGAACTTTCACACACTACTGGTGGGTGTGAAAATTAGTAGGACCACTTGGAAAATACTGTGACACTATTCAGTAAAGGCAAAGACGTATATTCTATGACCCAGCAATGTCCTTCCTAGGTATTCATCCTATAAAAATGTGTGTGCCTGTAATTGTGGCCACTGTATAAAAGTAATTATGGCATGATTGCCTTTATAGTGGGTGATAAAATTAAATTTTAAAAAAAAGAAACAATAACCAATCATCAAGATAGTGTTTACCGTTAGGAGGAAGAAAGGGATCTGTGATCATAAATGAGCATACTGAAAGATTCTCAATGACTAGCAACGTTCTCTTTCTTAAGCTGGACAATTTAAGCTGCACAAATAGGTTCTATGCATTTGGATATACTGTTCAATTTTAACATAAAAAATGAATTCTATTATGGTTTTCCAAAGAGTTTTATTTTTGTTTGTTCGTTTATTTCACAAAAAGTTTACTAGGTTGAATTCAAACTCAGAACTCAACTCAGTTCTTCAAACTTTGGCTGGGAAGCTTGGAGTCTTCCCATATATGTGTCGTTCAGGGCTCACTCAGATATTTGGGCAATTGATAGGAAGAATTTGGGCTCCCACTCTGTGGCTCTCTCTTTTCAAAAGATCCCCCCCTTGCATTTCAACTGGTGTGGTTGCCTCAAACTCTAAGCTCAGTCAGGCGAAGGGTTTCTATCCATGTTTTGGTTTTCTATTGTGACAACTGGGACTTACCTTCAGGCTAAAACCTGTAAGAAATTGGAAACCCACTCAGTACTGTTCACTTCCTCCAAATGTCCACATAAAATACATACAATATGTGCCTACTTTGGTTTGCTTCCTGATGTCTTCAGATGGTTGTGTTTTTTTATTTTGTGCAAAGTTTATAGCTATCTGTGGAAGACTTATTCTGATAGAAGCTACTATTCAATTACCAGAAGCAGAAACTAGCACTTCTTGTTTAAATAAATTAAATAATTAAAATCCAGGAATTTTGTATCTATTGCTTCTAGTGCTGTTGTTGTTGTTATTTTTATTGTTATTGTTGTTGTTGTTCAGTCTAGATAGAAACTCAATGAGATCTTTTCTTCTCTCTGAATTTCTTTGTATTCTTCCTTGCCTGGGGCTGTAAGATTCAACCTCACTGCCTAATCTTAATGCTGCAAAAGCTAAATAAAATAAGAAAAGGGGAAAGTGCATAGATAAATATTTCAAAATGTACCTCTATAAATGCAAATTATATCAGGTTAGAGGTAACACATTAAAATCATCATTTGAACAAATTAGTTTGCTGGTCTAGGAGGTCCTGAAGGTGAAGGATACATGAGAGGAGAGAGTTCAGAAGGGAGAAAAACACCTAGAGCTGGTAAGAGACACAGCTGAGTCCTCTTAGTTAGGTCTGAGATGTGGATAAAAGGCTGATAACTAGTAGATGAAGGAGGTGCTCCAAAGACAGCTTAGAGACAAGAAAATGGACAATCCCTAAATTTTAGAATTATAGACTCATGGCATTTTAAGCCTAAAAGATACTTATCAGATCATCTAAATTCAAAAGCTTATTTTGGAGGCTGGGAAACTGAGTCTCACGCTTTGCTTGCTTCATAATTTAGTCAAGGTGCCCAATCCCCTCAGCCAAGTTTCGGTGCTGTAGTATTCTTTTTAACAGCCTGGGACCTGTTCACATTTGTGTTTTGATTAATCAATGTTGTGTATGATGGCTTTAGGTCTGAGCCACTCAATTCATTCTTAAACATGCTGGAGAATTCCAATATAGAGCTTTTTGTTCCTTCTCTGTATATCTTGGAGTTTTAATCACAGAAGAGTGAATTGAGGCTTTTTTATGATTGCATAAAATACACCAGGCTCTAACTCTCTTTTCTAATTATGACAAAGCCATGTGGTCTCTTATGAATTGCTTTGTATAGTGTCCAGGTATAGATGGCTCATGGGATTTTACAAAGATTAATTCAGATTAGCTCATAAATTTATTGAAGGAGGTATCTATTAGGTGTTCTTGTCAGTCTTTGTGACTGCTATTGACAATAATAAAATGATATGAGTTTCAAACTCCCCTGACCCATGCTGCCTTCAGATTTAATCATTAGCCAGAATCTGCATTCTTCCCTAAGGTATCTTTTTATTATCTCAAATAAGAATGACAAGTTGAGATCAGTGAATTTAAGAAATTTATTTTAAATACTACCTCTATTTCCACAGGTTTATTCTCTCCTCTCAATATCTAGGTTATAACAAAAGTTAACATCTTCTGGGCAAATCAATGTACATTAAAATGATTATAATTCTCTTTTTACTCAAAAGATAGTATGTGCTTCTAATGACGGCAGTAGCCAAGTGAAGAGAGAGTAAACTATTGTACACAACCCAAGATCAAAAGTCACTATGGTTTCTTTTAAAACGATGCACTATATCCCTCTGCCCTCTTCCAACCAAGAGAAGCCTGAATAGTAATTTCATAAACAGTACCAAAGTGATAGATATAATCAAAGAGTAATTCTAGGGGCGCCTGGGTGGCTCAGTCGGTTGAGTGTCTGACTTCAGCTCGGGTCATAATCTTGTGGTTCAAGCCCTGTGTCAGGCTCTCTGCTATCAGCGTGGAGTCTTCCAATCCCTGCACCTGCCCCCGCCCCCTTTGCCTCTCTCCTGCTTGCGCTCTCTCTTTTTCTCTTTTACTCAAATATAAACACTAAAAAACAAAAAACAAAAAATCTTTTAAAAAAGGTAACTCTCACTTTGAAGAAAAATAAACATAAAGTAATGGGGCTTGTTTTTATTTCCTTCTCTTAAATAAAAATATAAATGTTAATATTCTTTTAAAATGTACACATATTTATATTATTTTTGAGACTGTAACTGTATAGCCCAAAGTTAACTTAAAACTTAGCACTTGAGGGGCGCCTGGGTGGCTTAGTCGGTTAAGCGTCCGACTTTCGCTTAGGTCATGATCTCACGGTTCGTGGGTTCGAGCCCCGCGTCGGGCTCTGTGCTGACTGCCAGCTCAGAGCCTGGAGCCTATTTCAGAGTCTGTGTCTCCCTCTCTCTCTGACCCTCCCCTGCTCACGCTGTCTCTCTCTCTCTCTCTCCTAGAAATAAATAAAAAAATATTTAAAAAAAAAAAAAACTTAGCATTTGAGGGCACCTGGGTGGCTCAATCAGTTTAAGCATCCAACTCTTGATTTTGGCTTAGGTCATGATCACACGGTTCATGAGTTCAAGCCCTGCATCTGACTCTGTGGTGGCGATGGCAGATCCCACTTGGGATTCTCTCTTCCTTCCCCTCCCCTGCTTGCTCTTTCTTTCACACACACACAAAATAAATACACTTAAAAAAATTTTTAATAAATAAATAAAATTGAATATGTATATATAAAGCCTGAAAAAAATGAAAAAAAATAATAAATAAATAAATAAATAAAATTGAACACTTGGAAATAAAAACAGCAGCCATTTGTCAAGCAACTACTATGTACAGAGTCAAAGAGCAAAAATCATGTTATGTCCAATCCCCTGGGGACTTTAGGATCTCTTTTAATACCCTAGGGATCATTTTTTTTTTAATTTCTTCGTTTAATAGTAAAATCCTCACTAAGAATATTTTCACCAGTCCCAGATTATTGCTGCTAGTTGCCATGAAAAGCCTGGCAACCTCCACAATATATAATCAGATTTCATATGCAAATAAGACACTACATCCTGATCATTTTTAAATGTAAGACAAATTATTTACTATTTCTCAACTACCTATGTAAATATACTAGAGAATACATTCTATGTGATTAAATAAACTCACACAATCAATAACAACAAGCTAGACTCTGAGATAATACTTCAGACACTAACATCGGGGTCCATGCCAGGGCCCTTGCCAATATCAGTAGTTAGCACCAATGAGCAGCAGCAAAAAGGGGAAGTGAAAGAGACATCCTTTTGAAACATTGACACAGTCTCTTTGAGCCAGATTTTTTCTACTGTGTCCCTGACAGTTACTGGACTCTATCTCCAATAACCCAGAGAAAATAAATACTAATGCCACCTCCCTTTAGCCTCCAGACAACTTCACTTTATTTGCAATACCTTGGATTGCAAGTAACTTGTTTTTCAAGTGGTCTGCAAGACAAGCAAACATTTCTAATAAATTTTGACTTGATAAACGAGCAATGTCTTACAAGACGAGTAGTATGTGACACTGAATACCACATGATCACAACTGAGCCAATGGCCAGTGGTTTCTCTCTTTCTCTCTCTCTCTCTCTCTCTCTCTCTCTTTCTCTTTCTCTTTCTCTTTCTCCCTCCAGGGCTGTGGGTGACTCTCTCGTGCTCAGATACTCAGTCTCAGGTCTCAGTGTTTGGCAGAAATCAGTGATTTTTCAGAAAGTTGGAAGATGCCCACAATGGATACGAGTGTATTTTTTGTCACTTCAAAGCATCTATGGACAGTCCTTTGACTTTCCATACAGGAGTAAGCTTAGGAATGCTTTGCCTCAATTCTAGGTCAGGCTGCCTGCAGATATAGACCCTTCCTCTGCTGCCTGATTGCCAGTTACATTAAATACAGTCTATTACTGTACTACTGTACTGTAGTCAACATTCATGCGAACATATACAATGGCCCCCATGCAGAAAAAGATTCCATTGAGCCAATTGATAGCAGTAATTCCATTAGTGATAGTGAAAGTCATCCTACACAAAAATCTTCCTCTCTTTCCTCTCTCACACCAGCCACAAAGGTTTTCAAAGGTAACTGTAGTTAATTTCTTTATTTTTCTTTATATTTTGCATTTTCTTTATTATTTTGTTTTATATTAAGGTATTGAAATCATTTTTTATGGATATTTTTGGGTTGGGGGATGAATCATCTGAGGTTTCATTATTTCTTATGGGGAAATTCACTTTGATATACAAGTGCTTTGGATACAAGCATATTTCTGAAATGAATTATGCTCACAAACCAAGGTTTTACTGTAACTGGCATATAATATTAATGGACACATTTTTACCAAATTATTGTTTTTATTATTGTCTAAGGTTAACTCAAAAACCTCCTCTCTCACTAATTACTGAATGTACTCATTCAATGGACAAATATTTGGGTGCCTGCCAGGTGTCAGGTAACATAGGAAAGCAGGACCAAACTAAAGAAGGGATGGGCAGAGGAAGCTTTATGCACAGTTTTCCTCATGCCAATCAAGAGTGTCTCTGGCTGTTCAGTAGCCTCTAGCCACTCCGCAACACTGATCTATCCAGGGTCTTGGGTGGTCTTATCACCTGTCTGTCAATCCCTGCCCGTTAAAGAGAGACTCTGTATCAAGAAAAACACATTCCAATGTAGAAGGACCTATTTCAGCGGGAGCTTGTAATTCAGTCCAAATTATTGCTAATCCTTGAAAATGAACCCATCGAGCTAATTTTCAAGAAAAAAATGTGAGAACCACATATTATGGTAGTAACTAAGTAAGTGACTGCCAGTGTGGGAAAGGCACTTTTGTAATACAATGTTATATGTCAATTCTATCTCAATTTTAAAAAAGAAAAGAAAATCCTTTTTTGCATACATGTCTCAGTGGAGTTAATAGTGTAAATGACAGGCAAGTAAAGTGTAAATGACATGTGAGAACCGTGGTATCAACAATATGGTTTTCAAGATGAATTGTATTTTATACCATTTGGAAGGGTTTTTTCAGAAACTCTAATTCCCTCTGACTAAAATGCCTGAATAGATAAATTGTCATCACTAAGAAACATGTAATTTTTGGCTTTATCATACTTTAGCAACAAAACAAAAATCCATTTCTTATGTATCATAATTCCTTGAGGTCTGTATGAAACAAATACATCTTAAAACAAAATGAAATCTATATGCTGAGAGCCATACTTGGTTAGATTGAAAAAGAACACACTTGTTTGTAGTTTAGCACTATAATTATATTTTTAATATAGAATATGTCCCTGAGGCTTTTTACTTCAGAAGTAATCCCCAGTGAGTCCATTTCCAGACATTAATACATACATGTATACAAAATGTGTGATTAATACAAAAATGTAATAACTTAAACTTTAAACAAAGTATATTAATTTATTCTTTTTTAAAAATGAGTCTTTATATTATGCCACAAAAGGCATTATGAATACAATATTTAATATTAAAACTTAAATATAAAAATTAAATGCTAGACTGTCTCAAACATATCTCTTTAAGGGTAAATACAAAAGAAAACTATAATAACCAAATGAAAATCATACCAAGTAAGATTGTAAGCATCCTGGTGAAAAAATAAAGAATGTTACCTTATTTCAGATAGAGACAAAAATTTGTACAGAGTTAATAAAAATGTTACCTTATTTCAGATAGAGACAAAAATGTGTACAGAGTTAAGCTCTTCTTACTATGGTTTTCTAAAAACAACTGAAAAGAAGGGAAGTAGACAACTTCCAGAAGATCCACTCTAGTCAGGCATTGGGGCAGGCTCTGGGGACTCACTAACGAATAAAACAAATACATCCACTGTCCTTATGAAACTTACATGAGAGAGACAGATGAGAATTGAGAAAATACAGTATTGCAAATAATGAAGAAACAACCAAGTTGCTATGAGAAAGAATAATGAAAAGCTCTACTTGGAATTTGTTCCCAAAGATTAATACAAAAACATTTTGCTATTGTTTTAATGTTTTTTCTCTTGCTATGGTGAGTGGAAAAAATAAATGACAGCATCAAAATGTTAAAAAAAAAACTTTATCTAGGTCTTATAGTCACTGTCTTTGGACTATAAGTTTGTGATTTGTGTTTTCTTGTGTTGTGATGAAGTCATAGTGCTTGCTTTATACAGAAAAAAAATTTTTATGAAGAATAATAACCATTTCAAGGATGACTTTTTATGTTTAACCCCAGTGATGGTACCACACAAATTGTATGGCCTGGCCCAGCCAACATGGAAAATACAAATGGATATACACAACATGCCTGCAGTATACAATCTGGTCTGTAACCACCAGTTCCAGGTTCCATAAAATTGACTTAGTCGAAACAGACATTGATCATGAAGACAGCCAAAACAAAGAGAAAAACTCTATCCATTTCTCCTCATTTTCCCAACAGCTTCTCAAGGTCAAGGAACACGTCTACCTCATTCTGTAAATCTTCATTAGGTCTAGAACAGGGCCATCTACAAAAAGAGCCCTTCCAGATACCCTTGAGGGAAGAGAAGATTATTAAAGGAAGTCAGTGAGTTATTTTCACTGAAAGTAAGGACACCATCTTGAAACAAGTAAATAGATAAATCTAACTGAGAAAAGCATGCATGTGAGAAAGCAGAAGAAATGAGACTAGAATTGTGGGTAGGGAGTCAGCCTGAGGAAGACCTGGAAAACCAGGTCAGAGAGCTGGAACTCTGTGGAAAAGAAAATGTCATTGAAGAGAATTCCAGATACATTTCTCTTCTAGAAAATTACAGGGAGCTCAGGAGGGAAAAGAGGCAGAATTTAGAGAAACTAACAGAATGTGATTAAAGAAAATGGAAAGGGATAAGGGTTAGGAGTCTGATGGTAATGGAATCATAACAATTAATGGTAGGAAGGTATATAAGGAAAAGAGAGGGAATCAAAGAATACTATAAGGTTCTCACTTATTTGGCTGAAAAAATAATAGTGTCGCTAACGAAAGAAATCTCAAGGAAATCAAGAAGGGAGTCAATTTGGAAAGAGAATGAAGAGTTTAGTTTTAAGCATGCTGAGTTTGAGATGATACTGAAATGTAAATGAAAATAGTCAATCAACAGGTCGTCTTATTTATTTGGATCTGCTAAATAATCTGCCACCTGTTGTTTAAATAAAAGGTTTGAGTTAACATTTTTAAATTTAAAATGACACATGGTACAATTTCTTTTTTTAATGACAGCAATACAAAAACCCACTAAAATAATTAGGGAAATAGCTATTACCAGATATCAATGAGCTACAGGGAACAACTGGAAATTCAGAACTGGAGCTGAAAAGTGAGATAGGTCTAGAACGATGTATATGTACACACACACACACACACACACACACACACACACGGGGTGATCTGCATACAAATATTTTTGAATATCTGCTCTAGGCCAGGCACTGTGCTTCATGCAAAATGCATAGGAACAATAAAATAGGGTCCAAAATGCTATTAAGAAAGTGCTAAGGAAAATATAAGATGCCAGAGGATTTCTCTTAGAGCTGGATTTGCGCAAGAGCAGCTTTTATTTCAACTGAAAGTGTTTGTTTTTTTTAAGTGTCTTGGAGATAGGAATAAGGGAAGTAACAGTAGTTATAAAACCCCCTCCTCAAATCACACTTTGCCCCTGACAATAGTGCCGAGCAAGGGACATGACCTCTACCCTCATGGAGCTGACAGTGTAGTCAAGAAAACATTTTTTTAATATTTATTTATTTTTGAGAGAGTGCAAGCAGAGGAGGGGCAGAGAGAGGGGGACAGAGGACCCAAAGTGGGCTCTACACTGACAGAGGAGAGCCCGTTGCGGGGCTTGAATTTATAAACCGAGAGATCATGCCAGGAGTCAGATGCTCAACCGAGCCACTCAGGCACCCCAAGATCATTTTTTTAAGAGAAAGAAAAAGAGAAAACAATGAAGGGAAAGAAATTATGTAAGGGAATAATTCAGATGAGGTGGAAGATTAATTAAATTATAAGAATCAAATAAGTCCTTCTAAAAATGAGTGATATCTTAGCGAAAGCCTGGAAAATGAGTTGGAGGAAATCAGAGGAGAGTGGTTTGCAGACAGCGGATGACACGTACAAAAGCCCTAAAGCAAGAAAGGGTTTGCCACCTTTGAGGACCAGGGATAAGAGGCCAGGTGGCCAGTTCAGAACCAGCAAAGGGAACAGGGCACAAAATTAGATAGAAGTAATAAGCACTTGACAGATGAAGAAACTGAGGCTCAGAGTGGTTAAGTAACATAACCCACATGTATCCAGCTGGAAACAGAGCCGGTTTCAGAACCCAGGTCAGTTTGACTCAAAGTCTATATCCCTAGTGAGTCCAGCAGACTCCCCAAACCTGATCCTAAAAGTCACCTAGGATGTTAGTTAACATACAGATTTCTAGACCTACCCCAAAACCTCAAAATCCCATAGGATGAGGATCAGTTAGAGCCCCACATAAAAGCCACAGTACATACAAATTGGATAATTGGAGGAGAATTTAATAAAGGGCCTGTCTTGTTTGCCTGGGGCTGCCATAACAAAGTATCCAAACTGGGTGGCTTAAACAACAGAAATGTATTGTCTCACAGTTCTGGAGGCTGGAAGGGGAGTTCCTTCTGAGAGCTGTGAGGGAGAATCTGTCCCATGCCTCTCTCTGGCTACGGTGGCTTGCTGGCCATCTTTGATGTCCCTTGGCTTATAGATCTATCACTTGAATTTCCACCTTCATCTTCACATGGCATTCTCCGTGTGTGTGTGTGTGTGTGTGTGTGTGTGTGTTTCCTAGTTCAAATTTCCCTTTTTTATAAGGACACCAGTCACATTGGAAGAAGGACCACCCTAACAACCTTATCTAACTTGATCATCTGTAAAGACCTTATTTCCAAAGACCTTCCAAATTTCCAAAGGCCATACAGTCATGGGTTCTGGTGTTAGAGCTTCAGCAACTTTAAGAAGACACAAGTCAACAATACCTAACTTTTTCTTTTCTTTTTTTTTTTTTTTTTACAAAGATGTGGCAGCAAAAGCACAATGGATAGTTCAATACTTCAGACTAGCTTCAGCCATGACCTACCACCACTCACTGTGGTCTTCGGGAAGAGAGCTGAGCAGGGAGGTACCCCAACTGCCCTCCCTCCAACCTCCTACTGACTGAATCCAACCAGAAGTCGGAAGAAAGAGGAGCTCTTTGAAGTGTTAATAGAGGTCACCCTCCTGGGATGTGGAGCTGGATGGAGAAAAGCCCAAGAAAGTGGGTCCAGAGGAGCAAACACAAGCTGTCTAATCAGAATGCCCTCAACAGCTTTAAAATCAGACCCCAGAGAATTCTCATGCTCAAGTGTAGTTTAGGAAATGTTGTGCCACATTAAAATGGTTAGAAAGACAGTGTCTTGAGTATCAGTCACTCCTGCTTATATAACCTAGTATTTCTTTCATTTTTTAAAAAGGAAATACTTCTTTCATTTTTTTTTTTAAAGGAAATATGGAAGACTTTGAACTACTTAACAAGAAAGACATCTATTAATTGCATTGGAGGTAAGAAAGACTTTAATTTTTTACTTTAACAACCTGCAGCTTGGAAATAACATCCCAAATCTCAAAAGTTAAGGCCAGGTGATTTGGGAGATGAAGACCAGTTATCACAACGGGACCAAACGCGCCCTGGCTGCTCATCGTCAGTGACTGTCTCGTTCCTCTGTGATCCTGGGCTCACAGAAACTGTGAATTAATTGAGAATCCTGAAGAACTGGGCCCAGGAGCTCTGATGCAAACACACACACATACCACCACTACCACCACCACCACCACACTGAAAGATCAGACGGAAAGGTACAGCAGTGTGTATCTTTCTCAAAGTAGGGATCTTTTCTGCTTCCCCTGCTTCAGAACATACAAAACATGCAACAACTGTATCAAACAGGATGCCCATGAGTTCTGCGCCTTAATTCTGTGAATTAACCTGGCTTTCACATATGGATTGTTTTTCTAGAATACAGGATTACTGCATTATGAAATGCTAATTGTTTTTGCTATCCTGCATGACCTGCCTGGAAGATGAGATGCAAATTAAGTCATAATATAATTTTGGCTGTTCTCACTCTATCCAAATGTATGTTTCTTCTTCAACAGGTTCACGTACATGGCCTTTATTTTGTTTAATCTCCAGCATCCCACTCAATCTCCCACCTTTTGTCACCTAGAGACTCTACCCAGATGAAATGCCCAACATTACCATAAGATAGTGAGGATTTTTGTTTTAAAAAACACATCAGAACTCCTACAGTCAGATAAAGTCTTGTCTTTCTAAATAATCACCTTGGGAGGCTAAATATCTTGTCCACGTGGCTGTGTTTTGATATCAGTGAACTCATTAAAATACTGTATCCCAAAAAAATACTGTATCAAATACTATATCAGAAATGCTAGGGGTGCCTGGGTGGCTCAGTCAGTTAAGCATCCAACTCTTGATTTGGGCTTGGGTCATGATCTTACAGTTCATGAGTTCAAGCCCCACTTTGGGTTCTATGCTGACAGTGCAGAGCCTACTTGGGATTCTGTCTCCTCTTTCTGCCCCTCCCCGTCTCATGCTGGCTCTCTCTCCCTCTCAAAAATAAACTTTAAAAAAAAATATACTATATGGGAGGTGTTGCAGAGACAGGGCTGTATGCCACCTTAATGCCCATGGAGAATTTACAGAGGCAGAAATCTCTCTTCTCCCACCAGTTAGTTGTTAAAGCCTCCTCTTAACACTCTTTGCTAGCTGCCAACTCCGATTTAGTCTCATTATCTTACGAGACAGAATTAAATACTTTACTGACAGAAACGCCCCACCCCCACTCAAAAAAAAAAAAAAAGACACAGAAAGGTGGAGGGAAGGAGAGGAGAGGAAAGGAGAAAACAAAGAGGTATAATTTCTTTGGCAAAGTATCTGAAAATCTCTCAATAAGGCATTAAGCATGTAAGAATGTTACAGAGTGTGAGTCATTTATGATAGCAAACACTTGAAGCTGGTGAACTCTTCAACCACATTTCTGACAGCAAATACCTTAAGTTGGTTAAATATTTTATGGACTATCCATAGAATGAAATAATTTGCTGTGACTTAAAGTTATGGGTTAGACCTGTTTTCACTGACATGGAAACTTGTTAGGAAGTAAAACAGGTTATAAAACTAGAAATATGTGATCTCATTTTAAAAATATGTTTGTTTGCATGTGTCTTTTCATATGGGTGTATGTGTACACAGAAAAAAAGGAAAGATTTGATTAAACACCAAGATATAAGTGGATATTTTTGAGAAGTAAAAATTATGGATGATTTCTTCCTCTTTGCTTATTTCTATTTTCTAATTTTTCCACAAGAACTATGACTTCCATGGGTAAAAAGTAAAGAAAACTGCCAAAAAGAAAACTGAGTAGCCCTGGCTGAAGAGAATCATTTAAGTAGTTATCCAGCATTTACTTATTTCTTTTTACTTTATCACTTTTTAAAAGCAAGCAATATTATGCCATAAATACAGACAGTGATAAGATTCATATACAAATCTCCAGAGTCTACATCTAATGCTCTTTAAAAAAAAAATCATCAGTCTTTACATCTTCAACATGTATTAAGTGAAAAAGCAAAATGAAGAGGCAGAAAATGTAGAGTATGCAACCAACTGTTCACAAAAGAAGGGAAAATAAAGAAAATACATTTGATTGGCTTATATGTGCATATGTGCATAAAAGTTAGCTGATGGGTAGATAAGAAACTTGAAACAGTGTTTGCCTGTGAGAAAACCAACTGAGCTGATGGGAGACAGGGATAAACCTCTTATTTTTTGATGTTTGAAACTTGTGAGTGTATTACCTAGTCTAAAACAAAATGTTCAGTTAGTCTTGTACTTCTCAGTGACTTATCTTTTTTATCATGTATTAGAATTGTGCCTACGTGATGGGTTTAGTGGTTTAGTCTTGATATAATATCCATTATATTCAAATATCCATCACATGATTTTTTTTCTTTTTTTTTTTTTTATATATCTACCCCATTTCTTTTTGAATGTGAAAAGAAAGATGACCTCGGCAGGAGGATACAGCCTTATATTTCATATACTTTCACCTCATCCTTCTTAATGGTAGGTTTACCAAGGTCAAATACAAAATAAACCACAGTTGAGAGTTTGCTGCTAACAGGCATGTAGGAGGCACATGCTCTCATTCATCGTTCTATTTTGGATCCAGCATTAACTTCTCTTGGATGACAATGCTGCCTCCATTATTTCCCCATTAACACAATGCACCCAAGGGGAACATCTGCCCAACACTAATGAGCTATTCACAGGAGAAACAAGAACAGGGTACCCGGAGCCAAGGTAAAACAATTAGAGGGAAAGGAAGACTGTTGGCTCCTGACCTAAACTGAATTGCTTTTAAGAGACAGAAACAGATTTTTAATTATGTAATCCTTTGTTTCTCATTTCCTTCCAAACTTAAAGGTCAAATTCCCCTTTCAAATGCTAAAGGCCAGATCTGATATTATTGGGTCTGTGAGGACTGGCTGCTCTAAAATCAGAAGTGGTACTCTGTTTAACCCAGATGGAAGCAAAACGTTTGTGTGTGTGTGTGTGTTGTCAGCCAAACTACTCTTTGGAAGAATTCATTAATGACTGCTTTCTTCCTTTGCATTTTATTTTTCTTTCCAAATAGTATTCTAAGAGAAACTGAGTATGTCTTTACTATGAAAAGAATCGGGAGGCGCCTAGGTGGCTCAGTAGGTTAAGCATCCAACTCTTGATTTCGGCTCAGGTCATGATTTCATGTTTTGTGAGTTTGAGCCCTGTGACAGGCTCTGCATTGACAGTACAAGAGCCTACTTGGGGTTCTTTCTCTCTCTCTCTCTCAAAATAAATAAATAAGAAAATAAATAAATAAACTTAAAAAAACTGTTTGAAATCATGAATATCTGGGATAAAAGAAAGACTAGCTCACTTCCACTTCTTCAAGACTTGACTACTAGGAGATTGCTCTAACCTTTTCCTCTCTTTCTCACATTTGATTGTTTTTGCATTTCAAAGTGGAAGAAACTTTTCTTCTCACACCCTTTCCCTCAGCCCCTCTTTCTCTCCATTCACCAGGCCTATCCACCTCCATCCTCCCAAACCCAGCTAAGTCCACATCTACATCTTCCCAGTCGCATCAACTGCTTCTGATCTTGCTCTTCTCACCTCCAGCATCTTTCTGTCTTTCCACTCACCCTAGCCTCTATTGTCTTATCTTTCACTGACAAGAAAGAATTCTAATAAATGGGCCACATTGGTTCCCATAAGAGGAAGGAGAAGGAATTAAGGGCCAGCTGTGTCCAAACAGTCCATCAGAGTCATCAGGATCTCTGCCTCCTCCCCCTCTTCCAGGTCTTCAGCTCTGCTTTTTCTCTATGCAGTTTCTTTCTCAGGCAAGCTCTCCCCACTAGGTACTTTGTATAATCCTAGCAGTTGGAGACCCCCGAAAAAGGGACCCTCTTCCCCAAAGTTCTGGAAGAAGTCCTGAGGCTATTGGCAAGAGGCCCAGCCCTGAGTTACAGGCTCTCCTCTGGCACCAAGGTCAAGATCAGCTCTACCCAAAGTCTGCGTAGTGAGAAGGGAAAAAAGAAGACTGAGATATTTTGTGTAAAGTCGGGCCCTTTATGAGTTCAAAATATCTATGATATGCCTGAAATTTTTAAACACACATAAAGACAATTGTAGAATAGTGAGACTGTTGGTCTTTTTGCAAGAACAGAATTTCAAACTCTAAATCCTATCTTGTGAGGCAAACAGGATTTTAAGAATGGAAGATGACCTTAGCTGCTGTGCCTTTGTGACTCCAACAATGTAAATGCCGGCACTCTCCATGCAGAATATACAAATGCTTGTCTCCCTAAAGGTACACCGGCCCTAAAATAACATGTAGTTTTATCCCTGCCCTGCTGTGCCAAGCTTTATCCTCTTTGTTCTTGCTGCACATGTATCTATGTCTCCTTCCCTCCTGAGCTAAGCTCCACCTAGCAAACCAGAAGGCATCTGAGGAATGGTGGTGACCTAGAGCGATTCTAAAACAAAGCACCTGTTCGGAAAGGACATCAAACATCCCAGGTATGGAGTATGAACTATTACAGAGCTTAAGGACTACTGAAGCACACAACCTTCCTCTTAGGGAAACTCTTACCCATCTCTCAAGAATCCACCTCACTCACCAAGGATCCATGACTTTACCTCAAGCACTCCATCTACATACAGAATTTCTCTCAGCACAGATTTGGCAATTATATAAGGATATAATGGGTTTAATGCAATATTATTTGTAAGTACTTATATATTAACCTTATATCCAACTAGAATATAACCTTTTGACATCAATTTCGCTTCCTCATATGTTGACCCTTCGTCAATATCTACACAGCAATAGTCATTGTGATAATCTATTATATCAGTAACCCCCAATGAACCACAACACCCAATATTCACACATTTGTGTACTTCCCTCTCCATTTAATTAGGACATATACCATGTGATTGCTTTTAATCAGAGATTTGGAAGTGACATTGTCAATTACTGGTCTAAACCTTGAGAAGATCTAGAACTTCTACTTTTGAGGGGGGTTCTGAGCTATTATATAAGAAGTTGGGCTGCTCTGCTGAAGGGAAGGAGGCCTCTGTCATCCCACTGTTGCAATTTAGTCCAACCCCCAGCTGCTCCACAAGTTGAATGAGCCACAGGAATGACCATCAATAAGACCAACTGAGCTCTGCAACGGAGCCCATACTGCAGAACTATAAGAAAACTGAGTTTTCTTATTGTCTTAACCCACTAAGTTTTGGGATTTACTATATAATAATGGATAACTGAAACAGGTACTTGAAAAATATTTGTCCACTGAATGAATGATGAAGGAAGGAATGGAAGTCATCATTTTTTATTACTTTTGCTACAAAACTACCATAGCAACAAATGAGACATTATCAAAAAGAAACAAAACAAATGAACAAACAAAAGAAAACAACTCACAGATACAGAGAACATATTAGTGGTTGCCAGAGAGAAAAGGAGTTGAGGGTAAAATGGGTGATGGGGATCAAGAGGTATAAATTTCCAGTTGTAAAATAAATAAGTCATGGGGATTTCATGTACAACATAGTGACTTGAGTTAATAATACTGTTTTGCATATTTGAAAGTTGCTAAGAGAGTAAATCTTAAAAGTCTCATCACAATAAAAACATTTAAATTTAAATTTTATAACTTTTATGGGGATAGATGGTAACTAGAGTAATTATGGTGATCATTTCACAGTGTATACAAACACGGACTCATTATATTGTGTACCTGAAACTAATATGTTATATACAATTATACCTCAATTTAAAGAAAAAAAATTTTAGGGATGGTAGTGGGTGCTCAGTCAGTTGAGCATTCAACTCTTGATTTCAGCTCAGCTCATGATCCCAGGGTCATGGGATCAAGCCCCACATAGGTCTCTTCACTGGGCACGGAGCCTGCTTAAGATTCTCTCTCCCCCTCTGCCCCTCTCCCTTGCTCATGCACTCTCTTTCTCCCTAAAATAAAAAATTAAAATTAAAAAAAAAATTTAATCCCATTCACTCTATCTGAAGAAATTCTTATTTATTTATTTATTTTTTAAATGTTTTTTATTTATTTCTAGGAGAGAGAGAGAGACAGCGTGAGCAGGGGAGGGTCAGAGAGAGAGGGAGTCACAGACTGAAACAGGCTCCAGGCTCTGAGCTGGCAGTCAGCACAGAGCCCGACGCGGGGCTCGAACCCACGAACCGCGAGATCACGACCCGAGCGAAAGTCGGACGCTTAACCAACTACGCCACCCGGGCGCCCCATATCTGAAGAAATTCTTAAAAACTCATAAAGAGTGGACTGAAAAGAAGGAGAATGCATGGATAAGGAGAAAAAACATATTTCTTGAGAACCTTCTATGTCCCAGGTCTATACCAAGGCATATTCACATTCACATTTTATTTTCTCAACAACAACCCAATGAGGTAGATATTATTTTCCTTCCATTTTTTATGAAAAAAACTGAGGCTCCAACAAGTAGATTAACTTGGTCAAAGTTAAACAGTTATAAAGTGTAAAAACTTGGATTGAAATATTAAGCTTTGCACTTAAAATGCCTTGTTGTTTCTACTCCATCATACTCCCCTCAGAGACACCTGTAACCAGTGAGGGGTAACTGACAGCCCCAGCTTTAACAGTGGTTTTCCATGGGATTTTGGACTTCTTGCCTGACCCCATACACTCAAATTTCAGCTCCCCATGCATGATATTTACACTGTCTCCTCTTCCTAAAACCCATTCCAATTCCTGGAACTGTTACAAAATGTCAACAACTCCCTCTTCTTTTTTATTTTCTTTATTATTATTATTTATTATTTATTTATTTATTTATTTATTTATTTATTTATTTATTTATTTTAGGAAAGGGAGCAAGCGAGCAGAGAGTGGGGGGAGAGAGAACCTTAAGCAGTCTCTACCCTCAGCATGGAACCCGATGTGGGGCTTAATTCCACGAGCCGAAGTCCAGGATCAGACGCTCAACCAGTTGAGCCACCAAGGACCCCCTCAATAACACCTTCTTGAAAGACAATTGCTTTCCTTTCAGGACAGTCTATGCAAGGAGCTCTTAGGACCAGGAAACCAGACCCAATGATCCCTCTGGGCCAGATAAAAATGTATATGCCCAAGTTCAAAGCATTATAATGCATACCATATTTTGGCACACCCATGGATATACTATCTCAGTAAGTCTGGGTGTGATAGCAAATAAGTATACATTTTTTTACAAGCTCCCTAATTGATTTTGATACGTTTGGTTTGCAAAAACACTGTCCTGGTCCTTTTAAAAATATAACTAATTAAGGAAAACCTAGTAGTTTTAGTCCTCAGGACACTCTCATACTAATGGTATGTAAAAGATGATACATTTTTAATTATGTGAATTGTCTATCTTGACATCTTCAATTCACTAGATGTCATCAAGTATCTTCTTTAATGCTAAGACATAAAACTAGTTTAAATAGCTCAAAAGATAAGTTTTAAAAATCTCAGTAGTCTACCACTGCACGCCAGTCAGAGTGGCTAAAATGAGCAAATCAGAGAACACGAGATGCTGGCAAGGATGTGGAGAAACGGGCACCCTCCTACACTGTTGGTGGGAATGTAAACTGGTACAGCCCCTCTGGAAAACAGTGTGGAGGTTCCTCAAAAAATTAATAATAGAACTCCCCTATGACCCAGCAATAGCACTGCTAGGAATTTACCCAAAGAATACAGAAATGCTGATGCATAGGAGCACATGTACCCCAATGTTCATAGCAGCACTCTCAACAATAGCCAAAACATGGAAAGAGCCTAAGTGTCCATCAACGGACAAATGGATCGAGAAGATATGGTTTATCTATACCATGGAATACTACATGGCAATGAGAAACAATGAAATCTGGCCATGTGTAGCAACATGGATGGACCTTGAGGGTGTTATGCTGAGTGAAATAAGTCAGGCAGAGAAGGACAAATATCATATGTTTGCACATTTAGGAGGATTAGGAGGAACTTAATGGAGGACCATGGGGGAAATGGTGGGGGAAAGGGAGAGAGGCAAACCATGATAGACTCTTGAATGCTGACAAAAACTGAGGACTGATGGATTTGGGGGGGAAGGGGGGGAGGGGCACGGAGGGGGGCACTTGTGGAGATGAGCACTGGATGTTATATGGAAACCAACTTGACAATAAACTATTTGTAAAAAAAAAAAAAAAAAAACTCAGTCATCCTAAAACTGGTAACATTACCCCATAAAATGACAAGACAGATTTGATTCTTAACACAGATATTAATGCTTCTTTACTATGTTTCCAGCTGATATGGTTCAAATTTAATAATATATACCTTGCCTTTATGTTTCTCTACTTTGTTAATTATGTGTAATGTGTTATGGCTTCTAAGCCAAAGTGGAATCTGGTTAACATCCTCCCATAAAGCTGCTTTATGTTTGCACTGAAATAGCCATGAAAATATAGGACAAAACCCACTACACATATAACCTAATGATCAATAACCTCATGCCTGAATCTTAGTGGAATCAAACAAAGTGAAGACTTTTGAAAACGCACAAAGAGAAAAATCTATTTGTTAGTCATCACGCCACATACTTTGATTTGCATCATGAAAAAGAAGTCACTTAGGGGGGAAAAAAACAATACAGATTTTTATTGACAACAAGCAACAAGATTTTTTATTAAAGTGTAATACAGATACAGAAAAGCCCATGTATCCTAAGTGATACATTGAATTTTCACAAACTAAACTCATCTGTATAACTAGCACTCAGATCAATAGACAGATTACCAGCCACCCAGAGGGTGCCTTCAGGTCCCTTCCCTACCATTAACCCACTTCCCCTCCCACCACTGCAAGGGCTTGACTTCACCTCAAATTCAAAAAAGATATTTTTATCCACCCCAATTTCCATTCACTGACTTAGAGTCCAAGAGAATAAAACCCAGAGAAAAAGGCCGCTGCCCTTTATGCTCCCTTGGGTGATTCTCTATGTGCCAAATACAATATCATCCCAAGACTTCCCTTCCCTACCCTACTCCCCCAAATCTCTACCCAGGCAGAGGCTGTAAATACCAGGAAGTCGTGGGTGGTAAGTATGTGTACAGAGCTGGGAGAAGATGCAGTGCAGGATTGGTGGCAGCTGGTGGCTTCTGCCAGAGGACCCTGACTGCTGGGAATAATAATTTTTATGTATTATGATGACTCATATATCAAAGAATCAAGCATTAGAGATAGATGGTACGTCATTTAAACAAATGCCTACTTACAAATGGCAAATTAGGTTGGGCACCTGGGTGGCTCAGTCGGTTGAGCATCTGACTCTTGGTTTGGGCCATGATCTCATGAGTCTTGAGTTCAAGCCCCACATCAGGCTCTGCGAGGACAGTGGGGAGCCTACTTGGGATTTTTCTCTCCCTCTCTCTCTGTGCCCCTCCCCAGCTTACTCTCTCTCTCTGTGTCTCTCTCTGCCCTTCCCCAGCTTTCTCTCTCTCTCTCTCTCTCAAAATAAAAATAAATCAACATTTAAAAATTTTTTTAAATGGGAAGTAAGGTTGAAGGCTCAAGTGCATTAACCTGCCCTTCTCTGAAAAAGAAACCACTAAAAACATTAATCTCTCTTGAAAAAGAGACTATGTCAAAACATTTTTGCACTGTATCAATACATCAGTACATTTTTGTGGGAGATATGGGTGAAGGGAAAATAACAAAAGACCTACTCACACTGTCCGATGATAAATACAGTCTGGACTCATCCCACCTTGTTCAAGGAAAAAAAAGAAGAAAAATCTACTTAAGTCTATAGGAAGAAATCACAGGATAAAGAAAAAGAGAACAATATGTAAGAGACCAGGGGAAAAAAAAGAACCAACCTCCAAAAATAAACTCTTTTTATGCTCCAGAAGAGAATTTCCAAACTCTGATTAGCCTTTTAAGAACAATATAAAAAGACACAAGATTTAACGAAGAGATGTGGGACAAGGAAGCAGCAGGCTGAAATGAGATGGCAAAATGATGAATGATTTTAAGGAAATCACTGTGTGCGCTACGGTAAACAGCACTGTTTGGTGAATGGTTTGAATGTATCTACTAGGCTAATCATATGCATACCCTATTACCCAATAAATCCTCTCTTAGATCTAATATTTATCCAAAGAAATGTAACACAGGCACCAGCATACACATTTCAAGTTAATAATACTATACTGAATACCAGCCATTTGCTAAGAGAGTAGATTTTAGGTGTTGTAATCACATACAAAAAATGGTAAGTATGGGAGAAGATATGATAATCAGCTTGACAATAGTAATCATTTCACTATGTAAATCTGTATCAAATCACCACATTGTATAGCTTAAATATACACAGTTTTTTTTTAAGTTTTTAAAGACTGTTTATGGCAGCATTGCTTGTGGTAGCAAAAATACACAACGCAACTGTCCAACTGTAGATGGGATAATATGTTAGTATAGACAATAGAATACTCTTCAAAAATGAAAATGAGCAACCTAAAACCACTCACCACAGCACAGATGTCACATGCTTTGTGGAAGAAGCCAGACAGAAACTCCATTAAAAAAAATTAATATTTATTTATTTTTGAGAGACAGCTTGCGTGCACGCGTGCGCGCACACACACACACGCAAGTGCGGGAGAGGCAGAGAGAGACAGGGAGACAGAGAATCCAAAGAAGGCTCTGCATTGTCAGTATAAAGCCTGACATGGAGCTCAAACCCACCAACGCCGAGACCATGACCTAAGCCGAAGTTGGATGCACAACCAACTGAGCCACCAGGTGCCCTCAGAAACTCTAGATTGACTGATTTCACATACATGAAGTTTAAACATTAAGCTATGATATTTAAGGATGCATACTTACATAGTCAAATTATTAAAAAAACAAAAGTAAGGCAGTGGCTAAGATCACAGTCAGAAGTGTGGGACATTTCGTGCGTCCTGGGTGTCTCAGTCAGTTAAGCGCACGACTTCGGCTCAGATCATGATCTCAGTTTGTGAGTTCCAGCCCTGTATCAGGTTCTGTCCTGACAGCTTGATGCTTGGGGCCTGCTTCAGATTCTGTCTCCTTCTCTCTCTCTGTCCTTCCCATACTCACACTCTCTGTCTGTCTGTCTCTCTCTCAAATCAAAAAAAAATTTTTTTAATTAAAAACAAGTGTGGGACATTTGACAGGAGCAAAGGGTCTGTGCCTGAGATGAGGCATGTGTGGAGCCCCTGGAAGGCTGCAATACGCTTTCTCAACCTGAGCTGCTACCCACTTTGTCTCTTCTAATTTCTTAAGCTGTATGTTCAGGATGTAGACACTTTTCTGTACTTTCTTGTTTCACAACTTTAAAAAGCTTCAGACACATATTAGCTGAATTAAATCTAAGTTGAGGGAAAAGGCAGGTGTGATAAAAGGAAAAAAAAAAGAAAAGACAAACTTGTATACTCTTATAAAATACAGAAGTAGAGGCCAAAGATAAAAGCAATGAGAGAGAAGATAATGACCATGGAGGAAAAAGAAAGAAGAGATTGAAATTTAGACAATAGATATCCCCAGAAAAAAGTCCAAGATGAAACAGAATGGGAAATCAATGATAACAGATGGTAGGCTGTTATACAAATTAACTCACTGAATCCATACAATAACTCTGTGAAGTTAATCTCAACATCAGTTTCCTTCTTTACACTAGAGGGAAAACCAATTCCTAACTTTCCCAATATCCTATGGCTGATAAGTAGTAGGCAGGTAAGAAGCCTGAAAATGAGGCAGGTTGCTCATTTTCATTTTTGAAGAGTATTCTATTGTCTATACTAACATATTATCCCATCTACAGTTGGACAGTTGGGTTGTGTAAGAAGCCTTGAACCCCTGTCTGCAAGGTACTATAGTCAGTCCTCTGAACCATTACATCATGCTATCACCTATTTTTCCCTGCTCTGAATTAAATAAAAGACAATGTACTGCAAATTCAAGACCAACAGTCAGTGGGAAAAAGCTTTTAAAATAAAGTTTTAAGGAGAAACTAATTTTGCTCCAAAAATTTTATGTGCAAACAAGTTGTCTCACTCTTGTGAAAACAATAAAACAAACCCAGATATTTAAGAAAATATACCCACTGATGTATAATTCTTTTAAAAAATAGGGGCACCTGGATGGCTCAGTTGGTTAAGCGTCCGACTTCGGCTCAGGTCATGATGTCACGGTTCGTGGGTTCGAGCCCCAAATCGGATTCTGTGCTGGCAGCTCAGAGCCTGGAGCCTGTTTCAGATTCTGTGTCTCCCTCTCTCTCTGCCTCTCCCCTGCGCATGTTCTGTCTCTCTCTGTCTCAAAAATAAATAAGCTATTAAATAAATAAATAAATAAATATTGGAAAAAAAATACATATTGGAAGATAAATTTCAATTGACCATGAGAAGAGGCCAAAAAGAAGGTTAAAAATGAGGGATCATAACACAGAAGGATTTTTCCAGAGATTTGAAAATAATTGACACAAATGTAAATTTAAATGCTGCAGAAATAGATTTAAAAAATGAACTAAAACAGTGTCAAAACATAACCATTTTTACAATAATCTAGATGTAAAAACCCAGATCCCATTAACAAAAACTGGGTGGATGAGGGACAATGAGCAATGAGAAGGTGGGAAGTAGATGAAACTGCCTGCCATGGTAATCAAAGATACGGTTCTACTCGTTTATGGTAGAGAAATGGAAGTTGCAGAATGCTTTTGAAAAACTTTAAAACTGAATACCATGAGCAGAATTCAGATATGTATGTGAGTATCTCCAAAGGAAGATAAAAAGCAAAGAAAATGAGATCCATACTTCAAAATAATGAAAATGCAAAAAAAAAAAAAAAAAAAAGGTGGGGGGAATAAAACATGAAACAAGATGAAAAGTAAAAACAAATGTCTTATAGTCAAATGAGTTGCAGATTGTCTTTAAGAGCCCCATCTAATACATAGTGACATAAAGAGATAAAAGATAAAGGGAAGGAAAATGTATGAAAGACAAAGGCAAATATAAAAGAAGTAGCAATGAAAGTACTAATATCAAATTAAGAGAGGAATTTAAGGCCAAAAGCCTTACATGGGGTAAATAGGATAATTTTATATTAATAAGTGATACGATCCTTAATACCATCATAACAGTCAAATCTTATATGCTAACTAGGATTGTACTGAAACACATATAGGAAATAGGTGTTCAGATATACAAGAATACATTTTCAGCAACTCAATAATAGCAGGGGACTTTGACACAATCTCTATCCTAACAAATCAAGTAGGCAAAAAATAAACAAGGATGATGTTTCAAGAAAAACGCAGTAAGTCCAAGTTAATGGATATGTATACCATGGATATGAATATACATAATAGATAGGTATACCTCCTATAAATCTATCAAGTAAAAGAAAAAAATTGAAGCTATGTTTAGGATCAGTTGAGAGATACCAAAATGAGAACACTACATATAAAATGATATGATATCACCAATGAGACACTCCGAAGAAAATATTAATAAAGACTTTAAATATTAAGCAAGAAAGCATTAAAATAAATGAGCTGAACATTTATGAGAAAGCAATAAAGCAAGTCAAGGGTAGGCATAAAAAAGGAATTAATAAAAGAAGAAAGTAATGAATAAGAAAACAGAATTGATAAATAATCCCCAAGATAGTTCTTTGAAAACAACCATAAAATGGACAAAATTCTGTTGACTTAATCAGCAAGCAAAGAGAGGATCAGGAATTGAGATAAGAGAACTTTTTTTAAAATATTTTTATTTACTTCTAGGAGAGAGAGAGACAGCGCGAGCAGGGGAGGGTCAGAGAGAGAAGGAGTCACAGACTGAAACAGACTCCAGGCTCTGAGCTGGCAGTCAGCACAGAGCCCGACGCGGGACTTGAATCCACGAACCGCGAGATCATGACCTACGCGAAAGTCAGACGCTTAACCAACTAAGCTACCCAGGCGCCCCAAGATAAGAGTACTTTTTTAAAATGCAAGATTAAAAGTTTTGAAAATCTGGAGCAAACAGTAAAATACAGTTTCATACCAGTTAGATTAGCAAAAATCATAAAAAATCTAACAATAACAAATACTGTGCATGTGTGGTGGATGCACTGGGCTAGACTACTGAAGCCTGCTTTAATTTTGAGGTTACACAAAACGGAAGACTTTAAGTAGTTTAAGTTGCTTTTATTTTGGTGCACTCCCAACACAGCAGATAGTCAGTGCAGAGTATCTGTCTAAAATGCAGGTAGAGGGGCACCTGGGTGGCTCACTCGGTTGGGCCTCCGGCTTCGGCTCAGGTCACGATCTCATGGTGTGTGGGTTCAAGTCCCGCGTCGGGCTCTGTGTTGACAGCCTGGAGCCTGGAACCTGCTTCAGGTTCTGTGTCTTCCTCTCTCTCTGCCCCTCCCTCACTTGCATTCTTCTCTCTCTCTCTCTCTCAAAAATAAACATTAAAAATTTTTTTAAATATATAAAAAATAAATAAATGCAGGTGGCTCCCCATTACTTTCCTGCCTTCCATGGAGGCACACTAGATTTTAGCTCTCAGGTCAGAGAAGCATAGAATGGAAGGCTCCCTGGTTTGTTAATATCTCAGACACATTAAAGTCCAGAAACAGCATTTGCTACACAAGAAGCCAAGTTGCCAGTCTCTAAGGTTCAGATTCTGTGCCTTGACATTCTTGTGCCAGCTCTAGGGCAATACCCTTGTCTGCCCTGCAGGATCCGGGTGTTTTCCATTTGTGCCTCTCAGGGAATTCGTGTTCCAAGGGTTGGCCACAACCTTTTACAAAGTAGTATCTACTACCCTGATAAGTCTACTCATTTGTTCATTCATTCATTTATTCATTCAACGAATATTTGATAGCCTTTTATCTCATAAGCCCTGGGAATACAAAAAGTGGGCAAAAATAACTTCCCTGAATTGGGAAAGACCAATACAAAAAAAAAAAATTCTAATATCAACCATGTACAGGTAGTTACGGAACAAGCCATGGGAAGTCAGGGAAGGCTTCACTGGGAAAGTATCTTTAAAAATAAGTATTCAGTGGGGCACCTGGGTGGCTCAGTAGGTTAAATGTCAAACTTTGGCTCAGGTCATGATCTTACAGTTCGTGGGGTCAAGCCCTGCTCGAGCTCCACGCTGACAGCATGGAGACTGCTTGAGATTCTCTCTCTACTTCTCTCTCTCTCTCCCCACCCCTCCCCCACTTGTGTATTCTATCTCTGTCTCTCTCTCTCTCTCTCCCTCCCTCCCCAAATAAATAAACTTTAAAAAATAAACTTAAGTATGCAAAATTGTGCAGTATTTGTATCTCTGTGTCTGTCTTATTTCACTTAACATAATGTCTTCCAGGTTCATCCATATTGTTGAAAATGACAGGATATCCTTTTTTTTAAGGATGAATAATCATTCAAAATTACACATATTACACACACACACACACACACACACAATGAACTGTTATTCAGCCTTAAAAGAGAAGGAAAAAATGGGACACCTGGGTGATTCAGTAGGTTAAGCGTCCGATTTCCAACCAGGTCATGATCTCACAGCTTGTGGGTTCAAGGCCTGCACCTGGCTCTGTGCTGACAGCCCAGAGCCTGGAGCCTGGTTCAGATTCTGTGTCTCCCTTTCTCTCTGCCCCTCCTCCACTCACACTCTATCTCTCCCTCTCTCTCAAAACTAAAACATTTAAAAAAATTTTTAAGGAAGGAAATTGCAACAAAACTGCATTGTATGCTTGAAATTTGCTAAAAGGATCTCAACTTAAGTCTTTTCACCACACACACAAACACAAATTGGTAACTTGGTAGAGATGATGAATAAGTTATAAAGCTGAACTGTGGTGATCATTTCACAATGTATACATACACCGAAACATCAAGTTGCACACCTTAAACACATACAATTTTTAAATATCAAACATACCTCAATAAAGCTGTTAAAAAATAAAGAAGTGTAAATTTTCTAGTTGAGGTGAAATAACTGAGCACAGACTGCCTGTCTCCTCTCCCTCCTGCAACCAATCTCCAGGTATCCTACCACTTCTACTACCCTCCTCCAAGAATCCCCCATCTTGCCTCAATGAACACAAGTACTTCCCATCTTCCCTCCTTCTTGAAGACATCCAGTCTTACCACCCTTCAGACTTTTCTGCTCAGATCAGACAATGCCCTGCATATGCTTCGGGAAACACGCTGCCTTGAAGATAATATCTATGCTCTTAACCTGGCTTACAGGGCCCCTCAAGATCTGACCCTTGTGTATCTCACCAGTTTTATCTGTATTTTCCCAGTGTATTTATTGGGAGCAGAAATTACCCAAACTGAAATGACCCTGTACAGTCTTGTTGGAGAATTACTTGTTAGATTTTCTTGCAGTACCAACATTCTCTTCGTAACACATGTCTGACATAGGACCAGGGCGTGGGAATGGGCTATATGCTCTCAGTGGCAGTGACAATGCGGATGGCAATAATAGTGGGGAAAGAGATGATATCTCCATTAAAATAAAGAAATCAGGAGCCTCGGAAGAGAGGGAGAGGAAAATAGCAGATGGATAGTTGTAAAAGAGGACATGAGTGTGAGGCCTTGTGTCTCCACCCAGCATCAAAGTGCTTAGTGGAGGGGATAAGTAGTAGAGATCTAGGTAAGTGTAAATCCTCAGTCAAAAGAGGCTTGAGTCTTTGTTCCTGCCTGAAGTTCTGTTCTTTTTTTTTCTTAAGTTTATTTGGGAGAGAGAGAGCATGAGCAGGGGAGGGTCAGATAGAGAGGGAGACACAGAATCCGAAGCAGGCTCCAGATTCAGAGCTAGCTGTCAGCACAGAGCCTGACACGGGGCTTGAACCCACAAACGGTGAGATCATGACCTGAGCCGAAGTCGGATGCCTAACTGACTGAGCCACCCAGGCGCCCCCTGGAGTTCTGTTCTAAAGGTGACTATGTAGATAGCGGTATAGAGAAGGCCTGAGAGAACAGAGCCTCACCCGTGCTCAAGAGAAGCTGGGTATGAGCAGGGGGCTGGAAAGAGCCACAAGAGGTTTCAAACCCCTTAATGAAGAGTGCAGAAGGTACCTGAAAATCAGCACACTGAGCAAGAGGTCATCTCAACTTAGAGCGGCAACGACCCACTCTGGACTAGTGGCCACTGTGGAACGGCTTGAGTTTCAGAAGGGCAGGAAGACCAGTGTGAGCCGGTAGGAGCCTGGTCAGCGTGGGTTCATAGCTGGACTCTCTTGGAGCATTGCCAAGAGAAATAGCCCACCAGTTTTAGACGCAACAGTGAAGAAGAGGCTGATGGCCAAGACCAAATGGGATATCCTTCCAGCCAAATGCCAGTGATGATCGAATGACCCTTTGTGGGTTTGTAAACTTGCCCCTGTACACAGAGGGTAAGGAGAGATGGAAAAAAGAGGCAGGCCACTCCAGACTGGGACACAAGGGAACTTACTTATGAGGTTCATCTTGGGCAACTGCAAGACGAGTAGATCTCTGCACGCGCTCACCAGAATCTTAAAAGTTTCTGCAGCGGCCTTGACTGAATTCAGTTAACATCTACTGAGGCTGTGTCACAGAAACAGGTCCTAAAGAGGAAATGGTGCTGGTGGTGTGTGGAATCTACATTACAAGGACAAAGAGGGGGTGAAGAGCCTCCAGTTGCCTGGGGCCAGCTCACAGTTCAACCCGGAGTCACATCCTCTCAATGACCTCAATTACCACTTTTCTGACCTTGAGGCAACAGACAAGCTCCACAGGAATTTTAATCACCCTCAGGGAATACAGTAGAAAAAGGGCAAGGATTCTGGAGCAAACTTCCTGGGCTCTCTAGTCCACCACTAAGTAGCTATGTGATCTTGAGTAAGTTATTTAACCACTCTGTGCCTTAGTTTCCTCACTGGCGAAATGGGAATAATAATATTATTATTATTATTATTAATAATAATAGTGCCTGTCTTAGAGGTTATCCTTAGCACATAGAACACTGGATGGCACTTATTTTTTTTTTTTTTTTTGTTTTTTTTATTTTATGTCCTGTAAGTGTTGGCTGTCATCATTGTCCTCTGGAAGTCTGACTTTCATATTGCAAGCACTCAGACAACACTGTGAGGTAGGTACTGTGATTGTCCCCATCTCGGAGCTGAGGAACCAGGCCCAGAGAGGTTGGACCAAGTGATTCATCTAGGGAGTGGCAAAACTGGGACTTGAACCCATGTAGTGCCCATGCTCCTAAACACCTCACTCTGTCACACTCTTCTGTCTACATTTGTGCTTAAAGTTAACATCAGTTGATTTTTTTTCTTTAAAAGTTATGAACTAGAGGCACCTGGGTGGCTCAGTCAGTTTAGCATCTGACTCTTGATTTCAGCCCATGTCATGATCCTAGGGTCATGGGATCAAGCCCAGAGTCAGGACTCACAGTGAGCATGGAGCCTGTAATATTCTCTCTTTTTATCTTTTTCACTCTCTCACTCTCAGCCCATCTCCCCAACTCATGCTATCAAAAATAAAATAGAATAGAATAAAGATATGAAATATATTTGTTTTCTTCTCCTTGCTAGATGAAAATACATTTGATTATTATTTCCAAAAAAATAATATAAGGAAAAAAATCTCTGAAACTATCTTGGATTACCCCAACTGGAAATAAGAGCAAATACTCAAAACCTAATGCTTTAAAACAGCTGAAATACTCACTATTTCTAACATTTACCAAAGCTGTTTAGCCCCATAGAAAAAGGTGTCCACTCATATAAGTAATGCACTCAAGTATGGAAACTGAACAAAAGTGAGAGTGTTTTTAACATTCTAGAATCTTCCACTATAAAAGATAACTTTCTGACACAAATTCCTCTGATTATGGCTGTTGTGCTTTTGCTAAAGAAAAACTATCATAGGGTACCTGGGTGGCTCAGTTGGTAAGGGACTGACCTCAATTCAGGTCATGAACCTGTGGTAAAGCCCCTCCCTAAGGAATGTGATGAAAACCTCAAGACAAGGGAAAGCAACTTGGCTATGTGCGCATGCGCGACATTCCTCACACCTCTATAGCACAGACCGCCCATTCAGACTATATGCTACCATATGTGAGAGACAAAGGAGCAAAAATTGTACAAAAGGCAACCCCCAGCTGCACTCGGGGCTCAGCCTTTTGGGGCATGCTGGCATGAATACAGCTGTTTTCTGGAAAGAAAAACCTCGGTGTACCGACTGTTCGTGGGGGTCTCGCCCAGGAAGCGGAGACAGTGTTTCACTTCCCTTATTGCCAGGGTATCAAACTTGGGGCACAGGGAGATGCAATCTCGCCTGGCGACAGTGGACTGCTTGATCCATGGTAGACTACCTCCTCCCGGCACATCTGGACGAAGGCTCCGGATGCACAAAGGAACCCAGTGAAGCCCAGGAACCAGCTCAGGGACCACTGCCCATCAGACTGGTAAGAACCCTGGATCATTTTGGTAAACCTGCCCCTAAGAGGCAGAAGGGGAGCCTGCCCACCTCCCAGAGTGGCTCGACTAGGGAGCCGGAACCCTAAGGCACTGAGCGCTGGGCAGTGGGTTGGAGTTGCTGTGTGACTGTGTGCGAATGAGACAGAGAGCAGAAAGGTTCTGACCTGACCAATGAGCCAAAGCGACTGTTGAGTCCTGAGTCGCGGTTTCATGGCAACCTCATATGGCTTCGGGCGGTGTCAGACTTCCTCCGCAGCCTGATCTAGTTCAGGGCTTGATACTGAACCGCCAATGCTAGGAGGCGCCTGAAATACCTCCGAGAGGAGAGCAGCCGGAAACCACCAAAGCGAGTATGCCTCCGCTCCAAATTAGTTCTTCCCTTCCCCCTCTTCCTCTCTTGTACGTGAAAGTTGTCTGTCATGGGTAGGAAAGCAGAGTAAACTGACTCCCCCAGAGTGTATGTTGAGGAATTTCAAAAAGGGATGTTGGTGTGTATTTAACTCCCAGAAAGCTCTGGACATTCTGTGAAATTAATTGGCCATCATTCAGGGTAAGCTGGCCCTCCAAGGACTTACTTGATAAGGAACTAGTTGGCTGAGTGTTCAGGGTCGTTGTGGGGGATCTAGGCCACCCTGACCAATTTTCTTACATTGACTGTTAGCAAGACCTGTTTCTATCCTGGCCACCTTGGCTGAAAGTCTGTATTGAAGAGAACTGTAAAGTTATGATGGCTCGTGTCATGGCCTCCTCCAAAGGCTGGCCAGAAACTGAAAAACCCATACAGCGGGGAGAGCCTGAGGGGATCCCACCACCATATGCCCCACCCAACCCCTTACTGCCACCTGCGCCTCCAGCCGCCCTGGCTGCTGAAACCCCACCAAAGCCTGCCCCTAGTCCCGAGGCCTCACCTCCTCCTGCACCACCAGCTTCTCTGGATGTCACAGGCTCACCCAGTCCTAACCCCACACACCCCTCCTGGAAGGCAACTAGAAGATCAGGCCAGTAAAGACAGTCACTCCCTGCATCTCCAGGGAGCCCTACAGATGTCACTGAGGGAAACTAGGGGACCCATCTATCATGATCAGGAAGGCCAGATCCGAGGAGGCCAGTGTGTTTTTGTGTACCAACCCTTTACTACTATGGACCTCCTAAATTAGAAGCACCATTCTCCCTCCTATACAGAGAAGCCCCAGGCTATGATTAATCTAATGCAGTCCATAATTTAAACCCATAAACCTACCTGAACAGACTGCTGCCAACTCCTCCTGACCCTCTTCAACATGGAGAAGCATCCCCAAATTACCGAGGCAGATCTAAAATGGTTAGAGGAGAATGCCCCAGCTGGGACACTCGACACCGAGGCTTATGCTTGGGCCCACTCCCCTAGGAAGCACCCTAACTGGGACCCAAATGACTCAAGTATAGATGGAGAGTTTGCAAGGAAACCTAAATGACATGAAGGAAGGCAGGGAGGGGTGGGGTGGGAAGGCCATGAATATAAATAAAACATCAGAAGTGCTCCAGGGACCCAAGGAAAGCCCGAGCCAGTTCTATGAGAGACTATGTGAGGCATTTTTGTCTCTACACCCCTTTTGATCCAGAGGCACCGATTAACCAGCAGATGGTCAATGTGGCTTTTGTAGGTCAGGCTGAAGGGGACATCTGGTGCAAGCTGCAAAAGCTAGAGGGTTTCACCATCTTGATTGCCCGTCAATCGCTGGAGGTAACAACTCAGGTGTTTGTCAACCGTGATCAGGCAGTGGAAAGGCAAAAACGCTTTAAGATGCAGAAAAAGGCAGACTTGTTAACTGCTGCCTTGAAGCAGGCAGAATGCTCCTGGAAAGGTGCCCCAGAGGGATAGGGACAGGGCCAAAAAGGGGAACACTAGGGAGGATCATCTCGCCCAGGATCAAACTTAGGATGAAACCAGTGTGCTCACTATCATCAGGAGAGACACCGGAAAATGAGTGCCCCAGCAGCTGGGTAATTCTCAGCAGAGCCCCAGGCAGAAAGAAAGAGGCCATGTGGTCCAGGGCTGGTACCAACGAGCATCACTGCCTCATGGGGCCCTTGAAGATGATTTTGTAGAGCTAGCCGCATGGAGGACTAGGAGGAAGACTAGTACAGACTGGGCTCTATTTTGTTAGGCCACCAAGAGCCTATGGTCAGAATTAATGTTGGGGGTGGGGGGCACCCATCAACTTCATGGTAGATACTGGGGTGGAACACTCAATGGTGACCCAACTCATGGGTCCCCTCTCACAGAGACAAGCCACCATTGTAGGGGCCATGGACAATCAGACACACCATCCCTTCCTCCTGTCTCAGCAATGCAGTTTAGGTGGCCATGACATCATGAATTCCTGTACCTCCCCAACTGAGCCATGGCTTTAATGGGTCAGGGCCTGTGGGGAAAGCTTCAGGCTCAGATAACCTTCAACTCCCATGGACAAACTGCTCTGACCCTACAAAAACCAGAAGCAAAGATTATGACTCTTACGATTCCCCAAGGGGAAGAATGGCACCTCTACAGCCTCATGGAGGAACCACAACAGGGACCTGAGCTGCCCTTCAGAGTACGAGGAGTGTGGGCTGAAGACAACCTACCTCCAGTAATTGTAGAACTTAAGCCAGGGTCAGAGCCAATATATCAAAAACAATATTTTATCCCTTTTAAGGCATAGATGGGGATACAGAAGCACCTTGAAAGACTTCTAACATACAGGATCTTCTGACCTTGTCAATCATCTTGGAACACGCTTCTCCTACCAGTCCAGAAACCAGGCAATGATGACTACTGGCCAGTCCAAAACCTGCACCCAATAAGCCAGGTGGCTGTCACCCTGCACTGGGTTTTCCAGAACCCATACACTCTCTTGGGTCTTATCACCACCAAAGCTGCCTTCTTCATATCCCTAGACCTCAAGGATGCCTGCCGCCTTCTGCATCTGCCTGGCCCCCAGAGTCAATCAATTTTCATCTTCCATTGGGAGAATTCTGAAAATGGTGACAAGAGCCAGTTGACTTGGACCAGATTGCCTCAGAGGTTCAATAACTCCCCAACCATTTTCAGCAGTGCATTAGCCTTAGATCTAAGAGCCTTCCCAGTGGATCAACATGGCTGTGTCTTGCTTCAATATGTAGATGACTTACTGCTTGCTGGAAGGTCTCAGGAGGATTGCATGAAAGGACCTCAGCAGCTCCTTAACCTCCTATGGGAAACTGGCTATAATGTCTCAAGGAAAAAGGCCCAAATCTGTCAAAAGAAAGTCAAGTACATTAGCTTTCACCTCTCCCAGGAGCAGTGCCTACTCCGCCTGGAGAGAAAATAGGCTGTTGGTTCAATCCTGGTCCCGTCAACCCGATGTCAGGTTCAGCAGTTTCTTGGAGCTACAGGTTTCTATAGAATCTGGATACCTAACTTATCAAACTTGGCAAAACTCCTTTATGAGGCCACATAAAGTGGGAAGAGCTAGAACCTCTGTTATGGGAGCAAGTACAGCAAAGGGCTTTTGAAGAGAGATCAAATGGGCCCTTGCCAACACACCTGGTTTGGGCCCCCAGACATGCCCAAGCCCTTCTTCTTGTATGTTCATGAATGTACTGGCATCACAGAGGGAGTCCTAACCCAGATGCTGGGGTCATGGCAGCGCCCAGTGGCATATCTCTCCAAGCAGATTGACTCTGTTGCCCGAGGCTGGCTGCTCTGCCTATGGGAACATGCAGCCATGGCCATCTTAGAGTCTGAGGCTGACAAGTTAACTTTGGGACAAGAATTGACAGTCCAAATGCCACATTTAGTATCAACACTAATGAGGTACAAGGGACAATACTGGCTAACCAGTGCCTGGATGATCAGATATCAGATGATTTACATCCTTTATATGAAGAGAAGGGTCTAATAAATTCAGGAAGAAAAGACATAAAGTATGCTAAGGAAACATTTGAACTCTTAGATGCTGTGTCGGCTCCTAAAAGAATGGCAGTCATGCATTGTTGGAGAGATCAAAGGGGAGACACCACAGTGGCACAGAGAAACCATAAAGCAAACAAGAGGCAAAGCTTGCAGTCTCCAAAGAAACAGCGGAATCAGTGGCTTTAAGCACCGCACCGTTCCCTAGTCCACTGGCAGAATGGGACCCAAATTACAGCATGAGAGTACCTGTTTTAAGACAAAATGGAAGATACCTCCCAGGTGGATGGTGGGGATTTGAAGATGGTTGGGTAGCAATTCCTGAGGTCCTGCCTCCAGCTTTTGTCAAGCATTTCCGTCAGGAAACCCATTTTGGCCAGACAGCTCTCGAGACTATGCTGAGCCGACATTTCTACATCCCTCGACTCTCCAGCATAGCCCGAGCAGTATGCAAGCAATAGGAACTGTGTGCCCAGAATAACCACGTCAGGGACCTAAGGCTGGCCCTGGGTGCAGAGTGTCTTGGGGAGCCCCATTTGAAAATATGATGGTGGACTTCACTGAGCTTCCCCAGGTCTGAGGCTATAAATATTTGTTGGTCTTTGTGTGCACTTTCCCAGGCTGGGTGGAAGCATTCCCTACTTGCACAGAAAAGGCACATAAAGTGGCCCAGCTTCTTCTAAAGGAAATCATTCCTCAGGGCGCCTGAGTGGCTCAGTTGGTTAAGCCTCTGACTTCGGCTTAACCTCTGACAGCTGAGAGCTTGGAGCCTGCTTTGGATTCTGTGTCTCCCTCTCTCTCTGCCCCTCCACCACTCATGCTCTCTCTGTCTCTCTCTCTCAAAAATAAAATAAAAATTAAAAAGAAAAAGAAATCATTCCTTGATTTGGGATCCCCATCACTATGGGATCAGGTAACAGGCCAGCATTCATGGCTAAGGCAGTGTGACTGGTGGCAAAGAGGTTTAAGATCACCTGGAAGTTAGACACAGCATACTGACCACTTAAGTAGACTATGTCAGGAAACCCACATACGCTGGGACCAGATGTTGCCAATCGCCTTGTTAAGAATCAGGTGTAGCCCCACCAAGCAGGTGGGGTTCTTCCCTTATGAAATCTTTAATGGGCACCTTTCCCCCATTATTAAGGGCTTCAGAGGGGATCTAGATGAGATAGGCAATCTAAACCTGAGGCAACAAATGCAAGTCCTTGGCTCTCCCTTCACCACCTTACACCACTGGGTCAGGGAGCGATTACCTATGAGTCTGACCACAGACACTCACCCATTTAAACGAGGAAATGCTCTATGGGTGAAAGAGTGAAATGTTCAACCTCTAAAACCCCTCTGGAGGGGCCCATTCACTATCATTTTGTCCACCCCTACTTCAGTAAAGGTAGCCAAAGTGGGTCCCTGGATTCACTACAGCAGAGTGAAGCCAGCATCTCGAAACTGGGAGTGCATTCCTGATCCATCAATGTCATACACGCTGACCATACAGAAGAAGCAATCTGCGACTCCAGAGGCTCTGGGAGTCTGCAGCCCTGCTTTAGTCACTCCAAAAGCTGACTAATCTACACAGAACATATGCTTTAGGACGGTCCAGTGGAACAAATAGACTGTCATTTTCTTACTGTGATGCACTGCAACCCCTTGTGTCTCACTGTTATTGATTCTTGATCTACTTTTCACCATAGGATTGGCAGAGGTTGCCCCGCCCAGCTGGGAGTGTGGTAAGAGGTTTCTGTTAGCACAAACCTTCCTTTTATGGATAGGATGCTTCGTTGGTATTGGTTGCCTCTAATATGGACCCCTTCTGTAGACCTAGATTCCTCATCATGTGACCCATGCATTTGAATAACTAGGTCAGGCCAGGAGGTCACTTGGACCTTACTATACTATACCCACTTCTCATGCCAAGAAAGAGTCCTGGGGACCTGCAGACACAATAAGACACCTATCTATCAATGGGAGAGTCAATACACTTGCTTTGACCCACAATACTCCCCTAGTACAGATTAGTTAGAAGTCTGATCCTACCAAGAGGCAGAGGGGCTTTGGTCAGCCAAATACAAATTACTAACCCAAAAGACCAGTGTCAGTATGGTTTGATGTATGTGCAGTTATAGGTATTGGCCCACAGGCATCTGTCATATGAAAAAAGTGGGCACTTGTCATAGAGGCCCCAAGGACTTTTGATATCCCATGCAGAGGCTTAGATTGGGAGCAGGAACACCCACTCAATGACAAATACATGTGTGAGGAAAATGTTTTATGTGCCTATACACCTAAGTTTTTATTCCTCAGCTGGAGCTGTGTTTCATGGGCTTTTTGGAAAAAAAGAAGGCACAACAGCATTCCTTCAGAAGACGGCTGGTACATCAGATTGTCAAAGGCCTGTAACCCTGTTAATTTTACCATCATTAACCCAGGGGACTACAAATGGCAATGGGGCACCCAAATTGGCATCCAGATCCATGGGCAAAGCAGAGACCCAGGGACTGTGCTATATTTCAAGAGAGTCATTAGCACCCATCTAACCATATCCCATCAAGGCTTCCACTCCTTCTATGAAGAAATAAGAAGGAGCTTCCTCTCATTTCAGTCACAGCAAGTAACTTGTTTCTAGCCCTAGCAGAGGGCTATACCCCAGACTCTGAAGATCTCTTCTTACTAAGAATGTGGGGGAAGCAGTATGAGGGGGTCATTGGCCATGAGAGGCTAGAGAATTAGATCATTGTGAATCTTATAAGGGAACAGAATACCCCAGTCCTACTACTGGGGTTTGGCTCCTTAAAACCTTGATTATGGGGAAAAAACTGCTTTGCCTGATGGGGAAGAAAGTCCACCATCTTTTTTTGGAAACTTAACATGCCCCAGCCAAAGATTTTATAACTCAACTGCCCAGGACACCCAATGGTGGGGGTCCCGAGATCTCCTTGAGCCATATCCCCACCCCTTGTCTAACTTCTCTCATCTCCAAGAGGCCTGGGACAATGTTGATATGGCCATAGAATGGTGGTGGGCCCCAGGTGGACTATACTGGATATGGAAGGACAGCCTATTCAGTACTTCCCTCATGCTCATCAGAGTCATGTGTGCTGGCAACTATTCGTCCATCTTTCTTCTTGCTTCCATTTTCCAGAGGGGAACATTTAGGAGTCCACATGTATGGGGATAGGGAGACTCAAAGGAAATGATGTGCACTACAAACTGGCAATTGGAAAGATGATGAATGGCCTCCCAAGCATATAATCCAATATTATGTCCCTGCCACCTGGGCAGAGGATGGGTCCTGGGGCTACCGCACTCCCATTTACATGCTAAACCACATAATCAGACTGCAAGCAGTTGTAGAAATTATAACCAGAGAAACTACCAGAGCTCTTAACCTACTAGCCAAGCAGCAGACTAAAACATGCAACACTATCAGTCAAAATCACTTGGCCTTAGATTACATGCTTGCTTCCGAGGGAGGAGTTTGTGGAAAGTTTAACCTGAGCAACTGCTGCCTACAGATAGATGATGAAGGAAAAGTCATACAGGAGATCACAGGTTGAATGAGAAAGGTTGCTCATGTCCCAGTCCAGACCTGGAAAGGTTAGAACCTGGGGAGTTACTTGGAGGATGGTTTTCAACTCTCAAGGGATTCAAAACCCTCATAGGTATTATCCTCTTGATTTTGGGAGCTTGCTTAATCCTGCCTTGCCTAGCTCCCCTGGTTATATGGTCTGTCTTCAGCCTCATTGAGGTAATGGTCAAAAAGAAAATGGCCATGCATGAGATGATGTTAGGGAAATACAAATCTCTAAGCCAAAATGGTGCTCTTTGACCCAAGATAGGGGGTTCAAGCATGAAAGGGGGGAATGTGATAGAGCCTCTCCCTAAGGAATGTGGTGAAAACCTCAAGACAAAGAAAGGCAACCTGGCTACGTATGCGTGTGTGACATTCCTCACGACTGTAACATAGATCGTTGTATGGAAAGGCAACCCCCCATTGCATTCTGGGCTCAGCCTTTTGGGGGTCTTATCCCACTGAGTCTGTGCTGGCACAAATAAAGCTGCTTCCTGGAAAGAAAAGTCTTGGTGTCTTAACTCTCTGTGTGTGACTGGCCTCTACAGTCTCATGGTTTGTGAGTTTGAGCTTCGTGTTGGGCTCTGTGCTGACAGCTCAGAGCCTGGAGCCTGCTTCAGATTCTGTCTCCCTCTCTCTGCCCCTCTCCCACTTGCACTTTGTCTCTCTCTGTCTCTCAAAAATAAACATTAAAAAAAAAAGAGAAAGATTATCATCATACTTTAAATTTACATTTTGGTTATAACCAAAATGGAAATATGGCCAAAATATTAAATACAAGAAATTATAGGCCAAAAATATGCTCATATCTGGAGATACTAGAATAATGTGTGACCTCAAAATACCAGTGCAGCCTCTCTTATTGTGTTATAGAGTCCATAATCACTGCTTTTAAAACAACTGATTTACAAAGCAAATAAAAAATGTCATGTATTTGTAATTTTCTTCTGGGAACTCAGATTATGAAAGTTTGTCATGCATGATGTGGAACTAAAGTCATCTCTCCAATTTTGTATGCTTTCAACAAACTATTTTTCACTTTTGGGTTCCAATTATTGAAGACAGGAGTAGGGATTAGCTTTCAAAAAACAAACACTAAAGCATGGATGTTGATAGAAAAGTCACATGAAGAACTAGGAAAGTTCAGACTTTAAAGTGGAGGAGGAAGATATTAAAGCAGGATTTGTTTTCAGTTATGTAGTAGTTACTGCCCCCCTGAGGTGAAAAAGTGTTAGTGCCTCCAAGCTATATTCCCCTTGATTGAAATTTAATTTATCCTTAGCACTTTCTTTTTTTTTTTTCTTTTTAAAAATTTTTTATGTTTCTATTTATTTTTGAGATATAGAGACAGAGCATAGTCAGGGGAGGGGCAGAGAGAGAGGGAGGCACAGAATCCAAAGTTGGCTCCTGGCTTTGAGCTGTCAGCACAGAGCCAAAAGTGGGGCTCAAACCCACAAACCGTGAGATCATAACCTGAGCCAAAGTCAGACACTTAACTGACTAAGCCATACAGGCACCTGTACCCTTAGCATTTTCTATCATGTTTCTATGAAATGCTTCCCTTTGCTGTTTTTATTATATTATTATTTATTTTCTTCCTTTAGTGATTCTCTCCTTTGTTCACTAAAGACTTAATAATATAAAAAATCAGAGTGAATTAAAATGTTCCCTCAATTCAAGAGCTAGTTTCAGCGATTCCATAATAATAGAAAGTGAAAAAATACAGAGAAATGTAATGACACATTCCTCAACAGAAAAAAAAAAAGAGCACAGAATCATTTTTCTCTCTTGACAAGTTTTATCTCACATCCTTTTAAAAATTTAATAGTAAAGAATTTGCTAGAAATGAAATTTTATTAATTTTATGAAATCACAGGATTCAGAAATAAATGACAATTATACTCTATTGTATGAGTCATCTAACACATAAAAAATCTTTCATTGATAGACAAATATTAAATATGCCTTCCTCCATGCAGATATCTGACTGGTAGATTAGTTCTATTTCTAATTTTCTAGAATCATCAGCAACTGATATTTTTAGCACAAAGTGCTGCTTTATAAATCATTTTTATCTCTAGTCTCTGAGCGCTTATGTAACCCATATACTATTACATATAAAGTGATTGAATGGTAATATCTCAGTTATTTTTTAGCTGCAACTACCAAGAAATAGTTATGCTACACATGGTGTCATGGAGTTGTGAAAAGCAGTGTCCATTTTTAGCCCAGACTCCAAACAGGGAGGGACTCTACCACCAAACACCCTTCCCATGGCTATAGCTCAGAAAGAATCCCCACCCAGCAGAGCAGACCCAGCAGGCAGAAAAGACCACAACCACACAACATTCTGCAGAAAGTTGCTGCATCGTGTCACCTTCCTCATTAACAAGAAAAGCAAGCAGATGTTTTTGTCCACCATTTTAAAGGCAAACATAACCTTCATTAGCATTGGTTGAGGAAGGGACACCTAGGAGGCTCAGTCAGTTAAGCATCCAACCAGCTTAGGTCAGGAGCCCCCATCGGGTTCTATGCTGACAGGTCAGAACCTGGAACCTGCTTCGGATTCTGTGTTTCCCTCTCTTTCTGCCCCTCCCCCACTTACACTCTCACTCTCTCTGTCTCTCTCTCAAAAATAAATAAACATTAAAAAATTTTTTAAAAAGAAGTGGTTGATGAAGATTCAGCTGTTAAGGTTTACTTTGAGCAGTTTATAAGCAAACCCTATAACTAGGAATAACAGTAAGAACTGTATATCACGAAATAGACTGTGGAGAAAGAGTTGAGTGGGTGGGACCCAGGAGAAAAATCTGGGCAAAGATTGTATCAGAAAACAGAACCATTCCCCGGACATGCTGATTAAGAAGTTGTCTGTGAGAGAAGAACCTGAGACTGACAGTGGGATTCTCTGTATGTATACCATTCACACTCTTCTTGTGGATAAGTGTGCAACAAGGGGCTTGGAGGAAGTTGTCAAGATAACATAGATAGCAAATTCCAGAGTGAGCTGTAAGATAGGCCATCAGGCAGAAATATTAAAGAGGTGATGTATGCTTCCCACTTAGCACAGGACCTGGCTATTGTTAAATGGGACTATGTCTATGACGTGGAGCGATCTGTAAGTCTATTTGGTGGGAGTCACTTAAAAGTGATCAGCCTGCTACAGTCTCCATCAAGTGGCTGAGGAGTGGGAGACTACACACATTGAACAAGGGACAGACATAAATTACAGTAACTTTCCAGTCAGACACAAATTACAGTAACTTTCATACTTATGGCTCATGGATCCTACTCATTCAATATACAAGTTACAAAGATGTGGAGTGAGTCATATATAATTCCTGTTACTCATTGATATTAAGGTTTTTGTTGTCTTCAGAAAGCTGTAAGTTAGTAATCCTGCTGGATAGTGTTAGAAAGACACCTAAACCAGATGGACAGATAAAACACTACAGCTCCTTGGACTGTGTCCAAATGTGCCACACTCTCACTTCCCCTGATTAGTTTCATGAGTACTGAATCCCTATTATTTGCAATATTGGGTCAAAAGGTAAATTTATCATGGTTACTGTGATCTTTGTTTCACCAATAAGTTTAATTCTTCTCAAATAATGGGGCTTTGTTGTAAGGGCACGTTTGGGAATCAGGATGAAAGGATTCCAGAAATAGCCATTCTGCAAGATTCAAGGCCATCTAGGAACCATTCTCCAGCTGGAGTTCATGGATCTTCACCTGAATGTTCCACCATCAATGTGCCTTTCCACTTTTTGTTTCTTCTCTATAATTTTTCCTCCCATTACAGAATGGCTACTGTTCTCTGGATTTTCCTATTTAACTTTTAGAGGAGGAGAATAAAATTGGTCTAGTTAGTTACCATTTTCCTTACAGAGGAAAGTTGTTCATGCCAAGTCATTTCATAGCCCACCAGTCAGTCTGTGGATGAGCTGCCTTTAGAAAACTTGATCCCATCCCTTTGCTTACAAGAGACCAGGACTGGCTGCTTAGCTCAGCAGAGGGCTGTAAGAGGGAGGACATCTTGAATGTATCAAGCATGATGATTGATATGTCTTATGCTCTATGTTAAGTATTTGGTTTTCTTCCTCTGCAGTGGTAACTTTAGGTTTTATTTATAAATGAGCTTTAACTACGAAAGAAACAGAGCCATATATAACATACAGCTACATCGTTATCAAAGACATTTTGTGATTATATTCTTAATAAATAAAAGTATTCTCTGGACAAATTTAAATGTATCTCTTTGACAATCACAGCTTCATAATCTATTTAATCATAAGAAATCCCCACCTCATTCCACAGAAATATTATTTTGTGTAAGGTCTTGCAGAAAGGTGGAGATTTTTTTCAATCCAGTTGGTTTCCTTCATTAGATACAGTCAGATTCTTAAGTTTTACAGACAACTAGTGATATTGACTTAAAATTGTAAGGTGCAGATGGAGAAGCAGATGTGGCTGTCACCGGTAGAGGCTGAGTAAGCAGAGTGCTTTGAGTGGGTGCTATGAGTGTTCCTGCCAGAGAACCTGCAATAACAAAACATTAGTTCCCTGAAACCATGCTGGACTTTAGTCTCCAAATGGAAACTAATCATTAGAGTCATTTACAACAAGGTATGTCAAAAGTGTGCACGACGCTCAGTAAGTAAACATAATTGAAAAGGTTCACTGTAAATAGATGAGATGAGAAGACAAGAACATACAGAAAACAGTAGTCTGTTGGTCTAAAGTCTGCTCAGACTATCAAATTTATTTTTCTACCTTTGGTAAGATCCATGTCTACCCTAATGCATAATAAACATACCTCATTAAGAACATTTCATAACATGCTTTGGCAATCTATTTCATGGTCCTAAAAAATGGAACAGATCATCCTTAAAATAATTAAAGGCAATTATTAATTAAGGCATTTCACAGTTTATTACATAGGATCTTATTTTTTCAAAACCCCTGTTAAAATACAGAACCTAATTCTGGGTATTATCAAAACCCAGGATTCAATGAAAACATTCTCTTTGGTCACATGATATTGTACTACCATTAATATTTCAGTAACTTGATAGCTTTTCTAATAGAAATACTTCCTTGCTGAAAAAGATATATTTGATAAATCAGTTGGCTTAATGTTCTCATTAAAAATAGAATTTTAGAATTAAACGTTGCAAGAGACGATGCATGATGGCATAATCCATGCTCAACAGAGGAAGACTGTCTGATTGTGCTCCCTACATACCTTGTTAGCACTTAGTAAATAATTAATAAAAGAACTTCATCTAATTTCATAGCTTCAGCTATCAAATTCTATGCTTATGGTTCCCAAACGTGAGTCTCCTGATTCCAGAAAGCACATTTCCAATGGACTGTTGGGCTTCTGTGTATGGAAGTCCCAAAACATGCTAAAAATGTTGCTTCTAGCAGAACTTGCTATTTAAATTGTGGTCCAAAACCAACTTGACAATAAACTATTTAAGAAAATAAATAAATAAATTGTGGTCCAGAAAGCAACACTGGTATCACCTGGGAACTTGTTAGAAATGCCAAATCTCAGACTCAGCTTCAGACCTACTTCAAATTCTGCATTTTGATTATCTGTAAGTGATTCCTATGCATGTTCAAGTTTGGGAAGTACTGCTGTATGATACATCTCTGTTGAATTTTACTTCTTCACAGATGTTTTCAAACACGTAAAATATTTGACCTATCAGCATCTCACAAGAATTTTATGAAGATTAATGTTTAAACCTTTGCTGATTAAGGTATTTTTAAATTGCCTTGAAGACAGGAACTATCTGCTCTAACGCACTAAATAAAGTGAAATGTGATCCTTCATTTCTGGAGGTTCTTTAATCAGTATACTTATAACACTTCAAAATGACATCCTTACTGTAACTCAAAAGTAATCTCTAAATTTGTTACTCTTGGAAAAATCTCTAACCCGTACAAAAACTGTTGATTCTATGGATCACCTTACTTTGCCAAAGCAAATAGTGCAGTCCCCAGAACAGGTTAACCACATACAGAAGGATCATTCTGTCACTGCTTTGCCCTGTTAAGGCAGCTGAGCAGTATCTTGACACAGGGCAGAAAACAGCATTTTCCCCAGCAGAGCAAGCAACATTTCCCATGGGAAATAGATTCACACCACTTGGCTCTGCAACGCACTTTTCTTTACCTAAATACTCTGGTTACTGCAGGTGGAAAACACACAGTGCTCTGTTAGAAAGTGGGTGCACGATGTCTTGCTTGGAAGCGTTTTTCTAAATTGGCAAACATCCCCTGCATTATAGGCTGCCCTCTCTCTTTTAATGACGATATCAGAGTGCCAGCTGGCTTTGTAGGTCAGTGATCATAGTTCTCAGAATGTGTTGTATAAAACAGATTTAAATATTCTCCATCAAATTCTGGTCAAGGCTTATTTTGGTATGTGACATGTTATTCGTTCCCAATTCACTAACATTATCTTTAAACATGTTAAGTCATTTGCAGGGTTCAGCAATTTACAGCTATTTTGTCTTACCTGTCACTGAAGGGACTTTATAGAGGTCAGATGACCAACAATCTGGGATATTGACAGGGAATTCTTGAATTGGATAAAGAGATAGAACTTGACCTCAGGGGACCTTTTGAACTCCAAAATTCTACAATTTCTCAAGTTTTGAAACTACTTCTACATTCCTGAGTAGTAAATGTATGATTTTAACATCTAATCTTCCCTGAAATTTATGAAAGTAAAATTTTATGGCTTGGTCATTAAACAACTAAACAAATATGCTTCTTGGGGTGCATGGGTGGCTCAGTCAGTTGAGTGTGTGACTCTTGATTTCTGCTCAGGTCATGATCAGTTCATGGGTTCAAGCCCTGCATCAGGCTCTATGCTGACATGAAGCCTGCTTGCAATTCTGTCTCCCTCTTTCTTTGCCCTTCCCATCACTCTCTCAAAATAAATAAATAAACATGAAAAAAGGTTTTAAAAAATCATTACATCAGTGGCACAATTTAGAAATTTTTCTTGGTGTAAAGTTTTAGATGACATTAATCAAAATTCAAAATAGTTGCAGTCTAAATCAGGCTTAAACAGTTTATAACAAGACACTAAGTCTTAGGGCTGCCTGGGTAGCTCAGCTGGATTAAGTGTCTGACTTCTACTCTGGTCATGATCTCACGGTTCAGAGTTTGAGCCCCACATCAGGCTCTGTGCTGTCAGCACAGGGTCTGCTTTGGATCCTCTGCCCCCAACCCCCTCTCAAAAATAAACATTACAAAAACAAAAAACTAAGCTTTAGATCAGCATACAGAAATTGTAAAGAAGGCAATTAAGTATTCAGTAACAAAATATAAGAAAATAAACATTTACACTGAAGAATCATATTTCAAAAAACCAGGAAAGTAACAGATGTTTGTCAAAAGATGGCCAAAAGAAATTAAAACAGCAAGATTCAAATGCCTTGATCTATAACTGGACATTTGTTCAAAACCAATTGATTAAATAATGTCAATGTGCACCAACATTCAGCCACTTGGTCTCATTTCTGCAAAAGAAGAAAAACTTCAGAGAGCTTTACCAAATGTAATAGGAATTTATCTTCAATTTTCTAGCTTATATATTATAGTGGAAATTGTTCTACCAAAAAGGTTTTTGAAAGTTGCTAGCATCAATCCTAAAGAAAGTTTTAGGAATTTAGGAATTTATGAAATTAGTAAAAATGGGTTTCTTATGAATATCAAATTTACTTTGAAAGTTTTGCTGTTTGCACCTGTTGCTTCAAATGAAAAAAAAAACTTTTGAAATTAATAAAGTGTTCTTCACAATCAACTATGAAAAGATTGACAAGTCTGACTTCACTCAGTAAAGCATGGATATGTGAAAAGATCAATTTTTATGAAGTCTTAAGACAAATTTACCAAAGGTTCAAAATACTACTAAAAAGTATTAATCCAGTATTTTTCCTTTTTATGTCTTTACCATGCTTTCCCTTTGCTATCTTCTTTTTTCTTGCCTTTTGATCAGCTTGCTTTTTTAAAAAAATAATGTTTGTGTTTGAGACAGAGAGAGAGAGCACAAGCAGGGAAGTGGCAGAGAGAGAGGGGGAGACAGAATCTGAAGCAGGCTCCAGGCTCTGAGCTGTCAGTACAGAGCCTGACATGGGGCTCGAACCCACAAACTGTGAGGTCATGACCTGAGCCAAAACCAAGAGTTGGACACTTAACCAACCGAGCCACCCAGGTGTCTCATGATCAGATTGCTTTTATTGCTTTTTTTCCTCCACTGGTTTGGAAGTAACATGTTCTGGTTTGAAAAGTTTTATATCCTGTTTTGACCTGTGTTATCCTTAACTTTTAAAAATACATAGCTAATTTTATGTTGATTTAAGAAAAGCCTAAAATTGACATTTCTATCCATCTTCCAAATACTTATGACATTTTACTGTTTTTTGGGTTTTTTTTTAATGTTTCCTTAGTGGGAAAAATATCCCTGATTTCCCAGTATCATATTGTCAACCCAAATTATTGGGCTTTCTGTCAGTATACTCCATAGATGGGAAAGAAAAATATCTGAATTCATTTAGTAATGTAACTTCATTATTCCATATCTAGTATTGTATACCAATTATTATATTTATCAGATAATAATACGTTAAGTCTAGATTGGCTTTTGTTTCTCCATTAAAGAAAGGAAGAATGAACATAAGTGTTTTAATTTCATTAGGTAAACTATTAAAAAGCAAGCAAGAGAAACCATCTGAATTACTTGATAAAATGCTCAAGATGAATACAAATCAAGCATGTGAGAGTATAAAAAATATGTATGCATATATATTGGAAACATGGAAAATGAAAATAAAATGTAAAGATGGGCATTAGAAAGCAAATAATCCTAATTTGTTGGTATTGTTTGAAAAATAACTGAAAAATTTTTTTTTTGAAAAATTATTTTCATTTAAAATCAAACCAAGTGCAATAAGCTACAGCACTTAATTTATAACAGTCAATGAAAAATGCATTTGCTTTTGTCACTATATAAATCCCAAACACCACACTAAGACTAATGCTTAGGTAGACCTAGAGACCCTTCTCCAATACTACACCTTTTCATTGGTGCCCTTTGTGGTATTTTTCTAAAGGAGATCTAGGATCCGATTGATGTGTAGCATGCAATGTTACCAGATCAAAGTATTTGGATTTTAAGGGGATGGATTTCAAGGGAATGACATCATTAGATTTGTATTTCAGTGAACTGAAGAGAGGGATGGAAGAGACTGGAGTAAGTAGACTGGTTAGGAGGCTGTTGCGCCAACCATGTAAGATATGATGAGGGTAGAAGAGCAGTAAAATGGGGAACAGTAAATAGATTAGGGGAATTATTAAAGAGGATGAACTGGTGAATTTAGTTACTAAAGATGTGGAGACTAAGAATTGAAAATGATACATTGGTTTCTGGCCTAGACAAGTACATTCTCAGATGCAGTCTGTGGGGCTACAGAATATAAGAGGGAGTTTATTAAGTGGGGAACTGGATGGAGAAAATGTCTCAGCTCACTTTTGGAATCAGTCAATAAAAGAATAAATTTATCTTGTTACAACAAAATAAATCTGTACAGATGAGCTCCAAAGTTGTTTTTAGAGATAAGGCCACTAGGGGGTAGTAGGCTCAATAGTGAATTCAAAATAGTTCTGACTTACCAAAGCTTCTCAGTGCCACTGATGCTCTTTATCCACTCTAAATTTCATTAGAAGGGTTAAATATTTCTTTCTTCAACAATCTATTTAAATAGATAACAACTGGGGCGCCTGGGTGGCTCAGACGGTTAAGCGTCCGACTTCGCTCAGGTCATGATCTCCCGGTTCGTGGGTTCGAGCCCTGCACCGGGTTCTGTGCTGACAGCTAGCTCAGAACCTGGAGCCTGTTTCAGATTCTGTACCTCCCTGTTCGCTGTCTCTCTCTCTCTCAGAAATAAATAAAACATTTAAAAATTTTTTAAATAAATAAATAGCTAACAATTTAGTCATAGCTAAAATTAGACACAAACAGATCCCAGGTGATCTCTTTTAAATGTTTAGTTAAAAGGACATGATATATTTGTTCCTCCTTACCCCTTCAATGCAGAGGTTCTTCAGCACCTTCAGCTGTAACTGATGTAGAAGTAAAGGATAAGTACTGACTTCTATCATTCAAGAATAACAATGCATTCTTTTTTTTTAATTTTTGTAATGTTTTATTTATTTCTGAGAGAGAGAGAGAGAGGCAGCATGAGCAGGGGAGGGTCAGAAAGAGAGGGAGACACAGAATCTGAAACAGGCTCCAGGCTCTGAACTAGCTGTCAGCACAGAGCCTGATGCAGGGCTCGAACCCACGAACCATGAGATCATGACCTGAGCCAAAGTCGGACACTTAACCGACTGAGCCACCCAGGAGCCCCAAGAATAACAATGCATTCTTAAAGAGCTTAAGGGGCCACACAAATTAAACATGTATCATCATCACAGGGGCTTTCCTCAGTTCAAAAGTATGTTTAATTCCAAAACACAATTTCCTTATAGCAATAACTACTTTGGAGAGGATGAAAATTCTCTAAAATTGATTGTGGTTGGGGTGGCTGGGTGGCTCTGTTGGTGAAGCATCTGTTTTCGGCTCAGGATATATCTCACAGCTCGTGAGTCTGATTCCCACATCAGGTTCCCTGCTGTCACTGCAGACTCTGCTTCAGATCTGGTTTCCCTCCTTCTCTGCTCCACCCTGCTTGTGCTCTTTCTCTCTTCCTCAAAGATACATAAAAGCATTTAAAATAATTGATCGTGGTGATGATTACACAAATCTGAATATTCTAAAAACCACTGAGGCGTACACTTTAAATGGGTGAATTGTGTGGGGGTGTGAATTATACCCCAATAAAGCTGCTACTTTTCAAAAACGAATACTTTCACTGGGTGTTATATGTAAACCAACTTGACAATAAACTATTTAAGGAAAGAAAACGAATACTTTTTAATCTACTCACAGCAGATTTCATAATTGGTCTAATTTTACATTAGGCCTCTAAGGCTTTACTAGACTTCGAAATAAGCAGGAAAACACAGAAAAAGTATATTTTATTGGTATTTAGGCCTAATACAGTTCAATTCAAATAAAATGGAACAGAGCAATTTATTTAATTGAATATAACATATAAACAATTTTTTAAGTTTGTTTTATCATATGATTGTGTTCATGCAAGTACAATCATCAAACTGTCCTTCTAAGCATGTATCATAGCACCACCTTTTATTTGCAGTACTTGATATAAATTTCATTGTCAAACATATCTGGCTTTAGCAATGTAAACATTTGCTACAAGTAAACTTTAAAAGGTAAAAGTGAATGATACTAATGAATAAATCAAAATAAAACTGAGCATCACCACATGATAGAATCCAACAAAATATTATATAATACTGTTTGAGTAAGAACAACTTAATACATTTCACAATATGGAAGCAGAAATAAAAAGTAATATGTAAACTCCCAAAATAGTGTTAAAATACTGAAGGATATAATGTAAAATTTACCTCAGAAAAACAAGGGGAAACAACATAACCATGCAGTAAAAACCAAATTTGGTTTAGTAGTGACAACAGTTATTTTACTGCAAAGCTTTCCTAAAATGCATTCTGACAAAACAGTTTATTTCCTACCTCCCTTTTAAAAAAACTTATCACGTTTAATCACATAGGTTGGGTACTTTATGGAAATTTCACATTATTTTGTCAGTTGTGGGATTGTTACCCCAAAAACCTTCCATCTCTAAACTATTTTTCCAAATGACCAAAAACATTAAATTATCTTCATGAAAATTATCATATATAAAGTCAAATAAATCCTAAACAAATCATCATAAAAATAAATCTGCCTTAAAGAAAAGTACAGAAAAAGTGTATACAGAAGTGCTTGAAAATCACAGATATATTTCAATGAATAGGCAAAAATGTTCACATTTATCATTACTGTTGATTATTTTGCTTACTTTCTGGTTAAAATCAAGAAAAAGTTTTCAAAAAGTCAGCGAGGACATTCAGTGCCACTTTGTATTTTTCTGCAATATACAAATGAGTTATGTCTCTGCAGTGCAAGGCCAACTCTATTTTTACTCTTTAACATAATTAAGTAATAAAGACCTCAGATTTCTAAAACCAGTCATAATACTGTAGCAAGCAAATAAATTTGTTCTTATTGCTCTTATATGCCAGCTTATTCTACAAATGTGAACATTTTTCCACATGTCTCAAACCATACTAATATGAAGAGTCTAGAGATACCTGTATTGTTTTCCACAGATAAATTGAAAAAGGAAAAAAATGAAATTGAAATATTATTTCATCTTAAGTGTCCTTAATATGTTTAGCACTTCAAGCAGCACTTGACACAGCAAGTTTCTTCAAGTGATCCATAAACACTTGTAAACTAACATCATCTGTGAGAATAGGTGCTCCAGACTCCTGGAGGAAAAGAAAGATATTTGCTTTGATTAAACCATAGGGTGATATCTTAAAGTGTATAGGCAAACATTTATAACAGTCAAGAAAGGGATGCCTAGGTGGTGAGGCTCTTAGCTCAGCTCATGATCTCACAGTTCGTGGGTTTGAGCTCCGTGTCAGGCTCTGTGTGCTGATAGCACAGAACCTGCTTTGGATCCCGTCTCCCTCTCTCTCGGCCCCTCCCTGTGCACATGCTCTCTCTCTCTCAAAAACAAATGAATAAACATTTTTAAAAATATAAATAAATAAATAAATAAATAAATAAATAAATAAATAAATAAATCAGTCAAGAAAATCACTGGAAGCAGAATAATGCCTATGCTCCTGTTGTATAATAAAGAATCTGACTGGCCTAAGTCTCAGGTTCCTGAGAGGGAGACTACATCCTTGGAATCTCCTTACACAGTGTCTTTGTTATTCATAAGCCCTCAGATCACACTTGACTTTATGCTTTGAGACTTGACGACTCAGGATGAGGGCCAATCACCAGGAAGATCGATATGATTACAGTGTGTGGGAGGGGGGTGAGATTTAAGGCAGCCTGACCTCTAGGGAGAGGAAGTGAGGTGAAGGGAGGGAAAAGAAGGGGAAGGAACCTTGATTCAGTCAATCATGGATGGTAGTAAAGAAACAAACAAACAACTCTGGCTACCAAGATTCAGTGGAGCTTCCTGTTTAACAAATTTATCAATATGCTAGGAGGGTGACAATCCTGATTCTATGGGGAAAGAACACAGAAGCTCTGTATCTAGAACTCTCCCAGACCTCACCCTGTGGGTCTCTTCACTGGTCCTTATTTGCAATCTTTATAATAAAACTGTGATCATAAATATCAGTGCTTTCCTGAGTTCTATCAGTTGTTTGTTCTAGGGAATTATCAAACCTAAGACGCTTGTGGGGAGCCCACCTCCTACAGCCCCCCCCCCCCCCCCCCCCCAGTTTGTTCTCAGCATTCAAGAGTCTCTCATGGTTTGCCTCCCGCTGGAATCTGAAGTCGGGGACAGTCTTGTTGTGAACCATGTCCTTTAACCTGTAGAGTCTGCATTACCGCAAGTGGTCAACATCAGATTTGCGTCGCACAATCAGAATAGTTCCAGACCCAACTTAATCTGAACAGTATTAAAGTGTTCATTTGTCTTGAATGTATTGTCACTTTTATCACTACTAAGGAATAAATCTCTCTTGGTAAGATTACTGCTACCTGTATACCAAAATATAATTCAGGGGCACCTGGGTAGCTCAGTCAGTTGAGCTTCTGACTCTTGATTTCCACCAGGGTCACGGGATAGAGCCCTGTACTGGGCTCCATGCTGAGAGTGGAGCCATTTTAAGATTCTCTCTCTCTCTTTCTCCATCTCTCTCTCTCTCTCTCTCCCCCCGTTTCTCCTGCTCATGCTCCCTCACTCTTTCTCTAAAATAAATATAAAAATAATAAAATTGCACATATTTGGGGGCACCTGGGTGGCTCAGTCAGTTGAACATCTGACTCTTGATTTTAGCTCAGGTCATGATCCCAAAGTCATAGGATGGAGCCCCATGTTGGGCTCTGTGCTGAGTGTGGAGCCTGCTTGAGATTCTCTCTCCCTTTCTCTCTGCCCCTCTCCCCTACTTTTAAAAAAAATGCACATATTTCAACAGAAATGCCAGTTGGAAGGAAGAATATTTACAGTATTTTTATTTATTTTTATTTTTAAATGTTTTTTATTTTTGAGAGAGAGAAAGAGACAGAGAGAGAACAAACGGGAGAGGGGCAGAGAGAGAAGGGGACAGAGGATCTAAAGCAGGCTCTGTGCTGACAGTGAGCCTGATGCAGGGCTCAAACTCACCTGATCTGAAGTCAGACACAACTGACTGAGCCACCCAGGTACCCCTTTAGTATTTTTAAAATAAACTATGCTTTTAAGTTTTCATTCATGTCATTTTAATTGATCTCTGTGGGTTCTAAGTAACAAGAGTTAGGGAAAATTCCTAACCTTTATTTTAATAAAACCTGTGTTGACAGAATGCCCCTGGTAATCCAATCCACTAATAATAAAATTCCTTTTTACCAAGAAAAAGGTTTTCTGGGGTTACTTGGGTGGCTCAGTCATTTGAACATCTATCTGACTCTTAATTTCAGCTCAGGTCATGATCTCACAGTTCCTGGGATTGAATCCCACATCGGGTTCTGTGCTCCCTGCACAGAGCCTGCTTGGGATTCTCGCTTTCTGCCTCTCCCCCACTTGCTCTTTCTCTCTCTCAAAATAAATAAATATTTTTAAAAAGTTTTCTAGAAGATTTTATATCTGGATGTTTAAACTTTTCACTTTATACTCAAGTTCTCATTTATAAGTAAATATAAAAAATCTAAAACAAAGAAGTTCTTTTTCAGAAATCAGCAAGTGATGACCAAATACAAGATGGGTATTTATAGCTCTTGTGAATTCTAGTCTGGCATTGGCACAGACCAGCCATAACTTCTGCTGAATAAAGGAAAATCCATTTTATTATGCATTTTCATAAGTTAATTATAAGAATTTTAAAAACTTGTTAAGGAAGGGAGACACTAGCATTCGGATTAAGAGCTTGGGCTCAATTCCTTGCTTGGCCACTTACTGCCTGTATGACTTTGAGGAAGTTACTTAACCCCTCTGTGTCTTAGTTTCCTCATCTTTAACATAAGGATAGTAACAGGACCTATTTCATGTGGTTGTTATGATTAAATAAGTTCAACTGTGTAAAGAAACAGAACACCTGACACACATAACAGGAATACAACATGTTTGAACTATTATTATTACCTTTTCTGAAAAGCCTATTATTTTATAACTCTAAAATATTTTTCTTTATTCAACATTCATAGTTAACACAAAGAAGCAAAGGTCTCAAAAATATGACTTAGACTAGCAATAACCTGATAATTCCTGGCTTTTTTCTTTCTGCAACTATTCCTGATTTTTTTTCAATTTCCACATTTTCCACCTCAATTCACCCAATCACAGATCTATTTCTCCTGGTCAAGGCAAAATATGTATCAATTTACCAATTTATATGCTGTAGAGATCTTACTTAAAATTATAAATAGTAACGCTCACCTCAAACTTATCAAAAATTTGCAGCTGATTGATCTTACTTTTTCAACTGGGCCTTTTTTCTCTTTAAAATATATCCAGGATCAGGCAGAAAGATCTAAGCTTTGTATCATTTAGTATATGAAGCACTACAGCAATGGGGAAGCAGTGTTGCTGTGGTGCCCTCTTCAGGCCATCCGTGGATAAAACTCACTGGGGACTTGATTTCTGACAAAAAGAAAACTAAAGTATAAGATTGTATAATTTTTAGTAAAATTCCTGGCTACCAAGTTAACTTCCTAAATTGCAATCATCAACTTAACGTAATGATTAATAATTGAGATTCTCCAGTAAGAACGCCCTAGAGTCAAATCCAAACCCTGCCATAATTTACCTATGTGTTCCTGGATAAGTTACTTAAGCTATATAAGCCTCGATTTCCTCTTCTGAAAAATAGAGTTAATAGTACCCACCTCATAAGACTGTTTTAATGATTAAATAGGAGTGCATAAAAAGCTTAAAACAGTATAGATTCAATTTATTAGTTATTATGATAGGTAAAAGAATAGTAACATAATTTACAAAATCATAGGTCAAAAAGATGTTAGGGCTTTCATTTATGTCTCTAATGCCTCTACTTTCAGGCTATAATAATTAAACTTCAAAGTTTAAAACAGATTTACTTTCCTATTTAAAATACCTTTAGGGAGAGGCTTATTTTTTTCTCCCATTGATAACAAGAAAAACTAATATTTATTGTGTCCTACTGTGCATATCAAGCACGTATTAAACTCTAACAGACACAGAAGAAAAGGCAAAGAGAAGTAACTTAGTTTTCAACTACCAGTCCAGAATGATGCCTCTTCATGTTTAACAGCTCAACATGCTCTTTATAAGTCTACCAACTACATCTCCATGTTGTAATTTTTTTTAAGTAGGCTCCATACCCAATGTGGGGCTTGAACTCAAGATCCCAAGGTGAAGAGTCACATGTTCTACCAAATGAGTCAACCAGAATGCCCCATGTTGTAATTTAAACCCAAAGAAGCAAGAAGCAAGTTATGATTTCCATGAACTAAACTACATTAAAATTTTTTTTAATGTTCATTTATTTTTGAGAAAGAGAGACAGAGCGTGAGCAGGGGAGGGGCAGAGAGAGAGGGAGACACAGAATCCGAAACAGGTTCCAGACTCTGAGCTGTCAGCACAGAGCTGGACGCAGGGCTCGAACCCATGAACTGTGAGATCATGACCTGAGCCGAAGTTGGACGCTCAACTGACTGAGCCACCTAGGTGCCCCTAGACTATATTTTTTAATGTAGAAATTCAGCTACAAAGATATATTTTAATCGGTCTGCATTAATGTGGGCTCACAACATTTTTTTAACTGAATTATGTGACTGGCAACAATCAGCTGGAGGGGAGGAACAGTTACCCCTTTGGAAAATGATTTCTGTACCCTTCCCATAAGCCCTCTGACCCCAGGTATTGCCGCTTCACATTGAGAGTATCACATTTTCTTGTATTCATCCAGCCTCATTCATCTGGTACTCACCTGGCCCCTAAAGGCATTTGATAGGGGATCCCTGATGACTACTCTTTCAAAGTATCCTTTAACCTCCCCTTTTCCATATTGATTAATTATCATTTCCATGAACTTTATTAACTGGGGCTACTCTCCTGTCTTCTTGCAATTTTCTTTCCCTAACCAAGTTTCTCTTAAGTTGTGAGATCCAGAACTAAAACCAATACTCAGATAACTAAAGTGTAATGGAAAGGCTGGGTTATGGTACATTCTATATTCTAAACTTCCACGTCATAGTTGGCTTTTTGCTCCATAGCAAGGGGAATGGGTTAGAGGGTGATACTGATAATGTATATGTATATTACGTGGGCATAAATTTTTTTCTCTCACATACTATGTACCCTTTCCACATCTTCCAAGAGTGAGCTCCTGTCCTCACTATAAAAACTTGACCTTTCAGGATGTTTAGACCATGGATTCAATTTATTTATCTATATCATAAATGCTCCTTAACTCCTAAACACCTCCACAAAGCTCCCATACTCTAATCTCTGTTCTCCTGCCCAGATCTATTATACTCAATACACGCTATGTTTAAGTACTATGGAAAATCAAAAATTAAATGACATAGTTATTACTCCCAAGTAACTGATAATCTAACAGGAGATAAGGTCTATCAGAAATGGATGAAAAAAAGGAATGAAGGGGTAGGGACAGTATATAAATTAAGTCATGCAATGATAGAAAAAATTTCAAGAAGTCCATGAACTTTTTTTTTTTAATTTTTTAATGTTTCTTTATTTTTGAGAGAGAGAGAGAGAGAAAGAGCATGAGTGGAGGAGGGGCAGAGAGAGAAGGAGACACAGAATCCAAAGCAGGAAGCAGGCTCCAGGCTCTGAGCTGTCAGCACAGAGCCCAATGCGGGGCTCAAATCCACAAACTGTGAGATCATGACCTGAGCCAAAGTTGGACCCTCAATCGACTGAGCTACCCAGGCAATCCAAGGAGTCAGTGAACTTTGAACTTAGCCTTGATGGACAGCTACCACGTGTACAAGTGGTGATAAGGACAAGTCAGAAAGATGGTAACGTGCTTAGTATATTCAAAGTGGAATAAGACTAAATACTAGCTAAAAGTGGGAAAACTTATTTGGATTATGCCATAAAAGACTCTCAAAAGCAATATAAAGAGTTTATATGTAATTCCATAGGGGGTTATTCAAGATTAAAGATTTCTAGGCAGTACTCTGACTTAGAACTGCTTTAGGGAGACTACTACGGCTAGTGCCAAAATGGAAAGAAAAGGGCTCAAACACTGACAGTCTATGTGAATAGTAACAGGGCCTGACATCAGCTAGTGACAGGGCAAGGAGGTAATAGATAGGGGAAATAAGTCAAACCATTTGTGAATAGTTAGAGGCAGAAGGGAGAAAATAAAATGCAAATGACTACAGTTCTAAGCCTTGGGAACTGAGATATGGTGGGGACATCTGTAAAAATAAGAAAGTCAGGCAGAACAAGAGGATATGAAAGAGAAGTTCAAGTTGGGACACACTGCTTATGAAATGTCTACAGGAAACTCGAGTGATATATAACAGGCAGTTAGGATGTATAAGAGTCTATAGCTCAATGTGAAGCCAAACCAAAGGGAGAGGTTTGTTAAGTTAGCCTCAGATGGAAACTGAAGCCATAGGATGTATGCAATTGCCCAGAAGAAGAGTGTATGCAGAGAAATCAGGGCAAATTTTTGAGGCACCTCTATATTTAAAGGGAAGGAGCCTTAATCCTAATGACTGCTTCATTTATTTTCTACCCAGTTTGGACCTCATAGTCATCTAACATCGTTCTAAATTACTGCACTCCCTTTAATGTGTCCATCTTCCTTCTGAAGTGCTAAATCGCCACAAAAGTCTTTCATCTTTGACACAATGCCTGAACTATAAAGCATGGCTAAAGAACACAATGGAAGCAAACTCTAGAAATTGTTAGTAAATAAAGTGGGCCCTCACGGCTATAAAAGCTTCTTATTTATCTGCTCTTGCTTTCTTATATTCCTTATAGCTGTTTTAACATCTTTTCTATTTTCTAGTCCTTTACCCCCAGCATTTCTCTCTTAGCAAATAATTCACTATTCCTGAAAAGAAAACAGGCAATTAGCCAATGTGAGCTTTGTCTCCTCAATGTCTTTCTCCGTCATCACCCTTCATACCATTTACTTTTGCAGAAAGAAATGTCCTGACTCCTTACCAATATTGAAACTCCATATCATGCTTGTGATCACACTGTCTGCTTTTGAGGATCTTAAACATCTATAAGCTGTTATAAGCTGCTCTTTTGTCAGCATCTTACACTTGGTCTACAAATAAGCTCTGTGCCCTTACCATAATAACAACCAACCTCCTATCCTACTACTTGAACTTAAGCTAAATTTGCAAAAGAACCATTTACAGTTAAAACCTCCACTTCTTTATTACCTACTAATTCCTTACAATCTATCTCTACTCAAACACTATTTAAAACTGCTTATTAGGGACGCCTGGGTGGCTCAGTTGGTTAAGCATCGGACTTCGGCTCAGGTCATGTTCTTGCACTCTGTGGGTTCAAGTCCTGCATGGGACTCTGTGCTGACCTACTTCAGATTCTGTGTCTCCTTTTCTCTCTGCCCCTCCCCTGCTCATGCTCTATCTCTCTCTCACTCTCTCAAAAATAAACATTAAAATAATAATAATAATAATGGTTACTATTATAATAAATAAAACTGCTTGCCAGAGGGGTGCCTGGGTGGCTCAGTCCCTTAAGTATCCGACTTGCGCTCAGGTCATGATCTTACAGTTCAGGAGTTCAAGCCCAGAGCCTAGAAAATGCTTCAAATTCTGTTTCCTCTCTTCTCTCTCTGCCCCACCCTGCTCACACTCTGTCTCTCTCTCAAAAATAAACAAACAGTAAAAAAAATAAAATAAAATAGGGGGGTGCCCGGGTGGCTCAGTCAGTTGAGTGTCCGACTTTGGCTCAGGTCATGATCTCGTGGTTCGTGGGTTCAAGCCCCACATCAGGCTCTGTACTGACAGCTCAGAGCCTGGAGCCTGTTTCGGATTCTGTGTCTCCCTCTCTCTGCCCCTCCCCCACTCATGCTCTGTTTCTGTCTCAATTAAAAAAAAAAAAACATAAAAAAGAAAAAGAAACACTAAAAATAAAATAACATAAAATAAAATAAAATAAAGCTGCTTACCAGGGCCACAAATGACCCTTCAAATCCATCTGCCCTCAACCTCCTTGAAACATCTGCAGCATCTCAGAATTTGTTAACCCTCTTCCTTCTTTTTTCTATAAAGTTCTCCTTCAACTATTATACCATGGTATAGTATTCTTTTCATTTTCCTCCCACCTCTCTGATTATTTACAAAACCACCAGTTGTACTTCCTCAAGGTTTTATCTCATCCTTCCTCTGCCTCTCTGCACTTCTCTTGGACAACTATACACTGTGATGACTTTACATATCACTTGTCCATAATCAACTTTCACATTCTTGCCCAATCACCAAACCCAAATTTCTAATAGCCTGCTCAACTTGGCCATCTAGATATTCTCTGAAACTCAATGTACCTAAAATCAAATATTTTCTCTCTGCCTTCCCACTTCCCGGCACATGTTCTCCTAGTTACCCAGGCTAAAATCCTGTATTTACCGTGTACACCCTCAACTATTTTTTAAAACTCAAACCTACAGAACAGTTGAGGAAAAAGTACAATGAACACCCAAATAGTCTATACCTAAATTCACTAACATTTATTTTGCCACATTTGCTTTATATTTCTATGTATTCTTCCTTTCCTTTTCTTTTGTTGAATCGTTTCTGTAAGTTAAAACACATCATGATATTTTATCCCCAAACACTTTTTAAACTTTTTTTTAATGTTTATTTATTTTTGGGTTTTTTTTTTAATGTTTTTATTTATTTCTGCGAGAGAGAGAGAGAGAGAGAGAGAGAGAGACAGCGTGAGCAGGGGAGGGTCAGAGAGAGAGAGGGAGACACAGAATCCAAAGCAGGTTCCAGGCTCTGAGCTAGCTGTCAGCACAGAGCCCAACACGGGGCTCAAACCTACAAACTGTGAGATCATGACCTGAGCTGAAATTGGATGCTTAACCAACTGAGCCACCCAGGCGCCCCACATGTTTATTTATTTTTGAAAGAGAGACAGAGTATGAGCAGGGGAGGGGCAGAGAGAGAGTGAAATACAGAATCTGAAGCAGGCTCTCGGTTTCAAGCTGTCAGCACAGAGCCCAACATGGAGCTCGACCCACAAACTACAAATCACAGCCTGAAACAAAGTCAGACGCTTAACCGACTAAGCCACCCAGGTGCCCACCCCCAAACACTTCAGGATATATCTCCCAAGTTCAAGGACTCTCTCCTATATAACCACAACAGCAGAATCACACTCAAGAATATTATACCTATATCTGATATATAGTCCATATTCAAATTTTACAAATCATCCCATTTATGTTCTTTATAGCTGTCTTCTCTAATCTAGAATCCAATCAGAATTCAGATTTTGCATTTAGCTATCTTGCCTTAGAGTAACTTTTACTTTCCTACAACTTCTAATCAAATCTCACTGGTTCCACTTTTAAGTATCAACAAAATCTATTCGTTTTCACATTTTTGCCTTAAATCCCCATTTGGATTACTTCAAAATATAGTTTCAACCTACAGACTGCTCTCAATTAATCTTAAGATTCAACTATATTATCTAAGACTCAAATTTGTTCCTCTGTCCAAAAGTCCTTAGTAATGTTTTATTACTTACGAATAAAGACTCAGCTCCTTAGCACTCAATCTGGCATTCAAAATCCTCTACAATTTAACCATACAATACACTTCCATTTTATTGTTCTATTCATACCTACATGTACTCTGTACTTTACTGTCCTCTACCTGGAATTCCTTTCCTCATACAATTTCTACTTCTTGAAATAATAACCATTCTATAAGGAAAGGTCACCTTTCCTGAGCTCTTTTCTAATCGCACACTGTCCCCTGCTGCCACCATGTGTTTTCTTCCTTCTCTAAACCCTCTCTATATCCTTCTAAAAGAACATATCTTATAGTGACTTGTGTATTTTAATTACTCAGATACGTATCTTATCCTAATATTAGACTACAAGCTCTTTAAAAGCAGGGATGATTGAGGGGTGCCTGGGTGGCTCAGTCGGTTAAACCTCTGACTTGGGCTCAAGTCATGTTCTCATGGCTCTTGAGTTCAAGCCCCAGATTGGGGTCTGTGCTAACAGTTCAGTGCCTGGAGCCTGATTCAGATTCTCCCTCTCTCTCTGCCCTTCCCTTGCTCATTCTCTGTCTCTCTCTCTCTCGAAATATAAATATTTTAAAAAACTAAAAAAGAAAAAAAAAAGCAGGGATGATTGAAATGATGAATCACTAAATTCTACTCCTGAAACTAATATTACACTGTATGTTAATTATCTAGAATTTAAATAAGAACTTGAAACATTAAAAAAAAAAAAAAAAAAAAAAAAAAAAAAAAAAAAAAAAAAAAAAAAANAAAAAAAAAAAAAAAAAAAAAAAAAAAAAAAAAAAAAAAAAAAAAAAAAAAAAAAAAAAAAAAAAAAAAAAAAAAAAAAAAAAAAAAAAAGGATGATCACTATGTACCAATACAGAGTCCTATACGTTGGACACTCAATAAATGTTGATAAACTGTATCAAAAGGTAGGACTTCTAAAAAATTAAAACACATTAACAATGATTTCCAGTCTTCCTGCTTCTCTTGTTCAACTATAATCTCTGACCTCTTCCAACTTATTATGTGTGGCCCTTCTGTAGTTCATGTTCTAGCATTAGCTTAAATCATCCTTCCTATCTTATATTATACACTATACTGCTTGTCTGAAGGGTGTAGTACTAAACTTGAAATATGAAGAAATTCTATTTGATATAATCCTTTTTTATCTTCTATGGTGCCACCAAATGCTCAATTCTATTTTCTACTCATTTTTTTCATTATTTTTGCAACAGAAATCATTAGCAAATATGTAAAAAATATGTAGTTCTCATTAAAATGACAAACTATAAATACATAAAGAAATAATTCCCAAGATCCACTATTTACACTTACCTGTCCCCAGGCATACATATTATTATGAGTCTGGGAAGGGTTGACTTTTGAAAGCAGGAAACGGGCCTTAGAAGCAAAGAAGAAATAACATCCATCAAAAATAGATCTTGTCAATATGAGGTAAACAGATACATTATGCGATCTAAAATCAACTTTATTTAATATGTTTTGATAAAAATTAATTTAATTAAAAGGCAACTTTTAAAAAATGAACTAATTTTGGAAATACGTGGGCCCCTACATGTTACAAATAAATAAATGTACTCTCTTCTCTCTAAATCATATATTCGTAACAACAAATAATAAGTTACTGAGTCCAAAATTCAGTATATAAAAATTATGTGTGCAACAAGTATGACAAGATAAGTGTGACATTTACTAAACACTTGGTCTGAAACATCATCGGAGGGTTGAAGTTCCAAAAAGTGATCTATACATTCTTTAAACAATGACTCTCAAACTTTTTTAAACTGAAGGCTATTCCATAAGACAAGTTGCCTAACATTTTAATCATCTATCCATTAAGTCATAACATTATGAAAATAATAACCAAAATAAAAGAGAACAACCCTATACATGGTGAGATGGCGAGATATTAATGAGAGAACTAGGCATGAATTATAATTTCACATTGGAAGAGCATAAGCAGTCATATCTTTTGAAATTTAGTACCACATAAACTTTTTCTACTCTTTGAGTAAGCAGCTTAACACAAGAACATTGGCTCTAGAGTTAGAACACGTAGATCCAAATACTAGTTTCTCCATTTACTATGTTTCCTTGGCCACAAGTAACCTACTTCTTGGTCTTATTTTCTGTAAACTAGAGGTAACAATAAGACAGTTAGGAGGGTCAAGTGGAATAAGGTGTGTAAAGTACTATCAGCTTTGCAAATTCTCAATACATAGTAGCTCTTATTATAAATATAATAAAACCCTAAAAATAACTGCTATCATTTCTGAATAACAGTTACTGATATTTACCACCTAATTTATAATACTGTGCTAGGCACTACAGATACTACAATGAATGAAGCAAGGTCCCTGCGTTTAAGGAGAAGGGAAACTAACTTATAACCTATGATTAATTTATTGTAATTCTAATAAAATTACAAGGAAGAACAAAAAAGTGTCTTAAGAGTATACAGAGGTGCCTGGGCACCTGGGTGGCATAGGTGGTTAAGTGTCCAACTCTAGGTTTCTACTCAGATTGTGATCTCACAGTTTATGAGACTGAGCCCCACATCAGACTCTGTGCTGACAACACAGAGCCTGCTTGGGATTCTGTCTCCCTCTCTCTCTGCCCCTCCCCTGCTTACACACACACTCTCTCTCTCAGAAATAAATAAACATTAAAAAAAATTTTTTTTTAAAAGAGTGTATGTTAAAGGGGCATGTGTATATGTACATGTATCTTATTTAAGCCTTGTTATTCTAAAAACCACAAACCCTTTTGTAATACCATAATGCTTTCCTATTACATGACATTTTCTAGAAAACTGAAATGACAGAATGAGGAAAACAAAATATTATCACCACAAACTTCATATACATAGACTTCTTCATTAAATAAACAGATTAAAGAAAATTACACTGAAAAAGATACACTAAATTATTTTCCAAGTTGTTCTTCTTGCTCAACTAAAGCAGACAAACCACCATAACACCATTCTGGCTCTGTTATTAAATCTGGGCTGGTGGCAGAAGATGGGAGAAACTGCTAGCTTTAGGCAACAAGTCAATAATCACTGCTTTGCTCTCAATGCTAAGGAAAAGAGCAAGCATATTTTCCCTTGTAAACCTTGTATCCATCTCCTCCCTCTTTTACTTGCCATGAGAAGCAGTGTCTTCAAATTAAAGTCAGAAGGCAAGTAGCAACAAGTTGTGACAAAACCAGCAACAAGTAAACTAACAATACTCACCTGGCTACCTCCATGTTCGGTGTCAATGTATCTGGGCATTGGAAATCTGGAGTGAAGGATCTCCTGTGCATCATCCACTGGGGCTTGTAGGAGATGGCGGAAATTTTCATATTCTGGCATGTCTTGGTATCCTGACTTGCGCCACTGTGCAATGGTCTAATTTTAAAACAATTAAAGGAATTATTACTTTTAAGTTCTTGCCTATGCAAAACCTTTAAGAGATTTTTTACAAAGGAATTAACCTTCAGAAAATAAGAAAATTATAGATCATTATTTCATTTATCTCAGGTTTTAAATTAATACTAAATTCGGTATTCTTGAGTAAATAGATGCAAAATGAGGTCACTTCTCCTTTAAAAGTAAAAAGGAGTAATAAACCAGAAAAGCTTTTAAACACTGTGCTTATCATTTTAATGTTAGCTAAAAGCTATCTACTTAAGCTTGTGATAAACAAAGGGGGGTTTCTGTTAACAAAAGACTTCCCAAAGACTTCAAAATTAATCACCTACTATTATGAAATCTTTACCAATGGAGTTATTCTGGCAAGACAGAAAAACAAAAAAAACTTTTTATAGCAATAACATTATAAATATACCTGTAAAGAGCCTCTGAATCAATGCTTTTATTAAGGTAATGGTTCCAAAAAAGCATAGAACTAAATCATCCAAAAATTTAAATTTGGTTTGGTTTCTACCTTAATTGCATCAATCAATCAATATATATTCTGTACCACTTTATATTTGTATTTAACAGAGGAACAGTCATGTGCATTTCAGACTTCTCCTTTAATCACATTAACAAGCTATTTAAAATTACACAGACACACACACACAAAAGGAAAATACTTCACTCTGTCTTATAATAGGCATTATTCTTAAAAATTAAAGAACCTTAGTACTGATATCAATTAACAAATAATAATCAGGGGCGCCTGGGTGGGTCAGTCGGTTAAGTGTCAGACTTCGGCTCAGGTCATGATCTCACTGCTTGTGGGTTCGAGCCCCGCATCGGGCTCTGTGCTGACAGCTCAGAGCCTGGAGCCTGCTTCTGATTCTAGGTCTCTCTCTCTCTCTGCCCCTCCCCCACTTGCAGTTTAGCTCTCTCTGAATAATGTTAAAAAATCTTTTTAAATAATAATAAACAATAAAATATTTTAAAAGGTCTAGGTAATATTACTCAAAAATATATTTGAGTAATGCCTCTACTCTTAGAGTGCAAATCTAAAATCACTTACAATTAAAACAATTGGAAAAATAAATCTGCACAAGTTACTAGAATTCTAGACTAGAAGTTTGAGTGTGAGTCTATGAAGAAAGAGTCTCTGTATCTTTCAAGGCATCCAGAAAATAGTGCCTTCTTATACAGAGGAAGCATTTAATTATTGCTGAATGAGTAAGTGCAGGAATGAACAGACCTCTGCTACATAACTGGATTACAGTTTAATAGCTACTCAAATATTCTGCTCTTTTCAATCATTTACCATTCCAATTAAGTGAAGGTACAAATTTTTTAATTCACTTACACTTTAAATGAGTTTTTAGACCATGTGGAATATTTTTAAGAATACTTTAAACTACTTTATATGCATCATACAGAATACTTTTTAAACAATTATGTGAAATAATGAAAGGGAAAGCCTGCCTACTGACAAACGCAGACACTTCCCCTCTTGATGTCTTTAGGTAAATCCCACAAGTATTATACTCCTATGTATACATCAGTGCTCTCATTTTCACAACACTATGCTTTGTGTAAAATCCATTTGTCCAACTGTATGTGGACAAATGGACAAAATAACCACAGGTGGGTCAACTGCAAATGAAGTCTAAAACCTTTAGTAGGAAAAATCGTATTTAAACCTATTTTATAAAAATGGAAACAAAAGTTTATCATAGAGGAAACAGTAGCCATTTAGTAAAGAGGGGAAAGTTTCCATGAATAAAAAGACTTTATTGCACATATGTGCATAGCTTTAAATGCTATGGATGCTTACCTCACCATGATAAATCAAAATCTGGAAGAACGTGTCCATGAGAAGAATGCGATCCGCAAGAATGCTGCTGCTATCAAGAAGAACCGGCTAATGGAAGAAAACAATGAGAGAAGAGGAAGATGGAAAAATAAATTACTTAAAGATACAAAATAGATCGTTCCAAGCCATTTTTAAAACTTTCAATTTATAACTTAGAAGATCTTGCTTTCATGAATTCTTATAGTATATTTTAATTTTCTGAGAAATCACAACAACGGAGGTTAACAACTGAAAACCAGAATAGAGCCAAGAGAAAATCTGGGATAACTCCTAAGTCTGATGATGGCCCCACTGAGTTAGAGGGAAAAAGCTTGGGAAAGAGCAAATTTGGAGACAGGAAAATAGTTCTGAATAGGAAATGAAAGGGAGTGGCCAGAACTAACGACATAAATTTGGATATCATGTGCACGAAGATGGTAATTAAAGCTATGTGATTATACTGCACCACTCAGAGAGAGGAAGACGGATCAGAAGCCAGAGATACAGCCCTGGAGCATGGCATCACCTAAGAGATCTGAAAGGAAGAAGTCAGCAAAAGGAGACTGAGAAGGCACAGGCAGTGATTAGGCGGAAGACCAGTAGCTACTGCAAGTGTCAGAGAAACCTAGGACAAAAGGTTTCTAAGGAGAATCCTCATTAGGCAATGCTGCTGAGAGTTCTGGCAAGATGTAGGGCACTGATAGCCACCTGGTAAGATTTGTTTCAGTGTAATGTTAGGGACAAGAATCTGAATAATCTAGGTTGAGAATAGAATGGGAGGGGAGATCATATAGACAACAGGTAACTTCCTGAGTTTAGCCACACTGAGACCAGAGAAATGGGGTGGCAATGAGAGAAAATGTGAAGCTAAAGGTGGTTCTGTTTGTTGGTTTTTAACGTGACTGCTATTTAGGGTTCTATGTTAATGAGAACAATCCAGAGGAAGAGCAGGTGATGACGTAGGAAGGAGGATAACTCCAAAAGCAGAGCCTTAAGGAAATGAAGCTAAAGGCATTCGTGGATTAAATGGCAAGGTTGGAATTTAACAGAAGAAACAGGGATTGTGGGATTCCAAATTTCTTCTACACACGAATCTACATTTTCCAGGTATCTACAAGTTACATATATTACTCTGGAGTAAGAAATAAAATCTCTAAAACTTTCTTTCCTGATTCAAAGAACTACAAGACCAAATACATAGCTAGACCATCCCATTACCAACATATATTTTCTAGAAAAGTAGAAACTATGACAAACTACTAAAAAAATTATAGTAACAAAATAGAATGTTTTATACACTTTTTTACAAAACAGTGAATAAAAGCATCATGAAAGATCACTAATCAGGAGATATTATAAATCCCCTCTTTATACTGACCATTCTTGAATATTATTTTCAAATATAGTCATTATATACTTTTAAGTGGTAAAACAAACAATATTAGCTACAAAATAGAAAAAACTGTTTATTTGATAACAGGTTAAAATAAGTGGGACAGGGGCATCTCGGTGGCTCAGTTGGTTAAGCAACCGACTTTGGCTCAGGTCATGATCTCAGTCTGTGGGTTTAAGCCCCGCATCAGGCTCTGTGCTCAAAGCCCAGAGCCTGGAGCCTGTTTCAGCTTCTGTGTCTCCCTTTCTCTCTCTGATCCTCCCCCACTCTCTCTCACTCTCAAAAATAAATAAACACTAAGAAAGAAAAATAAGTGGGACAGTTTGCTAAGAAATCTAAACGGATAACTTTATCATCACCTAAATACACATCTTTATGTGGTTTATCCATACGATGGAATACTACATGGCAATGAGAAAGAATGAAATCTGGCCACGTGTAGCGACATGGATGGAACTTGAGGGTGTTATGCTGAGCGAAATAAGTCAGGCAGAAAAGGACAAATATCATGTTTGCACGTATAGGAGGATTAGGAGGAACTTAACGGAGGACCATGGGGGAGAAGAAGGGGAGAAATGGTGGGGGAAAGGGAGAGAGGCAAACCATGAGAGA
>NW_024080974.1:1274997-1484856 GCF_003009895.1 Hyaena hyaena
TGGGGATGAGCACTGGGTGTTATAAGGAAACCAACTTAACAATAAACTATTTGTAAAAATAAATAAATAAATAAATAAATTTAATTTCAATCTAAAAAAAATACACATCTTTAAAATCAACTGTATCTCATGTTCAAAAGAGGCAACAGGAGAATGAATTTTAAGAAAGAGGCTTTGTTCAGACAGAATGTCCTGTCAGACACTAAACCCGGGAATAAACTATGGGTTCTAGAATCATTACCCCTGAATGCTGTTAAAGACATGAGAATAATCACAAACCCTAAAGGATTTGATCAACCAAATAACTAGATAAATTGATCTTAAAAGTTTCTTCCACCTCACTTTTTCTATTTTTAGTGATTTCCTAGTGCAATCTACCATATAATAAGCACTCATAAATATTTTAAAGTAAATCTATGAATAATGTAACATAACTTCTTAAACTAAATTCTTATATTTAGTAACTATATTTCAAGAAAAACTTAGTTGTTGTCACTTTTTAATGATATACATCACAGTCACAACCAATTTTTGTTTTCTGCCTCTCTTACCTCTGGTGGTCCACTAAAAGAATATGCATACAGAATAGGCTGAATCATGATGAGGGACTGGGTCAAATCTTGACGCATAAAATGGTGACGATAATATGAACTCTCATCAGGACTATTGTTAAAAACTTGTAAGAAAGGAGATCTTCTTAAATGAAACATAAACTACAAGAAAAAAACATGTGAGATAGTTTTTATTGACTTTACTGCAACAAGAGTTTACTATTACAAAAGCATCTGATTATAACTATTAACACAATAAAACAAATTATAACAAGAACATTCTAAATTGTATTCCTCAAAATCTTACTATGATCTTTATCAGTTATTTAAAAAGATAATTCAACAACAAGGGATGCCTGGGTGGTTCAGTCGGTTAAGTGTCCAACTCGTGATTTTGGCTCAGATCATAATCTCAAGGTCAGGGTGTCCTATGCTCAGCATGGAAACTTTTTTTTTTTTTAATTTTTTTTTTTAATGTTTTATTTAGTTCTAGGAGAGAGAGAGAGAGAGACAGCATGAGCAGGGGAGGGTCAGAGAGAGAGGTAGTCACAGACTAAAACAGGCTCCAGGCTCTGAGCTGCCAGTCAGCACAGAGCCCGACGCATGGCTCGAACCCACGAACCGCGAGATCATGACCTAAGCAAAAGTTGGACGCTTAACCGACTAAGCCACTCAGGCGCCCCTGCTCAGCATGGAATCTGCTTGGGATTCTCTCTTTCTCTTCCTCTGTCCCTCTCCCCAGCTCACATGTGCATTCTCTCCCTCTCAAAAAATAAGTAAATTAAAAATATGTGTGTGTGTGTGTGTATACACACATATATACACATATATAATTCAATAACAATAAAAATTTAAACCAAAAGAGGTGACTCAAAAGGAAAACAAAAGTAAGAACAGAAACTCCTTGCTCAGATCTAAGTTATTCTATCAGATTTAAGGCTGATACTACATGGTGCATTATCAGCATCCTTTATTTTTATTCCTCATGTTTTTGGCCACAACTCTGAACTTTTTTATTACTATTCCTTACCACCATCAAAAGACTCCAAGAGAACAGGGGCGCCTGGGTAGCTTAGTTGGTTAAGCATCGGACTTTGGCTCAGATCATGATCTCACTATGCATGAGTTCGAGCCCCGCCTCAGGCTCTGTGCTGACAACTTAGAGCCTGGAGCCTGCTTTGGATTCTGTCTCCCTCTCTCCCTTCCCCCCGCATGCTCATGTTCTGTCTCTCTCTCGCTCAAAAATAAATAAGCATTAAAAAATTAAAAACAAAAAAAGACTCCAAGAGAGTATAAAAATAGATTAACAGATTTTCTACTTTTTGGAGGGCTCCCAAAAGTTGTACTGGGAAGGGTCAGCATTGACAAAAAAAGAAAAGAAAGAAAAGGACTTACATATACTCACTTGTTCTTAATATTTAAGTTCTTCCTCATCCCTAAGAAACATTCTCTAGACTTTTTTTCATTCTTTCTTTTTCCTTTGTCTTTCCTTCCACCCACTCCTCATATGAAAGAGCTCAAAAGGGGAAGAGTTAGGCCTGAATAAGGGTCTCAGACACAATCAACAGATTCAGCTCTCCAAAGAACTGTCTTTCATCTTAAAGTTACCTCCCAACTTCCTTCAGCCCTCAGGGACCAATTGCTTCTGCGTGGCTCCTGCCTGGGACTCAGCCCCAGGTTCTCTCCCAGCACAGGCAGCTCAGTGACATTCTCATTCCTTTTCTCTTTTTAGTCCCTCACCACTTCAGCCATTCTGGTTTACTCATAGGCATGTATAATTGGTAAATTTGGGGGTAAATATTTTAGAAATAAAAACCTTCTTTCTTTTTTTTTTTTTTAATTTTTTTTAATGTTTTATTTATTTCTAGGAGAGAGAGAGAGAGAGACAGTGTGAGCAGGGGAGGGTCAGAGAGAGAGGGAGTCATAGACTGAAACAGGCTCCAGGCTCTGAGCTGGCAGTCAGCACAGAGCCCGACGCGGGGCTCGAACCCACGAACCGCGAGATCATGACCTAAGCGAAAGTCGGACGCTTAACTGACTAAGCCACCCAGGCACCCCAAAACCTTCTTTCTTTAAATGTAGTCTATGCACCTTTTAGAAGAGCATCAGGCTTTGAAACCCCAAAGAAAAAATTATTTCTGGGTCCTCTGCTATTTCCTATAGAGGGGAAAAGACGGGCTGCCCAGATCTCTTGGGAGATCTATCAACTATCAAAAAAGAAAAGGCTTGGGGTTGGGAGAAAAGAGAAAGGCAAGTGTATGGCTTTCAGTCAAATACTTATTAGGCTAAAGCCTTCATTCTCTTTCCTACTAGTTTCTGCTTCTAATATGAGGCCTAAGGATTCCCAAATCAGAAACAGTCTTGCTTGCTTTAAAACAAATAGATTCTGCCTTTTGCTAGTTCTCCAAAACTGTCACCAGAGGTTTAGGGAAGTCTCCCTGTATAACATGAAGTTTTTACATCACAGATCAATAAAAGATTTTCAAAATAAAATAAAATAAATAAGAGTAGTTCTGAAAAGAAAGTTGAAGGTTTAAGCAAAGTATTCATGGAAAAAATTTTAATTTCCATGTCTCAATATAGTCATCATTCCAGGCTAAGCTAAAATGCTCCTTCTTCTATAAAGATGTATCACAACATTCACTTGGAAGGATTCCTCTAAATTTCCTTTAAATTTTGTATATCTCTCATAGCATCTCTCCCTTTCTCTTCTGCATTAGGCATATTACAGATGTCACCCCTCAGACTGAAAGCTCCTTGAAAGGAGGATCCATGTCAGTTATCTGTATTCTCCTAAAGTTCCCTGCACACAGAACTCAGGTGAATAAATATTATTTATGTTCCTCATCATATAAACAACCTAGACTTTTTACACTATCTATCAAAATAAGATAGATTTCACTACCTCAGTGGAAAAAGTTCTATAAGATAAATCAAATCAGCTTCTTTCTATTTATCTGGTATATCCCCTTCAAATTGTTCTGTAAGACTAGCTGACTGGTAAAGTTACTTCCTTTTGGTACTACTGTAATTAGATCCCTTATATCAGATGGAAAGCTAATCTGCCTAACACCTAATTCTACTCCACAGAAGGATTCCAATGTAAATTTCTATTCACCACAAGTAGATGAATATTTTCAAGGCCATCATAAAAATACTGTACACTTAGGGCAGGTGTAAAAAGAAAATACTATATACTTTTCATTGACTACTCAAGCACAATAGTAATTTCTTACCTATCCCAAACTTGTAACATTACCAGAAGAATAACCCAACCGGTTATTATCTTACAGGACAACAGGTCCTGTAAGATGAGTAATAAAATACAAGAGGAAAAATGAGACCCAATGCTACTGTGAACACTAAGAAAAGAACATGGACCTTTTATCTACTCACCTGTGGGTAAAGGGAGAAAGTTTCTGAAAATCTGAAGGAACTTGGATCATCTTTGTGATACTCTCCAAATTTCTGACACTAATAAAATAAAATGTGTTAGTATTATTTTCTCTGGCACACAGCTAACCAACCCTCTTGCCTATACATTTTCTATTTTTAAAAAGTTATTACTCTTTAGAAAGCAAATACTTGATATAAGATAAAATTTGAGTATTACTTATAGACTTACTTACAGACTTATCAAGAAAATGATTACAACCGAAGAAATCCATTTGAATTTGAGAAGCAAACAATATATTGCTCCAATGAAGTAACAGCTCCTCTTCATGTGTTTGGATTTTTTTTTTTTTTTTTTTTGAGAGAGAGAGAGCACAAGTGAGGGAGGGGCAGAGAGATAGAGAGAGAGTGGGAGAGGGAGATAAGCGGTGCTCACCCAAAGCAGGGCTGGAGCTCACTTGATGCGGGACTCGAACTCACAAACCATGAGATCATGACCTGAGCCAAAGTCAAATGCTTACTGATTGAGCCACCCAGGTGTCCCAAGAAATCTTTTTTTTTTTTTCTTTTAAGTACACTCTATGCCCATCATGGAACTCTAACTCACAGCCCTAAGTCAACAGTCACATGCTCTACCAACTGAGCCAGCCAGAAGCCCATTGTTGACTTTTATGCTTGGATAACCGGGGATGTTCAAAAGGCTAATTTTCAGAGTTGAGCATATTTGATACTTGTTAAAATTTTTGCTTGAATTATGAACATTTTTATATCACTAAATATAATCTATTATTTCACTTTTAACGGATGATTAGCATTCCATTACATTAAAATATATAACATAAAAATCTTACCGAATCCTTCACTATTAGCATTTATATTTATCCTGTTCTATCTTTAGGATAAATTCTTAGCAGTAGAATTTCTAGGTAAAAAGCAATTTTTAAGTTTTTGATATAGGTCACCAGCTACCTTCTAAATATAAGGTTATATAGATGTTTATAAAAGTTGTACAATACAGGGGCGCCTGGGTGGCTTAGTCGGTTAAGCGTCCGACTTTCGCTTAGGTCATGATCTTGCAGTTCGTGGGTTCGAGCCCTGCGTCGGGCTCTGTGCTGACTGGCAGCTCAGAGCCTGGAGCCTGTTTCAGTCTGTGACTCCAGCTCTCTGACCCTCCCCTGCTCATGCTGTCTCTCTCTCTCTCTCCTAGAAATAAATAAAACATTAAAAAAAAAAAAAAGTTGTACAATACATACTCCAAACCTACAATGATGCTGTCTGTTTCTCTGAATACTAACCAACTCTTAAGTGTTACTACGTTTTATTAATTCTTACCAGTTTGACAAATAAAAATTGTTGTCTTGTTCTATCTTCTAACTTTGATTATAAATAAGATTGATAATTTTTTCGTATGTTTACTGGTCACTTACATTCCCTTTTTTGCTAATTCCTTGTTCACAACCTTTGCTCATTTTTTTGCCCAAATCTTACTGATTTGTTAGAGTATATATATGAAAATTTCAACATTCTGTCAAATGTATAAGAATATGTCATACACATAAATCATACATAAAAGATGGCATTAAATTCTGCTAATGGTATTTTTACCACACAGATTTTGTCTCATTTTAACATAATAAACCTTTTAATATTTTTATTTAATGGTTCCTGCTTTTAATTCCATATTAAACCTCCTTCTGCCTCCGGGTTAAATATGTATTGACCTATTTACTGATAAATATAGCCTAAAGTATATGCTATACATACAACATAAATAAAGTATGTATAGATTATAAGTATATATGTATAGGGTAAAGTGGTATAGGTTATACTACAGATAACAATATAAAATTTGCATAATATATACATATATACATTCCTAATCTTTGAGTTACCTCTCAAAATTTTTTTGAACGCTTGTCAAGTGCCCTAGCACTAATTACTGGAATCACGAGGAGCAGTCCTTATATACAACCTAACCAAAATACAAATATAGATGGAAAAAAAGATTGAAGCCTAAAGGAAGAATATCAAAGATTCATGGTCTGAGATATTCAACAGTTAATAAAACTGGGCAGATTAAGCAACAGTAATATAGTCTGCTTGAGGAAAATAACACTTGCAAGAAATTTAGTTGTCTGTAACTCACTAATTATTTATGCATAAAGGCAAACAAATAAAAGGGCCCTAATGGTCAAAACCTAATCTCTATAAGAAAATGGTACTGACAAATGTGATCATCTTTAAAAACAACACAACTAAAGTGTCTTGTCCCACTGATGTCAACAAGAAAAAATCTGGCTGGGTTAGGATTTACTAGGAAAGCCCCAAGAGTCTTAAACAAGAGAGATTTCCTGGGCCAAGTCTAATCAGATGAACTGTTTATCCAATGTAGCTAGCAGCACAACTATAGGGAAAATACAATTACTGGTTAATGGTAAAACAAAAGTCTAAGATGGAAAAAAAAAATCAAATATCAAGTTTAAGTTGTAAAAGGATGTCACTCAATAGAAAAGGTCAGGAGTCAAAAAAGTAAGGAACAACAACAAAAAAGGTAAGAAACAGATACATGAGGCTGGGCACAAATAAGATGTGCTCAAACAAGACTAAGGATAGATATGATGAATTATACGCTGATACCAGTGTTTTAAGTGATTCTCTGACCAAGGGGAGCAAGAGCTTACACTAAAAGTGTCAGAAGCAAATGTGGTACAGTACCAATCTGGCCATATATTGCCCAATTATCTACAAAATAGTCTTTAAAAAGATGTTTGGTTTTAGGGCACCTAGGTGGCTCAGTCGGCTAAGTGTCTGACTTTGGCTCAGGTCCATGATCTCATGGTTCACGGGTTCAAGCTCCACGTCAGGCTCTGTGCTGACAGCTCAGAGCCTGGAGCCTTCTTCAGATTCTGCGTCTCCCTCTCTCTCTGCCCTCCCTCCATATATGCGTTGTCTCTCTCTCTCAAAAATAAACATTAAAAACATTTTTTAAAAGATGCTTGGGGTTTTTTGTTTGCTTTGGGTTTTGTGTTTGTTTTTTGAGAGAGAGTGTATGTGCACAGGCTTGCACACAGGAAAAGGACAGAAGGACATAGGGAGAAAATCTTAAGCTGGCTCCGTGCCCAGCTCAGAGCCTCAGATCTCCCCACTGGGAGATCATGACCTGAGCAGAAATCAAGAGTCAAACATTTAACTGACAGAGCCAACCAGGCACCCCAAAAGATGTTTATTTTTAATTAAAATTAGAGTCATCAAGAAGAAAATAAAACAATTACATTTACTATGTCAAATTGAGGCAAGAAGTTTGTTAATATAATTTCATAGATTTTTTTCCATTAGCAAAAACTTACAAAAGTAGCTAAATGGTATTACTAACCCTTTCTCTATTTGTGTTATCATTGCTACAGCTGAAATTTCAGCAATGTGGAATCAGTACAAAAATGTTTAGCTTCTGTAACTAAGGTTCATTGGTCATCACCTGAAGCTTCACTTCAACTGTATGCTAATATGACTCGATCAAAGAAAAATGCAAAGAGCACCTTCTTACCACTTTTACCATATATGAGAGTCTCTTAGTCACTAGGGGTTCATAAGAGACTGTGATTTTTTAAAAATTAGTGCTTGAACTCTGCATACCATAAAATGCCAGCCACAGAGATGGACAGTTTTCTAAATTATCCTATGAGCAATTTCTTCTAGCTATCTTTCAGTCCCAGGTGGCAGTATGCAGTAGGACTAGGCTCACTTAGAGAACTCCATTCTCAGTTTCTGATATAAGACAAGGGAGGCCACCAGTAACTGTTAAAAGCTATTTTGCCCAGAAAGCAGACTGAAAGTCTGATAGCGTCAGCCTCTCCCTCCCAAATTACCTCCACCAATCTCCTCTTACACACATCTGCCAACTCAATTATAGGAAGAGACAAGTTAGGGGTGCCTGGGTGGCTCAGTCATTTAAGCATCCGACTCTTGATTTCAGCGCTAGTCATGTTCTCATGGTTGTAAGATGAAGCGCTGCATCAGAATTCATGTGGAGCCTGCTTGGAATTCTCTCTCCCTCTCTCTCTCTGCTCCTCCCCTGCTCACACGTGCTCTCTCTCTCTCAAAATAAATAAATATGATTTTAAAAAATGGAAGAGATGGGGTGCCTGGGTGGCTCAGTTGGTTGAGCGTCTAACTTTAGCTCAGATCATGCTCTCACGGTTCATGAGTTTAAGCCCCACATTAGGCCCAGCACAGAGCCTGGAGCCTGCTTCAGATTCTGTGTATCCCTCTCTCTCTGCACCTTCCCCACCTGCACGCTGTCTCTCTCTCTTTCTCAAAACTGAATTATTAAAAAACCTTTAAAAAAAATGGAAGAGAAAAGCTATACTGGTGTGACAGAAGATAAGAGGAAAATTTTCAGCATGCCATGACTCATTTATTCTCTATCACCAAAAGCCCTGTACTGCTGTTGTAACACTATAAAACTGCAAAATGTATAGATGTGAATTATATTGTTAGGTTTTTGGTAATTTTGTACTTTTTGTTTAACTGTCTCATTTAGTTCTTCACAAGGCCATTCTGTTTTATATTTTAATAGTGTTTCTGTTTTACAAGCATGTTAAACAATGCAGCAAATTCTGAAGTTCAGGTGTAAGATAGAAAAGAAAGATTCTAGACATAAGCCCATAAAGAATTCTAAAAAATTACAATCTTCTGAGTCATCTCACTACACTTGTGTAGCAAAGGACACAAAAAAGGTCGATCTTTACAATGAAAGCTACTTATCAGTGGGTTTTATGTGGATTGATAACTAAGTTGTACTATTAAATTTTATGACATATTTGATAACCTACAAATGCAGAAATAGTTCTAGTGTAACAGCAAAAGCATTTTCCTATAAATCACAGCCCTTTGGCAAATAAAGGTGATTACTTCAAACACCTTCTTCTCAAAACAATAAATGTTTATTAAAACAAAGTCACTTTCACTGGAAAGACTCAGGAAGGGGAACACCTGGCTGGCTCAGTAGGTAGAGCATGAGACTCTCAATCTTAGTGTAGTGAGTTAAAGCCCAACACTGGGTATGAAGCCCACTTAATAAAATAAGAAAGAAAAGGATCAGGAGGCAAGCTATTTCAGATTAACGTATCCAGAAAAGGAAAAGTCACAGAACTAATAATAAAATCTAATAACGCCAACGTATAAAATTACAGAAAGTAAAATGCTAGGACAAGATGCAGTCTGAGAAATTGAAAATGCTCCATTTTAAAATAATACAACATGTTTATGCACTGATAACATGTCACATGGTGCTGAAGAGGTTTGTGGAATCGGCTGAAAAATAGAAGCTTCTCTCTTCAGGTTGATGAGTCAACATATTTCACTAATGTCATATCAAACTGCTAAATGACAGTGAAATTCAAGAAAATGTTTCTGCTGTCCTAAATTAGCAAAGGTCAAAATACATTTAATATTTTGTCTTCGTATCTAGAAACAGTGGTTCACCTTGGAGGAACGGTGTTGGTATTTGTACTGATGAGGTCCAATCAATGGTGGACTCTATGAGAGGTTTTACCTCTTTTATAACAAGACATGCTGATCTTGTAACACTGTTTTCATCACAGAGAGGTGCTAATATAAAACACTCTTGAAGATAAAATGAAAAAAAAAGTTCTGGATGACGCTACTTAATACTCATTTTATTTTATTTTTTAATTTTTTAAAAATGTTTTATATTTTTAAGAGACAGAGAGCGCAAGAGGGGGAAGGGCAGAGAGAGAGGGAGACACAGAATCTGAAACAGGCTCCAGGCTCCAAACAGTGAGCACAGAGCCTGATGTGAGTCTTGAACTATGAGAACGTGACCTGAGCTGAAGTCAGATGCTTAACCAACTGAGCCACCCAGGTGCTCCTCTAATTCTATTAAACAAAGACTAATTCACTCAAGAAGGTTTTAAAACCTACGTGAAAATCTAAAAAAAGAGCACAAAAAACTACTGCTACAAATAGAAATCTGATAACTTAGCAGAGAGGGTTCTCAGCAGGGTGTTTGACTAAATAACAGCCCAGAGTTTGCTGAGTAAAAATGGAACATTAAGAATAAAACTTAATTGGGACACCTGGGTGGCTCAGTCATTTAAGCATCTGACTCTTGATCTCAACTCAGGTCATGATCTCATGGTTTGTAGGATAGAGCCTCATACTTGGGATTCTCTCTCCCTATCCTGTTTGCTCTCTATCCCTCTCTCTTTCAAAAAAAATAAAACAAAACAAAGAATACAACTTAATTGGGGCACCTGGGTGGTACAGTCAGTCACACGTCCAAATTCAGCTCAGGTCATAATCTCATGGTCTGTGAGTTCGAGCCCTACATTGGGCTCACTGCTGTCAGCACAGAGCCCGCTTCGGATCCGCTCTACCCCTTTCTCTCTGCCCTTCCCCTGCTTATGCTTTCTCTCTCAAAAATAAATAAACATTTAAAAAAAACTTAAAAAAAATAGAACTTAATTAAGCATTGTAGGTGATACTGTAAATAATGGGTTCCTGCCATGTTAAAAACCCAAATAAACCATCATTATCGATAAATTTACTAACACACACTTTGGTAACATAGATCCAGATAATCAAGACTTAACTATATTTTTGTATGTTAAATGTGTATAATTTTTATATCCCAATTAAATTCTCTTAAATAAACACAGAAAACTAAAACCATAGCAATGAAGAAAAAATATGCAAATAGCATAAAAAAAAAGTTACAATAATTTACAATCAAATTTGGAACTAGTGTGATACCAGCCCCCCCAAAAAAACCCACAAGAAAAAGAATAGTTTACATAATTGTCACTCTTTCATTTTAAAGACAAAAGGTATTTTAGCTTACTAGAAGAGAAAGGTATTGTTCATTCAAGCTGCCATTCTCAGCAACTTGAATTAGAATCCCTCATATAGCCTTTCAGTTATAGTGTTAAGTATGCTGAAAGAGATTATCACCAACAAATACTTATGACAAAAAAAAACATACAGACTGAATAAAGCACAATGTTTACTTCTTACCAGTCGAATGAGCTGTCTGTCTAGCCATCTAAGTACATCTGGTCCTTCCTCGGTTTCTGCCCTGTAGATTGCCAGCCGGGCCATAAGAATGGCAGCTGCTTCCTGGTCAAAAGATGCAGCAATGTTTTGGATTTGAGTTTGAGCATCCGCCCAGCTGAAGCCAAGAAGAAAGCATAGAAATGGTGCTGTATTATTATAGTCACAATATCATAGTTGACTACCACACAGATTTAAATTAAAATGATGCAGAAATTTCCTCCAATATTTCAAAATTCCAACATCACCTGGAAAATTAACACTTTTAATATTACTAATAGCAGTTTCAATGGAGCATTATTTTTCAGAAAAATATATCCAAACCTAATAAAATCCTCTAAAGTAATTATAAAGACAGATCTCCTAACACATTCTTTAAAACATTAAGATTTTTACAAGTAAGAAAACAGCACAGGTATGTGTGTGCATGTGCACATGTGCACATAGATATACAAGTCTCTATATAAGACTTTATGTTTTCTTCCTTCGGGGTGCCTGGGTAGCTTGGTCAGTTAAGCCTCTGACTTTGGCGCAGGTCATGATCTCCTGGTTTGTGGGTTCATGCCCTGCAATGGGCTCTGCACTGCCAGTACAGAGCCCACTTGGGATTCTCTCTCCCTTTCTCTCTCTGCCCCTCTCCCAATTGCTTTCTCTATCTCAAAATAAATAAAACTTAAAAAAAAAAAAGAAAATTGTATTTCTTCAATTTTTTAAAGGCAGAAAAATAGAAATACAACAAAATTAAAAGTTTTCCCCCCACCTACATAATTCTCATTTAGGAAACTGTAAAATAAAAATTATCAAAAATTATTTTCTCATTGGTCTTTAATTGAGTTAACAGAAAAAAATAATACAATTAAACATTCTATGTATTCTTTTCCCTCCATGCTAAATACACTGACTAAAACTTATCAAAAGTTAGTAAAAATTTTAGTCTAAGGGGTTAAATTGTTATTATGCATAAAATAGCAGTAATCTATTAAATTCACATATTCTGTAAATCCAATCCAGTCAAACTGATCCTGGGTAGACCCAGCAACAGTTTTTATTTACTGTTTCACAGAGTTTTGTAATACTTTAGCTGATTCTAATTCTAAAGTACCTCACTTTAAGCAAGTCTGGAAAAACTTTAAGATTTTTGAAAAGCTAGACCACTTTTGCATGACTCGAAGATGCAAGAAGTCATCCCCTCAAAATTTAGGCAGTAATGTGTTAAAAATTCTTCTCCCCTTATTTCTCTATTTTTAATTTTTTCATATAGACAATAATTTTTTAATATTTTCCAGATGACTGGTAACTGTTAAGTATCTCAGTCTAGAGAAATAGCAAGAGGCAGAAAAAAATGATAATTGGTAAAATAAGATCCAGTAATTTTGAAATTATTTTTTAATGTAAACAAATTTTAGTTATACTAATGGTTTACTTTTTTTTTAAGTTTTTTTAAAAATGTTTTATTTATTTCTGAGAGACAGAGGGAGACAGCGTGAGCAGGGGAGGGTCAGAGAAAAAGGGAGATACAGAATCTGAAGCAGGCTCAGGCTCTCAGCTGTCAGCACAGAGCCCAACATGGGAACCCACAAGCTGTGAGATCATGACCTGAGCCGAAGTTGGACGCCCAACCGACTGAGCCACCCAGGCACCCCTTTTAATTTTTAAGTTAAAAAACTCAAAGAACTAAAACCAAAATTATCTAAATCACTATTTTCCCAACAAAGATGAACACGATATTCCCGTTTCAATCTGAAACATAAAGGTGACATTTTAACTACATTGACAAGTAAGCACATGCAAATTTACTAATTAAATCTTATTTAGCTATAAATGAAAAATTATGCTCTTAAATCAAGTTTAAAGAGTTTGTTCACATTGTAAAATCTGTCTTCTTCATTTCCAATATCCCCTCCTCACTGTAATTCTTATAACTAGTTTCAAATCAAACTTTCCAGATCTACATTGTTTTCTATACGAAAAATAGGCTAACTTTTGACTGTATCTCAGGAACCTGAGTCCTTTATTTTCACATGGCTCACTTAAACAATTACACTTCCCTAGGCCCCTAAAATCATATTACTACTAAATAAAGAAAAATAAGTGCTGATTATTGAAAATAGGTAAGTTGATTTCAAAAGATGGGTGTTTAGGTGAGACATGATGACATAAGCAACACCAAAACACACATAATATGCAGCTCTACAATGGCCTCACAAATTCTGTGCAAACTGAAAATATATAGGGGCACTTCGGTGGCTCAGTGGTTAAGCATCCAACTCCTGGTTTCAGCTCAGGTCATGATCTTGCAGTTTCATGGGTTTGGGCCCTGCACCAGGTATGTATATACATATTGTTATTCCCTATTATAGGATAATGTTTATTAGTGTTTCTCCTCCTCTCAGTAGAATATGGTAAATAAAGGAATTATTTTGAAGAACATGTCTTAGGAGTAGTTTTTTAAATTGCTTTACAGTGCTTAACAATGAATATTCGGGCAAAGTTAGATTAGAAAGAAATAAAATGCTATTGGGTGTAAATAATTCATTTTCTAGTTTAGATGTTACTCAAAACAGAAACCCAGTTGGGAAGCACGACCCAGAATAGTTGATATGTAAATTAAATCTCAAAAAATACAACTTACTTCCTAGCAATGGTGGTCACTCGGATGCGTCTCTGCCCACTTGAATGCTGATACTGAGTCACAAACTGGATTGCACCACGTCCTCCTTGAGGAATTGGAGCATTATGCTATGTAAAAATAAGAGTAAAAAGTAAGCAAAATCTATGACAGTCTTATCATATAGTTACCCTAGCATTAATGAAATTCATTCTAAAATTGACTAGAGGGATGCCTGTTTCCAGTGCATTCCAAACAGCCACATAAAAGAGAAATGGATCTGGGAAAGGGGAAAAATGGTGAAGCGTAGAGAAGTGACTCCAGCTAGGATATCAGTTTCAAGTAATATGGAATTCAGAGGGACATGAAAGAACAAAGTGGAGGGAAAAGCGTAAAGACACGAACAGATACAGGAAGGCATAAGTAAGGCAATTTTGCTAATAGTAACTGGATAAAGAAAAATTGAAGCGAGTCCTCCGCCCCTCGCCATGAAAGACGAAAACACAACTTTCAGGAAAATAATCACCTGATGAACAGATGACCAACAGAAAACTATTAATATGAAAAGAGAAACACTAATAAACATTATCCTATAATAGGATATAATAATAATCCTCAGAAAGAAATAGCAAGTGGTCAATAAGAGAAACTTTCTTCATGTCCTTTGACAACAGGCATTCTTGTTTTCTTGATTTTTTTTTTTTTGGTAAGACCCACTCTTTCTCACAAATTTTGATGGTTAAAGAAAAAATTCCTGTACACATCTTAGGAGGCAGACTATTAATACTTTGTGGTCCATTTTATGCCTAAGAACCATTAATATGTAAGTCAGTTATTTGTACATTATATCATATTTTAATATGATAACTTCTTCCTGTAGCCAGAAAAAAAATATTTTCAAATACTGATATCTTTACCTTCCAATCCTTTTCTATGAATTTTGTCATATTAAACTTTCTTACAGGGGTTTCGTATATCATTATATGCCTTGTGACAACCAGGAGGAGCTAGATGTCTGATTACAAAAATGCATAGCTAGAACAGATTTTAAGAATTTTTTATGCTCCAATTTTATGTTAAAAAAAACAAACAAACAAGAAAACAGAGACTAAAAGTTAGGTTGTCCAATGTTGGGAATTTGCAGGTTTCCCTAACATCTCTTTCTATTGTAGTTTATCCTCTCACCAAGGAGTTTAGCCTTGAGAAACAGAAAATGACAAACAAAAATTCCAAAACAGAATAAGCTCTGGGTCATAATTACTACTAGAAAAAAATATGAAATATTTATGGCCTAATTTGAGTACTTCAAAATAAAAAGTCATACCTGATTGACAACCTCAAAATATATAGCTAAGGTTGTAGTGGGACTGAGTCCACATATCTTCCATTGACAAGTGCCACCTGTTCCTATCTCCTGTAAAAACAAAACATAGTATGTTTCAAAGCTAGAAAATACAATTTTTTAAGACTTTATTTGTAAGTAATCTCTACACCCAATGCAGGGCTCAAACCAACAACTGCAAGATTAAGAGTTGCACGCTCCACCGACTGAGCCAGCCAGGTGCCCCCAATGTATTACTATAATATATATCAAGATAAAAAGGGGAGAAAAAATCTACTGTAAGAAAAACTAAATTTCAGGTTTCTAACTAATTTAATGAATGTTAAAGTCTAAGATTTTTAAAGTCATATAAATGTATCATGAAATAAAGCAAGTAATTTTTACACAATAAAATTATAAAATAATTCAAATTCTAAGTATTGATACAAGTTCTTCATATTGTAGACTTAGAAGTATAAACTATTTAATGAAGTAATTACAACTATCTTTCTAACTATTTCATCTGTGTAAAGAGATACTGATTTAACACATAATACATGCACATATAGAATATAGGTTTTCTAGATCAGAATTCCATAATTTAAGCACTCTGATTCCCAAAAAACCTTCTTAGATAAGACTTTTTACCATTACACTGCTTAAAATTAATTTTTAAACTCTGTCATTTTTACAGATGATTACTCACTTTGTTATTTGTCCCACCGTCCTCTCTACAGCTACAGAATTGTACCATTTTAAAGTGTATTATGTATTCACTAGATGGGATAACAAAAAAGAAAGGAATGAAACTAAAATCTGGCTCATTTGGTTATTTTGTTGGAAATCCTACTAAAAAAAAATTCAGATTCGACTTTCAGAAGTCTCCAAATCTCCAAATCACAGTTGTCGGGTTTTTTTAGGCACACAGGGGGAAGGAATAACTTAGGCATAAAAAATTGAAGACTGGTGACAGAATAAAGGTTTTAATTTAGGTGTAGATGTAAAAAGGGTATGCATAAAGATCGACCACAAACCTATGTATACTAATGGAACCTGAACCACATTCTACTGAAAAACTTAGCCCACACAAATTTAAAAGGAATGTTGCGGCCTGTCATTCCAGGTCTCTTGTTGGTCTGTCCTTCGAATTAACTCTATTTTCTTTATAGGGTAAAGGCAACTTACATTTTCAGACACACAAGGTCCTTTAGAATTGAGAGACACACAGGGTCCAATAGCACCTGAAATCTTTATTTCCCTTGAGGTCTGCAAAATAAGCATACAGTGAACACTTCAGTGTCCTCAAAGATAAGTTTAAACATATATTCAACTATGAGTACATACAAAGTACATACAAATAAAGTCATCCTGCGGTACCTGGAACCAAGCACCTTTGTCGGGCTCTGCATTAAGTGTTAAGATTCTCAATATTTCTTTCTCTCTCCCTCTTTTTCTCTTTCTCTCTCTCTCTCTCCCTCCCTCCCTTCCTCTCTCTGGCCCTCTCCCCTACTCAAGCTCTCTCTTGCTCTAAAAAAAAGAAAAAGGAAAAGAAAAAAAAAAAAGATTAAAGATGTCCTTCCATATTTATAACCCAGAAGTTAATGAAAACAAACTAATGTTAAAAATAATGAAATCAGGGGCCCCTTGGTAGCTCAGTTGGCTGAGCATTCGACTTGATTTTGGCTCTTGATCAGGTAATGATCTCATGGTTCGTGGGATCAAGCCCCACATTGGGCTCTGCACTGTTGATGCACAGCCTGCTTAGATTTCTCCCTCTCTCTCTCTGCCCCTCCTCTGCTCATATGCATGTGTGTGCACACATGCTCCCTCTCTCTCTCTCAAAATAAATAAACATACATTAAAAAAATAATAATTAATCAGTGTACACTTCTAGGTTGATAACTCCCAAATTTACAATCTAGCCCTGGCCTAATTTCAATACTCTATTTTGAGCTGCCCATAGGATGTCTCCATTTGGGAACCTCACCCTCAATTCAAAATAATACTATATCCAAAATTAACACATCCTAATTCTAAACCTGAAACACTATCTTCTGTTTTTCCTACTGCAGAAAATCCATCACCAATGTTGGTTTCTTTCCAATCTCTACTGTCACCAAAATTTAAGCCATTTCTAGTTTCCATCTAAAAAAATTAGAAAGCCTAATTTAGTTTTCCTACTTGAGATTCTTCTTCCTGACAAACTGAATACCATCATCAGACAAATTTTACCTGAAACATTGTTATTCATTAACTTAACATTTTAAGTTTGCCTAGACATGCATCACTAAAATATAACCAACCCCATAATTAAAGCTATTTCCCTTATATTGCAATACAAACTATCCACTCTCACTGGGAAATTTTACCAAATATACCATGCTGATTCTCACTTCTTTACCTCTCTTCATATGGGATCCTAACTAAAATATGTTCTCAAAGAACTTAAATTCTGCCATCTTTCAAAACCACTGTAAGTCACTATGAAACCATTTATCACCAATAATAAATTGTATCCTGCATGTATTCATTTTTCTTTCCTAAACCTTTATAGAACTTTTATAATCTACTGTTATTTCATTCTATCACAAGTGTTAATCTTACCTTTCTATCAAGACTAAGTTTCTCTCTCTCTTTTTTTTTTTAAAGTAGGCTTCCCACCCAATGTGGGACTTGAACTCACAACCCTGAGATCAAGAGTTACATGCTCCACTGACTGAGCTAGCCAGGCTCCCCAAGATTTAAGTTTCTTTTTAAGAAGACCTGTGCCTTATATATCCCTTGAGATCCTTATAATTTCCTTGCTTAATGCTAGAGATATAGCATTCAATAAAATAAAAAGATTAACAAGAAATATTTAATGGAAGTTCAAAATCAAGGATTTTCTAATATACTTTTATAACACTAAACTTCTGGGCTTTTTTTTCCATGAACCTATTTTTATTTATTTTTAATTATTACTTAATTATTATTTTTTAAATTTACATCCAAGTTAGTTAACAATGCAACAATGATTTCAGGAGTAGATTCCATAATGCCCTTTACCCATTTAGCCCATCCCCCTTCCCACAACCCCGCCAGCAACCCTCTGTTTATTCTCCATATTTAAGAGTCTCTTATGTTTTTGTCCCGCTCCCTTAAGCTTTTGGGTTTTTTAATCCAAATTTGAAGTGAATAATATCGGGGCACCTGGGTGACTCAGTTGGTTGAGCATCTGAAACTTGACTTAGGCTCAGGTCGTGATTTCATGGTTGTAGGATTGAACATCTTGTCTCAATTGAGCATTCTCTGTCTCCCTCTGTATCTGCCCCTCCCCTGCCCACACTTTCTCTCAAAAAACAAACAAACAAACAAACAACAAAAAAGAAGTGAATATCAACCTATCAACCATAAAACAATTACTGATTATCCAAATAGAAGAGAATAGGTTTCTCTTCAGTTAGATACTAATTCCTAAAATTAAAAAAACAGCACTAAAAAAGACAAAGTACGCTTTAAAAAGTTAAACTCTATATAAAGAAAAAATAGTTAAAGGAAATTTTACCTATATAGTATCTTCTTTTCCAACAATTATTTGTAAATGCTCAAGTGAAACATCATGTACATTTAATGATGATACATTTTTCTGGTAAACAAAATCTCTACTTTTAAAGCATATGTTGAATTTGATTCATGATATTTATTTTACATTTTTCTAATGTTTATTTTTTGAGAGAAAGAGACAGAGTGTGAGTGAGGGAGGGGCAGAGGGAGAGGGAAACAGAATCCAAAGCAGGCTCCAGGCTCTGAGCTTTCAGCACAGAGCCCGGAGCCCAATGTGGGGCTTGAACCCACAAACCATGAGATAATGACCTGAGCCGAAGTCAGACACTTAACCAACTGAGCCACCCAGGCTCCCCTAAATTTGATTAATGATATTTTTAAATTATGGTCAAGCCTACAAATTTCTTTTGATAACATACCACACATGTCAAGTTTTGACTCTTACCTTTATTTCTAATGTACCACCAAAGCCCATTTTAAACTGTCCATGCATATCTTTGGTAAAAACTCTTTGAAACGTCTGCTTGAATAAGGAAGTGTTGAAAGAGTCACCCATTACCATGTATCCTCTGCATGGAAAGAACAAAAAAATAATATATGTGACACAAGTACTGAGTCTATGTGTTAAAACCAGAAAAGTAAATTCCCTCTCAATACTATCAACAAATGTTAAAGATGCTTTCTAAATGAGCCATATTACCATTAATTTTAAGAATTCAAATATATGAGACTATCTTCACCCTATAAATAAACTCAATCCTGAGGGTATCTGAGTGCCCCGAACACTTGCCTCAGTAATTTATTAAAATTCTTTTATAAATAGGTAATACATCCACACATTACAAAAATTCAAAAGGTACAAAATGGTACACAGTAGCAAATATGTCTCTCCCATCCCAGCCACCCGGCTCTCCTGCACACATTCTCATTCTTGAAAACAAACATATACCTGTATATGTATATATATGCATATATTGTCTGTGTGTATCAGTCACATCAAACGTAACAGGATCAAACCCAGTGAATGAGAATAAGAGGATACTGTGGGATCATTTTCACTTTAAGCACTTATGTACTGTTCAAATTTTTTCAGTAACCTATTCTAATTTTTTTAAGTTTTAATAAACATTAATTGTCAAATGAAAACAGTTCTGAGATACCATTTTTTCTCTAATAGATCAGCAAAAATCACAGTCTGATTCCATATTCTGTTGGTGAGGCTGTGGAAACACAGTTACTCTCATACACTGCTAATGGGAATGCAAAAGGATACACCTCAACACAGGGGAATTTACCAAAATCTAATAATATTACACATGTGTTTTCTCTTTAATCTAGCCAACCCACTGTTAGGAATCTATCCCAAAAATATTCTGGCAAAACAAAAACAAAAAGCAAAATATATGCACTAGGGTATTCACTATTATTAGTTATAAAAGGCTGGAAACAATCCAGATGACCATCTATTAGAGAATAGTTGAATAAAATAAGGTACATCCACACAATGAGGTAATACACTACTATACACCACTTTCTAGAATGTAACGGAAATGCAAAGTGGATAGATACGTAGAATTTTCTCCTATTCCTACAAAAAGAAGATATATACACCTATAAACTCATATGCATACAAATATTTACAGATATTTTAAAAATATTTTAAGTAGCTTTTAAACAATAAAGTAAAATAAAAATTAAAATAGGCAAAAGAATAAAACTGATATGACTTAATTAATTAATTAGTGGTAATTTTATTTTTGATCCTGTGAAACTCTTGATTTATGTTATCTCTGATGCTATTATACATTATATATCTTTTAAAATGCTGTTTTCTCTGTATTTGTCACTGGTATACAAAAATATAGTTGAATTTTGTACACTGACCTTGATCTAGAAGTCCTGACAACATATTAATTCCAGCAGTTAGTACATACGTTCTTTCAGATTTTCTACTTTTATAAACATCATCTATGATGATTTATGTTATCACAATACCTGATGATGCATATGTAGATGCATTAAAGACGACTCACACTACCCTACTTCCCTGTTCCTTTTTACAGCAAACCTCCATGAAGAGCTGTCGATAACCTTACTACTCTGTGTGACCCTTGGTCTAGCAACATTAGCGTCGACAAAGATCTTGTTCGAAAAGGAGAATTTTAGTCCCATTCTATGCACAGCAAATCCAGAATCTGTACTTTAACAAGATGATCTGCATATGTGAAAGTTTGAGAACTTGTAATCTATACCAGCCGTTTCCAATCCCCTCTTTCTGTTCTCTTTCTAGATCACTCTAAGTCAACTTGGACTGCTGTTAGATTGCTAAATCTTATAATATCATCCATTTTTACTGCAATTAAAAAATGACAGTGGGATGCCTGGTGAATCAGTTGGTTAACCATCCAACTCTTGATTTCCACTCAGGTCACAATCTCACTTCATGGAATCAAGCCCCATGTTTGACTCTGTGTTGACAGCATGGAGCCCGCTTGAGATTCTCTCTCTCCCTGTCTCTCTGCCCCTCACCCGCTCATACTTTCTCTCTCTCAAAATAAATAAGCATTAAAAAAAAAAAAAAGAACACCCATATTCTGACAACTCCCATGTTTGTATCTCCAGCTCAGATCCAGCTTCTGTATTCTATGCTGTAACATCCAACACCTCCTCAGGGATATCAACTGGCATCTTAACCAAACATGTTCAGAACTGAACTCTCAATTTTCTCCCCAAGTACTCTTGTTTACACAGTCTTACCCATTTCAATAAAAGGCAACTCAATCCTTCCAGTAAACTTCTTTAGTTTTTAGTTTTCCCAAAACCCACATCCATTCTATCAGCAAATCTTCTACTTCTAAATATATCCAAAATCCAACCACTTCTCAGCCACCACTTGGTATTCCTGTATTCCTATACTCCACTGAAGGTGAATGGATTCAGATGATCCTTTTAAAACATTACAGATCATATCACTCCTCTACTGAAAATGCTCCAATGATTTCCCATCTCACTCAAAGTGAAATACAGGGGCACTTGGGTGGCTCAGTCAGTTAAGTGTTCAACTTCAGCTCAGGTCATGATCTCATGGTTCATGGGTTCAAGCCCTGTGTCAGGCTCTGTGCTGACAGCTTGGAGCCTGGAGCCTGCTTTGGATTTTGTGTCTCCCTCTCTCTGCCCCTTCCCCACTTGTGTTCTCTCTTTCATTCTCTCTCTAAAAAAAATAAACATTAAAAAAAAAAAGTGAAATCCAAAGCCCTTATCATAGTCAAAAGACCATCGCAATCTGTCCTTACTCACCCCATGCCAGCTACTTTGGCCTCCTTGCTATATCTCAAATGCCCTGTGTACGTCCTTAGCTTTGCTCCTGATATTCTCTCTGTTTGGAACACTCTTCTTTTGTCTGTGCACATGGCTTACTGCCTTATTTCCTTAGGCCTTTGCTAAACCCTCATCTTCAATGAAGCTTTCCCTTCACCCCATTTAGAACTGCAAACCTCATTTTTTGCATTATTATTCTCCCTAACATTTGTTGCCTCCTGACATACTATCTACTTTACTTGTCTCATCTCCTCTCACTAGAACTGTGCATCCAACATGTGGCTATTTTATTTAAATGTAAATCAATTAAAATTAAAATTTTAAATTTTAAATTCAATTCCTCAGTTATACTCACCAGATTTCAGTGGAACAATACAGAGAACATGTTCAACAGAAAACTACACTGAACACTCCTGTATTGGAGGATAAGCTCCGAGGGTAAACTTTTATGTTTGGTTCACTGTGTATATCCAGTATCCTAAATAGTTTGATACATAGTAAGTGCTCATTAATATTTATTAGATGAATAAAATTAAATAAACTTGGGAAATGAATTGACATAATTAAGTTTTCTTAAATGTTTATTTAAGAAAGAGTGTACACGGGACAGAGAGAGGGAGACAGAAGATCTGAAGCAGACTCCGTGCTGTCAGCACAGAGCTCATTGTGGGGCTCAAACTCAAGAACTGTGAGATTAAGACCTGAGCCAAAGTCAGATGCTTAACCTACTGAGTCACCCAAGAGCCCCCCTAATTGAGTTTTTTTAAAAACCTATTTAAATTATCTCCAAAGTAATGACTACCAATGCAAGAGGAACACTTTTCAACTCATTTTTTGAATCCAGTATTATCCTGATACCAATACCAAAGATATCACAAGAAGGACAAAAAAATTATAGATCAAGATCCCTTATAAAGACAGATGCAAAAATCCTCAACAAAATAGTAACATATCAAATCCAGCAATATATAAAAAATTATTCACAAGTGAGATTCATCCCAGGAATGCAAGGTTGGTTTAACAAACAAAAAAACTATAATACATCATATTAATAGAAAAAAGGACAAAAACCATGTGATCCCCTCACTAGATGTAGAAAAAGCATTTAACCAAATCTAACACCCTTTTATGACAAAAACCTCAACTAAGGATAGAAAAATCTTCAACCTGATAAAAGTATCTATAAAAACCCACATCTGGGACACCTGGGTGGCTCAGTAGGTTAAGCATCCAACTTCTCCTCAGGTCATGATCTCACAGCATTGGGCTCTGTGCTGACAGCTCAGAGCCTGGAGCCTGCTTTGGGTTCTGTGTCTCCCTCTCTCTCTCTGTCCCCAACCAACTCACATTGTCTGTCTGTCTGTGACTCTCTCTCTCTCTAAAATAAACATTAAAAGGACGCCTGGGTGGCTTAGTCGGTTATGCGTCCGACTTTCACTTGGGTCATGATCTCGCGGTTCATGGGTTCGAGTCCCGCATCGGGCTCTGTGCTGACTGCCAGCTCAGAGCCTGGAGCCTGTTTCAGTCTGTGACTCTCTCTCTCTCTGACCCTCCCCTGCTCACGCTGTCTCTCTCTCTCCTAGAAATAAATAAAAAACATTTAAAAAATAATAATAAAAAATAAACATTAAAAATTTTTTTAAAAATTAAAAAAAACCCACAGCTAACACCATACTTAATGGTGAAAGATGAATGGTTTCTCCCTAAGATCCAAAAAAGGTAAATCTATAAACGGCAAGTAGATTAGAAGTCTAGGCTTAGCAAGGGGGAGAGAGAGAAGGAAATAGGAAAGGGTATTGACTGCTAATGGGTACAGTTACTTTTTGGGGTAATGTAAATCTTCTAAAACTAAATTTGGTGATGGTTGCTCAACCTGTGGACATACCAAAAAACCTCACATTCAACTGTATGCTTTAAATGGGTAAATTTTATGGTGTATGAATTATGGCTCAAAAAACTCTACAATAATAAAACAATGGCTGCAGGATATTAACATGAAATTTTCAAACAGAACTTGTGCACTTATAACTGAATTTTAGAAAACATGTGAAATGTGCTTTACTGAAAAGAGCATCAAAAACTGTTAACAGTTGTCCTGCTGTAGTAGGATGATGGGTGTTTTTCCAAAACTGTCATTATTGGTTTATATTTGTAAACTGTAATTATCAATCTATAATCCTAAAAACTATAAAAACTTAAATACATACCCAGTAAGGTTGGGACAGCATTTCATTTCCAGGAGACCTGTCTGATCTAACGCACAGGCATAGATATCAATAACATGACCGGTCGTAGCAGCTCGATTAGCCAATGCTTCAAAATGCTACAAAAAATTTTTTAAATCAAATCAAAGTAATGTATAAACTCAACCATCCTATAAATGACTTTTCCCATAAACAGATCAAAACGACCTAAAAATATTAAAAATATAATCCATAATAATTTAAGTGTGATATGTTCTAATTTCTATAATAGAAAACTCCTCATAAAGTAATACAGGAACTTCTAGAAGTCTGACACTTCCACATTTTAAGGCATTCTTTTTAATAAACACCTAAATTAAGCTAAACTTGGAGAAAAGGTATAACAAACATCTTGCTACTAATACATAAACATAGTAGAAAAGGAACACAGAACTCTTTCCTGTCTAAGTCTATACCCAGGTAACAAAACCACCAAAATACAGAAAAATAGTAACAAAAGCTGTAAGATAAACAAATATGAAACACTTTTTGAAGCTCTTAGAAAAATTCCAAGTTCAAAAGGGAAATTTAGTAGCAGGAAAAAAATCCAGTAATAGTGACAAAAATTATGTTATTATTTACACTTTTAAAAATATTATGACTACCAAAAAGAAGGGCTAAAACAGTACAACTAAACTAAAATTGTGAGTTCTAAAGAATTTTTTTTTTAAATAATTTTTTTTTAAAGGAGACATTACCAGCAGAACTAATTAGCCAATAGTCAAAAGTGAAAATGTACTGGCACAAACTCAAATAAAATTGAAGTTACATGAACAGAAAACAACGCATAAGAAAGTGATGGACTATTCACCCTATGAACAAAATACGTATCTAGAGGAAGCCTCTGGGAAATGAAAAACTGAAAAATGTAAGAAATTTTTTCTGAAGTAGCAAAGATATTTTTTAACATGCATATTTTTAAAAAAGGCACACAGGGTTTCTCTCAGGAGTAATCTTTAAAGAGATACCTACTAGTGCTACAATTAAGTCTTTAAATATTTACAACCAGAAAAATTATAACTTAAATTATAAAAAAAAAAAGACTATTTCTCCAATTCTGAATAGTAGTTACAGCATAGACTTCACAATATCAGATTTCATACTATAAAGTATTTGTATTCTTCCTCCTCTTCCATCAAATGAAATTTTTCTGCTAAAGCAAAAAACTTAACCAAATTACCTTGGTTCCCTTTTTAACATATTTAGCATTGTCTTTTTCAATGTCATGCCATGATCTTATAGGTGTCTTCAATTCATCTCCAACCACCATTCCAGGCCCCTGAGTGGCTGGACCGCCAATGAACATCATGATACGAGCACCAGTGTTGGGAAAGGTACACTATTAGAAAAAAAATCACATGGCAAAAGAGTTTAAAGGAAGGTTCAAGGATATATATTTCTAAAACTGAATTTTGATATATTCTTTCTAGAAAACAAAAAGCATACATTTTCCAATAATCAAATGTTTAAAATGAAACTTAAAAACAAAGTATCTATTTGAATACCTTTCTTTTGAAATCTTATCCTAAATGCTAGTACCTTCCTAGCTTTAAGATAATCTACATGGGACACCTGGGTGGCACAGTCGGTTAAGCATCCGACTTCAGCTCAGGTCATGATCTCACAGTTCATGGGTTTGAGCTGGCATCAGGCTCTGTGCTGACAGCTCAGAGCCTGGAGCCTGCTTAGAATTCTGTGTCTCCCATTCTCTCTGCCCCTCTCCCACTCACACTCTGTTTCTGTCTTTCAAAAATGAATAAATGTTAAGACAAATTTTTTAGGGGCTCAGTCAGTTAAGCATCTGGTTTCAGCTCAGGTCATGATCTCAGGGTTCGTGAGTTCGAGCCCAGCATCAGGCTCTGTGCTGACAGCTCGGAGCCTGGAGCCTGTTTTGGATTCTGTGTCTCTCTCTCTCTCTTTCTCTGCTCCTCCCTGGCTCACTCTCTCTCAAAATTAAATAAACATTTTTAAAAAATTTTTTTTAATTTTTTAAAATCATCTATAAACCTGATCCCTATAAACAAAGATGCTTCTGCTTAACCAGTCCTAGACTGGGAAGAGTAGAGAGCAGAGAAGGAGTAAGAAAAGAGGCATCTTCTTGTTTTGCCAATATTATTTTCTTTTTATGTTTAAAGCACACGTGTGGCTTATCTTTCTAGCTCAAGATGATGGATTGAGTATTCCGACCTACCTCTCCTTCCTCCCAAGGTACCAGTGAAATGAGAAAAAATGGTATTACTTTTAAAATAAATAACTACATAAATAAAAAATAAGAGTGCTACCAGTAGACCAGAAATTTTGAGGACTCCAAACAGATTGGATTGCAAAAGTTATATCATTTACATTCTCTTCTGAAGCTATAAGGTAACTTGAAAAATGTGCTCTATATTTTTGGCCAACAACTGCTTATGGAAATTGCAAATAAAAGCATTTCTAATATAATTATATAAATATAATTAATTGGGAACAAAGTAGTTATACACATAAAGAAGGATACGTAAACTCCATAATGATATTAATAGATAGATAAATTGAAAGTCTGATGCAGAATGGGATATTTGCTTGGTTTCAAAGATCCTCATCTTCTAATGTTTATTAATTACAAAAGGAGGGGAAATAAGAGTGACTGTACAATGGAAACACCTGGCAGACACAATCTTAGTAAGTGATCATGGTGATCACTTGTCACAGTTAACAATCATTGCCGACTGACAGGTATAATGAGAACACAGCATTATTTCTATGATATTCCTGCTGATACAAGACCTGAATCTAATTGTGAGGATACATCAAAACAAAGCTAATTTGAGAGAGTCTATAAAATAACCGGCCTGAATCTTCCAAAGTGTCAAAGTCATGAAAGTCAAAGAAAAGTTGAGGGTCTCTTCGACACTAAAGGAGACTAAATAGACATACCACTACATATATGTCTCTGAACTACATCCTTTTAGTAAAAGAAATTACTGAAATGATCTGCAAAACTTGAATGAGATCTGAAACTAGTGGTAGTGATATATCAGTGTTAATATTAGTTAATAATCAGTGTTAATACTGTTAATTATATTGTAGTTATGTACAAAAATATTCTGATTTACAGGAAACAACTAAAGTATTCAAGGTTGGGAACATCATCTCAGCAACTTAAACAGTTCAGGGGGAAAAAAGTTCTTTACAACTTTTCCGTAACTTTGATGGCATCTCACATTTTTAAAAAGCTTTTTTCTTTCAAACTCTCTTTTCTAATTATAAAGCTAAAATACGTGTAGTGTAAAATGTTCAAATTCTACTTAAAAGCAAAATTCCCCTTATCCTACCACTGTTAATTAACATTTGGATGGACAAACATCCAAGTGCATCTCTACACACAAAAGAATATACCACAGATCAAATTTGAGATATTTGCTGTCTTAATGACCTGATTTTTTCACTCAACATTACCTTGTAGATATCACTGAAACACACACATGCACATTTACGTTCCAAAACACAGCTATCGTCCCTACCTCAAGTAGTCCTACAGCTATGGAAAGCGCCACCCCAGAGGAACGCAAAGGTCTCTTGCCCTGTGGTACAGGCCACGGGTCTCGCTGCAGTTCTCCCAGAAGATCTGTGAGATTCATGTCTATTTTCTGTACTGGCTGCAAGAATCTGAAAAACAAAAATAAATCAAAGGTCATTTATTAATGTTTGTGGGTAAGAATGTAAGAAACAAACTGTTTCCTTTTTTAGAAATAGAGAAAAACAATTTGAATACATGGTAGACCAATGGTCCTCTAACTTTTGTGTACAACAGAATTGGTGGGAGGGTTCCTGGGTCGCGTTTCTGCAGGTCTGAGGGAGGGCCCCAAGAATGTGCATCTCAAACAAGTGTCCAGGTGACATTATCTGGTCCACAATCAAGGTTTGAGTACAACTGCTATAAATGAAACCCTCACACCAAGTATTACATCAGGACAGCATCTTTCATTTACCAGTTAGTCAGCCCTGAGGCTATTGAAACAATTATGAGAAAATATGTTCAACTCAATTTTAGTAATACGACTTCTGATTAGTAAGTTTGGGGAGGGGGAAAACTACCTCTAAGGCTAAATGAAAAACTTTTGAGGCCCTATTTTAGCTTGACTACCTTCAACCACAGTTCATGAACTTAAAAATAGGAGATCAGGAAGATATCAAACCTAAAAAAGTCCTTAACATCGTAATGATAAGAAACCAACCATTTTAATGGCATGCTTCTGCTTCAACTTTTTAGAAGGCATACTAATGCAGTGTGTTTATATTCCTAAAAATATTTAACAATTATAGTAATACTGAATGTCTGTGTTCCAGTGAAGGGTACAAGATGCTTAAAAGAGCTGCACAAATTGTAAAATTCTCTTTGCCATATTTAATTATTACCTATTGGAAGGAGGTGGCTGTTGTACTTGAGGACCACGTGTAGCTTGAGTAACAGGTACTTTAGAGAGTCCCAGCATTTCCTGTAAAGAGATTATTTTTGTGATATCCATTTAAGTACTCCTACAAAGATGTATCAACTACTTACCATATCCAAAATGCTGTGCTAGGTATTAGGAACACAAAGATAAAGAATAAAGAACATAAAGTCTCTTTCCTCAGAAAGCAAAAGGTCTAGATGGGGAGACTCGCAGCTACACAATAACAATAAATGAAATAATAACCATAAGAGAGCAAAGTATAAGGTATTATATGAGCAAAGAGGGACACTAGCTCAGAAATAGTTTATTTCTAATTAAGAGTCAAAAAGCTAATATGTAACATCAATGTCTATTTCTTTTAATTTTATTTATTTAGAGAGAGAGCACGCACACATGAGTGCCAGCAGGGGAGGGGCAGAGAGAGAAAGAATCCCAAGCAGGCTCCATGCTGTCAGCGAAGAGCCCGACATGGGGCTCAATTTCATGCACGTGAGATCATGACATGAGTCAAAATCAAGAGTCGGTGGCTTAACAGGCTGAGGGCGTCCCACATGAATATTTATATTTCTTAACTTGTATTCATCCATCACTTTGAGCAACTATATTTCAAGTACCTGCTATGTGCCAGGCATCTGATGGTAAATACATATATATATGTATACATATATATATAGTCATGACCTTACGAAATTAAGATCTGGTGAAATAGACACCAGTTGATAAAATCATTAGCTAAAAAAGTATAAAATTACAACTGTAATAAATGTTATAAAGGAGAGGGACACGGAATCCTATAAAAGGGGTTATAAGGTATACATATGTATGTCTATACCTAATTTTTTGACTTAATTCAAAACTGCCAGTTTTGTTTTGATTTTTAAGTGTACAAAATTCCTCTCTAGACACATGACAATAATGTTCTTTTCCTGAAGTTTTCTTGAATCTTGTTCATGAACTAACAGAATAAAAGCATATAACAGAAAACCAGAAAGTCTAAAGATTTGCAAAGAAAAAATTATTGAACTAATCCTATAGTATTTCCTATACTCCTAGCAGGAAGAGCAACTTTTTTCTAAGAACTTACTATGTGCTAAACTCTGTGCTAAATTCTTTATGTATATTATTTTTTCACAGAACAATGAAGTAGATTTTTTAATCACTACTTTATAAATGAAAACTGACACTCAGAAAGGTTAAGTAACCTGCCAAAGGTTACACAACTAGTAAGTTGCAGAGCAAGAGATTAAGCCAGGTTTTACCACAAAGCCCTGTAAAAGTTAACACTATACTGACTGTTCTTATATTCTTTCCCTTAGTATGAATAATAACCTTGTAAAGTAAGTATTATTTATCCTTTTACACAGAGGATAAGAAAACAAGCAGAGATCAACCCAATATTACACAACTAGAAGAGTTTCAGATTTGAATTCAGGACTATTTGGGGAGCAAAGACCAGGCTCTTTTCAACCAAATGGACAGAGAAGGAAAATAAAAACATTTCATCACAGCACAGCCCAACAATAGTAATGCTCAGCTGTGGGGACCATGGGAACTTTCTGAAGGGTTAAAACTGATGGCTGTGGGGGCGCATGGGTGGCTCAGTGGGTTAGTGTCGGACTTCGACTCAGGTCATGATCTCACCGCTTGTGGGTTCAAGCCCTGCATTAGGCTCTGTGCTGACAGCTCAGAGCCTAGAGCCTGCTCTGGATACAGTGTCCTCTCTCTCTCTACCCCTCCCATGATCATGCTCTGTCTCTCTCTGTTTCTCAATAATAAATAAATGTTAACAAAAAAAAAATTTTTTTAAGAAACTGATGGCTGTGGAGTTAACTGTGTTTTTCAGCTTGAATCTCACTTGTGATTAATTTAGTTTTGTTTTACATCCTTTCATGACTTGATTTCTCTCATATGCCAATGTATTTTTAAGTTTACTGGATTTTATTTTTAGGGAGTGGGGTAGTAATATCTTTCCATTTTTGATTAAGTTGATTTAGCTATTGGTGCTATTCAGTAGGTATCTTCAGTGTCAGGTCCCATAGTTAAATGCCATTGTTATTATAATTATTATTTGTAATCATATTGCAAGCTTGAATTTGGGCTTGTACTTGCATCTTTAGTATTTTGTATATTCAGTTATTTAGACTTTGGGAGACCTCTTTGTGGTTTTAGTTACAGATGTCTACTTTGTGGATTAAGTAGACTTCATCAACTATGGTCTATTTTGGGTTTATAGTTTAATTTAGAATTGTGTTAAATTGATGTTTTACATTTGACTTCATTTTATATTAGTCTGAAGTAAATTATTTCATTTTTGAATTCTGGAATTTTTGAACACTTACTGTAATTGGTAATATAACTGCTGTGAAATACTTGAATAAAGATGGCAAAAAAAATTAACAAAATAAAAACATTTCAATGGAGAAAAAACTCTAGTCTGTAGGGATTTATTACCTTCAACAAAAAAGCAGGTATCTTATGTATTACATACGCTTTAACATAATTCAAGTAAAATGTACTTTACAATCAGAAGTAACATTATACAACTTTAAGTAAGTTTGTGGCTTAAAAAGAACAATAGCAAACAGTTAAGAGGCACAATCCATTTAATTTTCATGACCACCTTATAAGGTAGATACTATTACTAACTTAATTTTCATGAGCACCTTATAAGGTAGATACTATTATTAACTCTCTTCCACAGAAGAAAAAAACTAAGGCACGGAAAGATTAAACTTGCCCACTTTCTGTCCTGTCTCATGGAAACAGATGATCCTCCTCCCCAAGGTACTCTGCTTCCTCTGTTCCTGAAGGAAGTCCTATCATGTCCTCTGAAAGCTCAGCTCACTCTTGCTTTCACTCACCCTCATTAGTCTGTCTTCCCTCCTATGTAACACATTCAAGTGCCCTTCCTAACCTAAACCTGTTAACTGGGTCCTCTTAAATTCCCACACTATTGTCTTCCTTAGCTTCAACAAACCTCTTGAAAGAGCTCAAGCTCTAATTTTCTTCACTTCCTCAAATCTTATTCATGATCTTATTCACTGTTCATTATCCTCCCCACCCAAATCTGCAAATTCCTCCACTATTTTCTATCTCCATTAACTGCAACACTACTATCCCAGTTCTAACCTTCAAATTACAATCATTTAATATTGTTCTCAAAATCTTCTTTTCCTTTCATTTGGGATACTTGGATGCTCCAAAATCCGATTTCTTATCTGTCTACTTTATACAAGACTGACTTACCACCTTCCAGGGTAACTGTTCTTAACTTGGGATTGTATCAGAATCCTTTATAGTTTTTCAGAAGACTTACATGAACAATCCTATCCTCTCGACGACCTCCCAATACAAGCACACATTCACTTACTTTCTCATGGTCTAGCAAAATCTCTGGGGGGAAAAAATTTACTGAAAAGTATCTCTAGATGATCCTAGTAGGTCACACATAACTCTTCTGCCTTGGAAGATAAAGCTTCAATTTTCCGCCAAAATAAAAATGTTGTCCTCATGTATGAAAAAATATATACTCTTGGTTCATACATACATATAACACTCGAGCCTTAAATACTTCCCCGCGCCAAACATAGTAAGAGCATTTAGGTCCTAAATGAGATGTCAAGAAAGAAAAGCTAACATTCTGTGGTTGCTTTCCCTCAATCTTCAGCATGGCTCTTCCATTAGCCCTTCATATATCTAGCAAAATACCTTCAGTTTCACAATTAAAAGTGAGGGGTCTTTGGGCCACCTGGGTAGCTCAGTCAGTTAAGCATCCAACTTCGGCTGAGGTCATGATCTCACTGCTTGTGAGTTCGAGCCCCATGTCGAGCTCTGTGCTGACAGCTTGAGGCCTGGAGCCTGCTTCAGATTCTGTGTCTCTCTCTCTCTCTGCCCCTCCCCTGCTCACATGCATGCTCTCTCTCTCTAAAAAATAAATAAACAAAAATTTTTAAAAAAGAAAAAGTGAGGGGTCTTCAATCTAACAATAATTTAAGGGCAAATGAAAGAAAGCTGATGTCAACATTAAATAAAGCCTTTGTTCAAATACCATTATATTAGTCTTTCACAATAAAAATATTTTCTAGAAACTTAAATCCAGAAGGCATTTATAGACATTTATGGAGTGATGCCTAGAGATTAAGGCTGAAACTACCATTCTTGTTGTTTACCTGCAGTTGTTTGGCAGACAGATCTTTCGTTCCTCTGAACACGTAGCTTTTTGAAATGCCCTCACATCCAAGTTCATGAACCTGTACCATTCTCCCAAAAGTAATCAGTCCAACCAAAGCTGTAGGTGGTAGAAGACTTAATGACATCTGCATAGATTCTTTCAGGGCTTGTAAATCTTCATCTTCCATGCAAGTATCAACCACATAGAGGAATATCAAAGGCATCTGAGGACCACGCTTTTAAAAAATGTTGCAATAATAAGGAAATAATGTATTAACACTCAGCACAATATGCAAGGATAATTAGTAGGGGACTAATTAAATAATTTACAATACATTCATACAATGAAATCTTACTAAAATCATTTCAGAAATGAAACAATTTATATATGCACGGAGAGCTATCTGAGACATAGCAAGAGAAAAATTAAGTTTAAAAACATTATTTGTAGTTACAGGAAGGAGACTTTCATTTTTAATCTATTTAACTGCCTAAGGCTTCATTTCTTATAACAAGTCTTTATTTCTCTTAAAATAAGAAAACAGTAGCTATAAAGCTTAAAAACAAAACAATAATTATCTTAACCTGAATTAGACTGTAAGAAAACTGGAAACTAGCTAGACTGGACAAGTTACTGGCTCACACGAATCATATTCTGCTTTCTCTACAACAATCATAGAGGAAATCATTACTTTACAACTTAAATATGTAAACAACTACATAAAGGTGTTCAGAAAGGGAAGAAAAATGATTTTCTTAACAAGGACCAATGCAAAAGTAACTTTAATAATTAGACTTGGGGATATATCATCAAGTTCCAGTAACATAATGACTTAAGTATTTGTGAACTGACCTTCCAACTATACAGCAACATTGAGAGTGCACTGTTTATTGAGCTACTCACGATAGCAAATCACACCACACCACCCAATATCCTGGTTACCCATTAAATAACTACAAAAGAGAAATTACTTTGTCTAAATTGACCAGGACAGTTCTTATCTCTGAATTGCTCCATCAATTCAATGTGGGAATTAAGAACAATGCCCTTTAAGTCATCTCAATTTAACAATTCTATTGGTATAAAATAAATCATTGAATATTTAAATCTTTCTTAGGATTTACTCTTATGTTCTTACCAGAACTACATATTCAATGCTAGAAAACTGAGGTAAGAGCTCCGCAGGTTGATTCAGTTCAGATATACCAGCGTAAGTAGGTGGAAACTACAGAGAGAAAAAAACCAAACATTTTTAACAAATTATTTGCCAGAATGAAATTTCAAACTGCAAATAATTTTCTGATCACTTAATTACTAAAAACTATTTTTCTTCACATGAAACATTACTTCATCTTTTTAAAAAATATGCATTAGTCTGCATATTAAGACCCATACTACAGGGCGCCTGGGTGGCTCAGTCAGCTAAGCGTCCGACTTCGGCTCAGGTCATGATCTCACAGTTTGTGGGCTCGAGCCCTATGTCGCACTCTGTGCTGACAGCTCAGAGCCTGGAGCCTGCTTCAGACTCTGTGTCTCCCTCTCTCTCTCTGCCCATCCCCCACTTGCACACTCTCTCTCTCTCTCTCTCTCAAAAATGAATAAATATTAAAAAAAAAAAATGGGGATGAGCACTGGGTGTTATGTTGAAACTAATTTGACAATAAACTATTTGTAAAAAAAAAAAAAAAAAGACCCATACTACAGCATTAACATCTGAATTGGAGGTTTTCTTACCTGATTCCTTTGATAACAAAAGTTGCAAGCCCAGAGTTTTGCTCGATAGTCCACTTGACTGTTTTAAGAAAAAATACAATAAAGCTCATGTTTCAGTTCCATTGTACAATGATCCTAATTTTAATAAAATTAACTTCTTTCTAAAAGAAGTTATATTTTTAACATACACATGTTTAATTAAATGAACATATTATAACTTTTAATATATAGCAGATAGCAGTAAAATTAAAACAATTTTTTTCAAATGATTTAGTAACTTCTACACTCATATCTAGAAAACATTCATTTAATTCAAAAATATATTTATTGAGTGCTTAAAATGTATTAGCCATTATTCTAGGTGCTGATGATACAGCAATAAACAAGAGATCAAAGGTCCCTGCTATCATGGAGCTTAAATTCTGGAACAGAAAGACATACAAAAGGAAAGTAGATGTAAAACTACAAATGATACTTTCAGGTGCTGATAATAAGAGATTAAAGATAAAGCAGGATGTGAAAGTGTGTTTGGGAAGGCTACTTTATTTTTTAAAGTTTATTTATTTATTTTGAGAGAGAGAGAAGGGGGAGCAGAAGAGAGAAGGAGACAGAGAATGCCAAGCAGGCTCTACATTGTCAGTGCAGAGCCCAATGTGGGGCTTGAACCTAGAAACCCTGAGATCATGACCTGAGCTGAAATTGAGTCAGATGCTTAAGAGACTGAGCCACCAAGGTGTCCCTGGGAGGGCTACTTTAAAAGAATGCCTTCTTAAATAAACAACTGAAATGCAATCTAAATGAAAAGTAACTGGGGAACCTGGGTGGTTCAGTTGGTTAAGTGTCCAATGTCAGTTCAGGTCATGATCTCAGTTTGTGGGTTCAAGCCCTGCATCGAGCTCTGTGCTGACAGCTCAGAGGCTGGAGCCTGCTTCGGATTCTGTGTCTCCCTCTCTCTCTCTACCCCTCCCTTGCTAATGCTCTGTCTCTCTCTGTCTCAAAAATAAATTTAAAAAACTCTTAAAAATTTTTAAATGAAAAAGGAACAAGTCACAGGAAAATCTGGGGACAGAGTAATCCAGGCAGAATATACAGCTATTATACAAATTCCAAGGTAGGAATAAATCTGTTGTGTTCAAGAATGAGAAAGAGGGTTAGGTATAACATAGATAACAATAAGGAAAATGGATGATATAAGATGTCAGGTTTTTTAAGTCTTAACTAGCAGATTGGATTTTTCATTCCAAGTATAATAAGACAAAACTGAAGGATTTTAATAATCCGATGTCCATTTGTAAGATTCTAGCTTCTGGATAGAGAATAAACTGTGGAAAGACAAGAATGGAAACATGGGAGGCCAGTTAGAAGGGTAATGAAATTGTCCAGTAAAAAGATGGTATATCTTTACTCAACAAAGTTGAGTGTACTAGCCGAGACTGAAAACAGAAGACAGAATCAGTAATGTTCTGGAGGCAGAATCAGAAATGCTAATGGATTGGGTGGATATAGAGAATGGAAAGAGGAATAAAAGAAGATTCTTGATATTCTGGTTTATGCAATAAGAAATCGTAACATTTTTAAATCAAACACATACCACTCAATCATAACTTTTCCAATGACATGAAATGGGTCTACTGACACCCAGCCAGTACCAGCATCTAGGTATACTAGTGATTAGATCTAACATTTCATACAGTGACAATTTTACATTTGGTCTCTAATCAATTCACTACACCTAGAATATCCTTCAATTTTACAGTTCTTTGGATTAGGCTATCCTAATTTGAAAAAATAACTGTAAATAAAAACAAAGACATTTTTATATAATTGAACAAAACAACTACATTTTAAAATCATATTGGCACATTAATTGTTTCAATATATTTTAATTACCATAAAGGATTCAAAACTGCACGGCAAGTGGTCCTGCTACACAGAACAGGTTCATACTGAATAGGTGGTAAATCAGGTCTCTCCTTCAGTGGCGTAAATAGGGCTGCTACGGGAACGACCATTCTCGTAGCTTCTAGTCGACTTGATGGCCAAACATTCCAGCTAAATCGGACTCCATCTCGTTCTTCATTTTGCTGGATGAATTCCAAATAGGTTGTCATTGTAGAGCCTGATTCTTATTTCTGTGACAAAATTTAAGATGTTTAAAAATCCTCATTAGGACATCTAAAATAAATATGTTTTCCCCACTTTCAGCAATATTAATCCACAAGAAATCAAAACCAAATAAAAGTATTTATCCTAGAAAAAAAATTAGGAAGCAACAATAACCTCACTTATAACAACAAAAATAAATAAATCACTCTTCAGAATTATTAAGCCCAGCAAAAGTATTTTATCCTTGTTTATTCATTCCTAAAAAAACTGGAGCAAAAAAAAATAATGTGTCCTATATATTTGTGCATAAGAAAGGTAAAAATAGGGGAAATTTTAGATCCTATATTTTCCATGTCAGCCTTGTAAGTTGTATTATTCTAAGGAACAGATGACCAAAACCATTAAATTCTAAAGCTCATATGGTTTCATATGCAGAAAAGACAAGTTTCTACTAAACTTGCTAGAAGAGAATGCTTAACAGTGCATAACAAAAAGATTCTTCTAAAACTGGATACTTCTGTTATAGACAGGTAATTTTTTCATAGTGTAAATATAGGGTATTTGTGGCACAATAAATAAAATGCTTGGTAAGTGGTGTTCCCTATGATTTACAGGCCATTGACTTGTTTTGCAGAAAATTAAGCTAGAATATTTTTTAATGTTTACTTCTTTTTGACAGAGAGAGCACGTGAGTGGAGGAGATGAAGACAGACGGGACAGAAATCTGAAGTGGGCTCCATATAATAATAATAGCAGAGAGCCCAATGTGGAGCTCAAACTCATGAACCATGAGATCATGACCTGAACGGATCAGACAACCAATTAACTTGAGCCACCTAGATGCCCCTAACCCAGAACATTTTTAATATTCCAATTTAGGAGAGCATTTTTAAAAATTATTTTAGAGAGTAGGAGAGCATTTTAAACTCTAATTTGAGATACACAATTTCAATATAATCATTTACATTTATTAGCGGGGGGGGGGGGGAGAATGTCACTCTGGTTCAGGCCCAGTATCCAGACACATCTTCATCTTGTTACTCTCTTACTGCCTATCTAGAATACCAGCCTTCCTACCTAGGCAACAGTTCAATCTCACATTCTCAAACTTCAGCAGTGATCAGTGATGGAAGGAAACTGTAAAATTCAAAGTTCTGAGAGGACAGTTTCAAGCGCTAGGTGGTTGGCCAAAAGACTTGTAGGAGACATGAAGGACGTCAAGAACTGAAGAATTATGAAGGTAGGTGCCAAAAGAGCCAATGTGGATGCTGAAGTTGTGAAGAACCACAATAGGATGAGGAACTGATTCTAACATGTAACTGAGGGAAGAAAAGGTATTATTTGAAAAATGCATACTGAATACAGTAATTTTAACTTTAGAAAAATTTTCAAACAGATGTTGATAATAAAAATTACATAAAGTGAAGCTCAACAAATCTGACTACCTTAGCAGCTAAGAAGTTTTTCTTTGAAAGAAATAAGAATGTTATATGTTAAATATTCCTGTTAAAAAAAAGAAAAATTAAACACTATTTCCTATCAGAATCTCAGAGACAACTAGAGAATTTTATAGTAATTAAAAGTGAACACAGAGTTTTCAAAGACTGATAAGGGATAAAGAGGAATCCTAAGGTAACTAAATTTGTTTAGAAAAGATTATCTTTAAGCTAAATATAGAAGGCAGTTTGGAGAAGGATACTGTAAGTTTTCAAAAAAATGTTGGAGTTGAAAAATAATGATAAAACAAAGATCTGGAATAATCAGAGGAGAGTTAGATGTCAATCTCAGTTTGTTTGTTTTTAATTTTTTCATGTTTATTTATTTGTTTTGAAAGAGAGAACATGAGTGTACCAGCAGGGTGTGGGGAAGGGGGCAGAGAGGGAGTGAGAAAGAGATCCAAAGCAGGCTCATACTATCAGTGCAGAGCCCCACATGGGTCTCAAAATCACAAACCGTGAGATTATGACCTGTGCTGAAATCAAGAGCCATACGTTTAACCAACTCAGTCACCCAGGCACCCTCTCCACATTCACCTCAGTTTTAAAGGAGAAACAAAGGCACCTGGGTGGCTAAGTCACTTAAGCATTCGACTTGGGCGTAGGTCATGATTTCACGGCTCGGCTCATGAGTTCTAGTCCTGTGATGGACTCTGTGATGACAGCTCAGAGCCTGGAGCCTGCTTCAGATTCTGTGTTTCCCTCTCCCTGTCTCTTCCCTGCTCATGCTCAATCTCTCTCTCTTCTCTCTCAAAAATAAAGACCAAAAAAATTTGGGGGCACCTGGGTGGCTTAGTCGGTTAAGCGTCCGACTTTTGCTTAGGTCATGATCTCGCGGTTCGTGGGTTCGGGCCCCGCGTCGGGCTCTGTGCTGACTGCTAGCTCAGAGCCTGGAGCCTGTTTCAGTCTGTGANCGGGCTCTGTGCTGACTGCTAGCTCAGAGCCTGGAGCCTGTTTCAGTCTGTGACTCCCTCTCTCTCTGACCCTCCCCTGCTCACGCTGTCTCTCTCTCTCCTAGAAATAAATTTAAAAAAAAAATCTTTTTTTAAATGTTTTTAATAAAGGAAACACGTGGAGCACCTAGGTGGCTCAGTTGGTTAAACATGCGACCTTGGCTCAGGTCATGATCTCACAGTTCATGGGTTCGAGCCCTGTGATGGGCTCTGTGCTTGATGGCTCAGAGCTTGGAGCCTGCTTCAGATTCTGTGTCTCTCTCTCTTTCTGCCCTCCCCTACTCATGCTCTGGTTCTCTGTCTCTTAAAAAAGAATTAATAGGGGAGCCTGGGTGGCTTAGTCGGTTAAGCATCCGACTTTCGCTTAGGTCATGATCTCGCGGTTCGTGGGTTCGAGCCCCGCGTCGGGCTCTGTGCTGACTGCCAGCTCAGAGCCTGGAACCTGTTTCAGAGTCTGTGTTTTGACTATTTTCTCAATTCTCAATTTCCAAAAATGGTACATAACTAGTAGTTAGCTATGTGGCATACATTTTGTCAATAATGATGAACTGAATCTGTGACCTGGAAAATAATTGACAGTATTTATTAATTTTGAAAAAATTTCAGTTTTCAAGCAAGTATCAAAAATTTTGAAAACCTTGTGTCCACTACCATGAGCCTCACAGCTTGCTAATATGTAAAGATCTTTCTGATGAGATCAATGATGATATTATTGTGCTTTTTCTATTATATAATGAACCGTATCGTCCACATTTAGAAAATAAACCTTACTCAGTGAAGCAAAATCTCCCAGATGATCAATTCATTATGTTACAAAATCATACACGGGTAAAGATCCATGAGTAAAGATCCATTCAAAGTGTAGAACAGACCAATGAATTTTTAAAAAATAGAGTACAAAAAAGTTTATTTCTAATATTTCAGATTTCACACTTCTATTAACCCTTGATTTCTGAATTAAAACCCTCTCTCTCTTTTTTTTTTTTTTTAAAGTGGCTCTGCACTGGGTGTGGAGCTTGAACTCCAAAACCCCAGCATGGGGCCTGAACTCACCAACTTGGGTCAAGACCTGAGCTGAGATCAAGTGTCGGATGCTTAACCCACTGAGTCACCCAGGCACCCCTGCAGTGTAGTATCAAAGAAGAATATACAGAATTATCTGAAAAATAATTTTTTATCCCTTTTTCCAACTATATTATATATGTGAAGCCAGAGTTCTTTAATACAATTCAAGCAAAATAACATCAAAATAGACTGACTGCAAAAATAAATAAGAACACCCACCTGTCTTCTATTAAGGCAGGGCTATGGGTTTTTTGTTTTTTGGTTTTTTTTTACTGGATAGCCAATAATGTTTAAGAGTCTAAAGTGGTCCTAAGAACCACTTTAGTAATAGAGTTTACCTAATTCCATCAAGGAGTCTAGTAAAAAAAGGCCCATAAGACTTAGCATAAAGACATTTACACACAATAACCAGATTGTAACTCCACATCCTTACTTTTTATTATGACACACCACATATCACCTGTGTGATATTTTGTGCACAATTAACTTCCTTTTCCTCACTTTTTCCTTTCAATCTCTCTGCTAAGATCGTATTTGCTCACTAAATCACATCTATTTTATTTTGTACATTCTCACTTCCCAGTATTATTTTTTTTAAGTTCTACTTTTTTCTTCTTAACTAGCCCAATTACATGGCCATGCACAGCACCTCCCTGACTTCCCTCACCTTTCCACAGTAGGTACTGCACCATTTCAAAATCACTAATTCTAGCAGAAAACTTGCCAGGCTGGGCCCCATATCCAACAATGACATATCCGAAATAAATTCTTTTTACAAACTAGCTTTTTATAAAGTATCATTATTTGATCAGCACTCTATCCCCTAAAATTATGTTAAAGCTAAATAAAAATGATTCAGACACTATATTAGGATGGAGATTTAATACAGTAGTCATAATATTTTTTAAGTGGTACAAAATACAAAAGACCATTCTAAAGAAATGTGTCACTCCCCAGCCCAACTTATTGTAAGTGGGAGTTACTTTGGTTAAATAACTTCTCATGGTATAACTAAAAGCAAAGAAGCAAAAACACTTATGTCTCTTTAACCTAGCATATCAAATACATGCCCACAGTTTTTTTAAAAGTTTTACCTATTGAATAAATAGTTGGAAGTTTTCAATATTCCAAGTTTAGAGCACTTTTATAGATTCTAAGTGAAAAATATCGTCAATTGCAAGTAAAATTTGAGTTTCTTCCAATCAAATGTATTTAACAATTAAGTGTGCCTCTCTACTTTTCAGATGTAAAATCCTCGATAATGTGTTTTCAATCGCTTTCCATGACTAGCTGTATGATCTCGGACAAAAGCTTAACGTCAATGATCCTCAATTTCTCATCAGAAAGATAAGGGGTTTAGGCTAGAAACTACAAGGCCCCTTCTAACTCTAGAATTCTGAGTCAAATAAAAATGATCAGACTTCCAAAACAATGTTAATTAGACTACTTTTTCTTTTAACCAAGTTAATTTGTCTAGTTATGCATAGCTTTGCAGGGTGGACGTCGAGGAAATTCACGTGAATTCAACATACCCCAGAGGTTACATGTAGACTGACCACGCTTTTCCCTTCCCACCAAAACGGGAAGAAAACACTAGCACCAACAGAAAAGGCTGATTGGATCCGAAAACTGAACTCCTCTAGTAATTGAGGCCTAAGGCGTTAGCTTCACCTGGCAATTAATTCTTATCCCCTCTGACTCCCAAGGCCGAACTACCGGTGACGAAGTCACCGGGGTTCAAAGTCTAGGGCACTTCAGATCCAGCAAGATAAGAACCGAGAAGCCAAGTGTCCAGAACCGGTGATAGACTAGGGTAAGGAAGGCAGATCGCCCGGGAGGCGGGGGTGGGTGCCAGACGACATGCTGAACTGCCTGTTTTCACCCGACTCCCATTTTTCGCACCTTATCCAAGGGAGCTTGGTGAGGAGACCGGGCCCCCAGGCCCCGGAAAAACGAAGCAGAGCGGTCAGTGAGAGGGCGAAGGGGTCAGGATTCAAGGCTGCCCCCCGAGCACCGCCGCTACGGCAGGCGCGTTCAGCCTGCCCCGGAGTGCCAAGAGGGCAGAGCGGGCACCACCCCGGAGACCCCTGCCCACCCGCCCGCCGGCCCGCCGCCGCACAGCTGCCCCTCCCCCGCTTTCCGCTGAGCGCCCGCGGCTCCTCCAGGGAGCCGGGAGAAGGCGGCCCAGAAGTCAGTCCCTACCCGGTGCCCCCAGACAAGATCCGCGCCGGCCGCAGCCTCCGCCCTGCAAGTCGGTCCTCTCCGCCGAGCTGGAGCAGCCGTGGCACCGCGATCAGGGCCGGCGCCGCCCCGCCCCCGGCCTCCGCGCAGAACACGACTGGGCCAACATGGCTGGTGCCGCCTCTGCCACGTCAAGGGCTGGCGGGGCGGGGCAACCGCGCCGGGGAACTTGAGGGGAGAGTGCGGGACCCGGCGGAGGGGAGCGGGTATAGGTCGCAAGCTCGGGAGAAGGGAGGGGGAGAGGGCGGGGTCGGAGCTGGGGCGGGGCTACCGGGGGAGGGAACTAATGGGGAGAGGGCGGAACCCGGGCGGAGCTGAGTGACAGGTAGGGAAGGAGAGCCTGGAGGGAGGGGGCAGCTACGGAGCCTGAGGGGCGGAGGCAAACAAGACTGACTTGGCTGGCAAACGCCGGAGGGGCTAGGGACCCCTGCGGAACTGGAGCGCCTTAACCCTTTCCCAGGAGCCACGGCCGAGCCCTCTCCCTGAGGGCCGCAGGCGAGACTGGCACCTTCTGTCGCCATTCAGACAACGTCCAGGAGGACATCCTCACCTGTAGGGCCCTGGTTGATTCCTAGAACTGCTAAACCACATCTCCCCGAAAATATACGAAGTGAGAAGTTCGTGTTTTCACTTAGAGCAACAAATATTTACTGAACATCTACAATGTGCCAGGTACAGTCCCAATGCTAGTGATATGATGTAGTCAAAACAGGCCAAAATCCGTGACTTGTACATTGGATTTTTGAATTCCTAGACAGTCTACCTCTTCCCTCCTACACTGCATCTGCCACCTCTCCTCCCCACCACTGTAATCTCTGGATGATTCATCTAAATGCGTTTTCTGCTTCTCTTTCCAAGGGAAGAGCTAAGCAAAATGGGAGAGATGGAAACAGGTTGGAAAGACATTAAAGCCTGGCGGTCTCGAGCACCCCATCCCTAAATGAGGAGTTGTTCATGGAATTAATTCCAGATGCAACTACACCTAAAATCTTGTCCAGCTTAACCCTATAAGCATTTTAAGGATTTGGAAAAAAGATCAAATCCTTGTTCTTCATTATAGTTGAGAAACAAGATGTGCACCAAACATATTTTCTGCCTATAATGTGTATGCTAAGGTTGTTTTGTAAGGTAGAAGAAGATGAGTTTGTCAAATTTGAATAAAATTCTGAGGAGGAAATGGGAATCAACATTCAGTGTAGGCCTGCAAATAAGGTGAGCTCAGGATTCTACCTCAATGGGGATTCTTGACTGAAAGCACAGCAAGTAAACAGCTGTGGACCATGGTATAAAAATGGAATAAGGACATTCACAAAAAGAAACAAGATCCAAGAATCAATAGACATAGTAGAGAGGATCCATGGGGATTCTGGAATTCAGTGAAGAATAAACCAACGTATAGTACCCTCAGTGGTTTCATTCATTTCATTGTCCCCAGAAATGTGTCGTTGCTACCATGCAGCTCAATGAAGACTAAAAAACCATAATTCCCTTGTTCTTAGCTGAACAAAAGCCTTTGTTCCCTACTACAATGAAACAGATGTTAGGATGGGTAATAAATTCATTTAGATCTGGGAGCACCTGGGTGGCTTAGTCGGTTAAGCGTCCGACTTTCACTTAGGTCATGATGTTGCGGTTTGTGGGTTCCGGCCCTGCGTTGGGCTCTGTGCTGACTGCCAGCTCAGAGCCTGGAGCCTGTTTCAGTCTGTGACTCCCTCTCTCTCTGACCCTCCCCTGCTCACGCTGTCTCTCTCTCTCTCCTAGAATTAAAAAAAAAAATTAAAAAATAAATAAATAAATTCATTTAGATCTGTCTTTATGTATTTTAAGATGAACAGGTTTGCATTTAACGATCAGATAGAGCATCAGGATCTACTGGACCCAACTGTAGTTTTCTAGGATTTTCTTTTTTTAGAGTTCTATACGTAAGAATCCATATATAATGACTTTTAATCTTTCTTAGATATATTCCAAAGAACAGAGAAAATCATTTTTTTAATTTATTTATTTGGGGGGAGCCCATGGGGAGGGGCAGAGTGGGAGAGAGAGGATCAACCCCAAGTAGTTCCATGCTATCAGTACAAAGCCCAACATGGGGCTCAAATCCACGAATCTTAGGATCATGACCTGAGCCAAAATCAAGAGTCAGACACTTAACTGACTGAGCCACCCAGGTGCCCCGTTTTTAGAAACAGAATAAAACTTATTCTATTTGCGATTACCTTATGGGTACATTGGACTCCTGTAAATCTAGGATACATCATGGGCTCTTAGTGATCTTATTTTACTTATATCTTGAAACATTCTGCTAATTCATCACGGAATTATTTATTCATCAATTATTCCAACTCTTCTTTAAAAAAGACTAAAATAGGGGCACCTGAGTGGCTTAGTCGGTTAAGCGTCCGACTTTCACTTAGGTCATGATCTCGCGGTTCGTGGGTTCGAGCCCCGCGTCGGGCTCTGTGCTGACTGCCAGATCAGAGCCTGGAGCCTGCTTCAGAGTCTGTGTCTCCCTCTCTCTCTGACCCTCCCCTGCTCACACTGTCTCTCTCTCTCTCTCTCTCGCCTAGAAATAAATAAAAATATTAAAAAAAATTATACTATACTCTGGCTTGTTATCAAGTCCTGGAAGTGTGCAAATANCCTGCTCACACTGTCTCTCTCTCTCTCTCTCTCTCTCTCTCCTAGAAATAAATAAAACATTAAAAAAAATTTTTAACAAAAAAATAAAATAAAAAAGACTAAAATAATAAGAAAACAGAAGAATGACAGAATTATCCAAGATAATACAATAGTGGAGTAAGTTATCACTATTGCATTTTCTTTTTGGAATGCCCAAAGGACTGCAGCATTTTTCAAGATCTTTGTACTATGCTTTTAGTTTTCAATAAATATAGAGGAGAATTCAGAATTTGGAAGATGAATGCAAAGAGACAGAGAATAGCAATCTAGATCCTGATAATGACAGTGACGTCTTAGACTGTAAATCTTTAGATTACCATCTTCTAGATGAATTTCTCAAACTCAAGCATCATCGTGTTAACATTATTTCTAAGGCCAAAAAAATGTTATTTTCATCCAATTATTCATTCAAAAGGAATAACTTGATTACAAAATATTTTGCAACAAAAATCTGGACCATCTCATTTTGCTAAGAGCACATATTACAGTATTCTTTCATCTTTTATGATGTTTATATGGATAATTTACTTGATACGATTCTTGAGTAGACAAATGCTAATGGCAGCTGTGTATATACTAAGATGATATCTAAGGAAATAGATAACCTAGAAATTAAAACTTCTTTGGGTTGCTTACTTATAAAAATAAAAATACAAAAGTCTTGCAGTTAGGGAGCAAAGACAGCCATCCTCTCTTCAACAAAATTATGAGCCTTTAGAGGTCTCCAAAATCCTTCAAGTCCTGTGTTTCTATGATGCATATGCATGAAGAACCAAAAGTAACAATTAGCAGGTAGTTGCATTCAGAGGACATTGCCCATTTGGGATATGTCTTCAAAAACAGGAAAATATGGAACAAAAATTGGTATTTGCTATATTTAAATGCTTACTTAAATTTTCAATAAAGTTGTTTTCCATTATCCCTTTACTCTTTTTATAACAGCTTTACTGAATATCCCTTTACTCTAATTTGTATAAATTCATGGAGTGATATAAAGATACAAAAATTAAAAAGAGTCCATTAGACCCAGATTGTGAATGCTGAAGACTATTTTTCTTGGTATAATGAAAGTTAAGAGGTTTTGATCTGAAGAACAGAGAGAGAGAGAGTGGAAAATTTCTTAAGCTCCTTAGAAAGGAGTGTCAGATTAGGAATTGGAGAAAGGGGGGACTCTCCTAAAACAACCTTCTCTAGTTTTCTAATTTAATATATAGACATCCCTGGACCAAGGCATTTGAGATTAATCTGTGAATCTGAAGGAAATTTGTTAAACATTTACTAACATACAACTGATTACAATTGTTTGCTTTCATTACACAGCCTTGTCAGATCCTGACACAAAATAATTGTTCCTTAAATATTCATTAATGAGCATGAAAATTATAAATTATTATCCTCATCATTTTAACGTTTTGAGATTGACTATGAAAATATAAAATCTGACATAAGCCCCCCCCCAAAAAAAAATTCTTTTTTATTTAATTATTTAAAGAAATGTTTTTAATTCTAGTATAGTTAATATACAGTGTCATATTAAGTTCAGGTGTGCAATGATTCAACAATTCTATATATCAGTCAGTGCTCATCACAGTAAGTGTACACAATCCCCATCACCTATCTCACCTACCACCCCTCTATTAACCACAAATTTGTTTTTTGTGGTTAAGAGTCTGTTTTTTGGTTTGTTTCTTTTCTTCTTTGTTCATTTGTTTTGTTTCTTAAATTCATATGAATGAAATATGAGTGAAATCGTATAAGTGAAATATGAATGAAATGAGTGAAATCATATGGTATTTTTCTTTCTCTGACTTATGTGACTTAGGATTATATAGTCTCTAGATCCATCTATGTTGTTGCAAATGGCAATATTTTATTCTTTTTTATGGCTGAGTAATATAGATATACACTTCTTTATCCATTCATCTATCAATGGACATTTAGGTTTTTGCAAATAATGCTACAATAAAGAAAAGGCTTTGTTAAAAGCCGATACTCTAAGATCATTATTTCCTCAAACTGACATTTTTCAAAATTCTAGAGAATATTACAAAGAGAGACAGGGAGGGGTGGCTGGGTGGCTCATTCAATTGTGACTCTTGATTTCAGCTTAGGACATGATCTCAGGGTCTTGGGATGGACCCCCATGGGGCTCCACGATGAGTATGGAGCCTGCTTGGGATTCTCTCTCTCTCTTTCCTTCTCTCTCTGCTCCTCCCACTTCCCCTGCTCCCAAACACTCCCACATGTGTGCTCTTTGTCTTTCTTTAAAATAAAACAAAACTTTTAAATAAAGAGAGAGACGGACAGGTTCTATAGTCAAATAAAGTTGGGAAATGCCAGTTAAATTATATAAAAATTGGTCTTTTGACTTGTTAGGGATTTTAATATGCTAACATTCGTTATGAATCTTTAACAGCAGGATTTAAATACATTTCCCAAAGATATTTGACCTTGGAACTCTTTTTCAGGGACTGTCTGGGATCAAGTGTTTTAAACACCCTATGACTTTGTTTTCAGTAATTAATTACCTTAAATGCTAGTTAATGTGTAACAGCTAGTATTTTCCTTCCTACGTCTGAACCCACAGATGTTTCTAAACTGAAGATTCCAGCCAGAACTTCAGACAGCCAAGGGAAATATATCCTAAATTTCTTGGAATTTTATATGGTCACCACCAGATGGCGCTTTCACCTGTACCTTTTCTTCTTGGTTTACTCCACTTCCTAGTACAAATGAAGTACTAGTGTTTTTTTCTAACACAGATTCTCTTCCATTTGTTCAGGTGGTGACATTATATGGCACTGACCAACTCTATTTGTAGTACTCACTAGAAAAACAATATTCAGATTGTTTTAACTTTGAATTTTCAGCATCAATATGGTGCCAAGTCCATATACAGGATATTATGAGTCTGGTGCTCTAGTCTGCACACACAATTACTACAATCACATTAGATATAGTAATGCTAAATAAGGCTAATTAATAAATTACACAGGAAAGTTACAGAATTCTAAATTCAGACAGACCTTAATGATTATTCAGTCTAATCCCTGTACAAGACAGTGAATGTAAAGATAAGAGAGGTTAAACTGGCACATCCAAAATCAAGGTGCTGAGGCCCATTTAAAACCTACAACAGGGGCGTGTGGGTGGCTCAGTGGGTTAAGTGTCTGACTTCCACTCAGGTCATGATTTCATGGTTCGTGGGTTTGAGCCCCGCATTGGGCTCTGTGCTGACAGCCAGCTCAGAGCCTGGAGCCTGTTTCAGATTCTGTGTCTCCCTTCCTCTCTGATCCTTCCTTGCTCATGCTGTCTCTCTCTCAGAAATAAATAAAAAACATTTAAAATTTTTTAAAAATAAAATAAAACCTACAACACTGTTTTCATTTTATGGCTATCTTTTCACTTTGAAATGCTGACAAGACTTGCCTTTAAACTTTCAAGCTCTTGTTCAAACAGCAAGTTTTTCTCTTCCAGAGAGTACCCCACCAGTATTATACTCCAACATCACTTCATTCTGCCACTCTGGCCAACTCCTGAATGATTACTAAGAGTTTTATTTAATCAAGCTAAACAAAGGAAATACTTTTATCTACTCCTAAAGAAAAGTGACACAAAGAAACAAATAATGGCTATATACTGATATTTCTTTTTATATAGAGAATTTTTACTTTATTTTATTATTTTTTAATGTTTTATTTATTTTTGAGAGAGAAAACGTGAGCAGGGGAGGGGCAGAGAGAAAGGGAGACAGAGAATCTGAAGCAGGCTGACAGCAGAAAGCCCAATGTGGGGCTCAAACTCACAAACCATGAGATCATGACCTGAGCCAAATTTGGACACCTAACCAACTGAGCCACTCAGGTGCCCCTTCTCTTTCTCTAATATTTATTTGATTTGTAAATAACATAAGAATTATTAAAACTCATGTAGCAAAAAAGGGAGCTTCTTTATTTAAAAAAAATTTTTAAGTATTTCTTATTTATTTATGTATTTATTTATTTATTGAGAGTCAGAGAGAGACAGCACTAGCAGAGAGAGCAGGAGATACAGAATCCAAAGACAGGCTCCAGGCTCTGAGCTAGCTATCAGCACAGAGCCCAATGCGGGGCTAGAACCCATGAACCATGAGACCATGACCTGAGATGAAGTCAGATGCTTAACCAACTGAGCCACCCAGGTGCACCTGGGAACTTCTACTTTAAAAGGAAGTAGCTGGGTTTGTATTTTCCCTTAAAACATTTTTTTAATGTTTATTTTTGAGAGAGAGAGACTCACACAGAGTGTGAGCAAGTGAAGGGCAGAGAGAGACACACACACACACACAGAATCTGAAGTAGGGTCCAGGCTCTGAGCCATCAGCACAGAGCCCGATGTGGGGCTCAAAACCACAAACCATAAGATCATGACCTGAGCCAAAATCGGATGCTTAACTGACTGAGCCACCCAGGCACCCCTGTATTTTTACTTTAAAAGAGGAGTAAAGTTTTAGTTTTGTTTCATGTTCTATAATTAAGTTAGTCCTTGCTTTGATTTTCTGATATCAAGTCAGCTTTGTAGTCTTCTTTGTGGATCTGGACTCCAAAGTTGGAGGCCAGCATTTTCAAAGAGAGAGAGAGAGAGAGGGAGACATAGAGACAGAGAGATAGAGACTGTTCGTGCCCAGAGGGTGTGTATTAAGACACACTCCTTGTATTTATCTTTTCATTGCCTCTCTCTGCTCTATGACCAGTAGGTCATTAAGTCTCTATTTAGCTACTTTTATTGAGCTGTATCTTGTGAAGCATAAGGATTTAGAGCAACGGCTCCCTAAATTTGACCATGCAGAACAAAATCTCAACTCCACTCACTTCCTAGCTGGATGACCTAGGCATGTCACATAACTTTTCCTGAGTTTCCTGAGTTTCCATAGTTTCTTCATCTGAAAGTGAAGATAAACACAGTAACCTGACACTTAGGATAACAATATATTAAGGATTAAATGAGATAATCTATATAGAACATTTAGTCCTGAGAAAGAAAAGTAACTTCTTTTTTCTTAATTTTTAAAAATGTTTACGTGGGGCGCCTGGGTGGCTCAGTCAGTTGAGCGTCCGATTTTGGCTCAGGTCATGATCTCACGGTTCGTGGGTTCAAGACCCGCATTGGACTCTGTACTGACAGCTAGCTCAGAGCCTGGGGCCTGTTTCTGATTCTGGGTCTCCCTCTCTCTCTGACCCTCCCCTGCTCACGCTGTCTTTCTCTCTCTCTCTTTCTCTCTCTCTCTCTTTCTCAGAAAGAAAACATTAAAAAAATATTTTTTAATGTTTATGTATTTTTGGGCGAGACAGCAAGGCCCCAATCCTATGATAAATAAATTAGTATTCTTTTACTGAGACATACCCTAGTCACATAATCATGTGTCTAGAGGAGTGTGCTGGTAGTCTTCGGCTGGAAGGCATCGACAGCCCCCAGCACAGAGTAAGAAGGTTCCCGTGCATAACTATAAACTGCTGCATATCTCACAACCTTGTCCAGCTCCATTCACTCCCTATTTTCTATGCATCAGCCATACTGATCTCCTTCCAATTTTCCAATTTTTCCAACATGACCTACTTCTTCTAGTAATAAGGCCTTGAACAAACTCTTTCCTCTACCTGCTGAGATTGAGTACACAAATGGACAATGGCCAGACCATACATATAAAAATAGAGCACTCTGACCTAAAATCTGCAGCAACCATCCCAGGAAACCAACCGATTATTCTACAGTAACCAGCCAGGGAAAGCAGCTTAGAAGTCAAACTTGTAGGAAGTCACCGCTATCTCTAGCAACAATGCAGGAAGCCAAACAAAAACTTCATAATAATTGTCCCAGGACTTAATTAACAATGGACAGCTTTTCTAATATTTTTCTCTGCTTCCAGTTTAGGATCAACCAACTAAAGAAAGCCAAATATGCACCCCAAACCAATTTCATAGAATGTCCCTCTTCAAAGTAGAATAGGGGTTCAGAACATGCCACCCCCAAACATGCCTCTTTGGCACTTAAAGGCACTTAAAAAAAAAAAAAGCATATGCCCAAAGGGCCTTCCAACCTTCCTTTTCCTTTTTCTTCCTGAAAGCAGGCAATAAAACTCTCATGTGAAAGGTACCCTCCCTCTACCAGCAGGACTTTCCTATCACTGGAGGTGGGGCGAGTTGAAGCTGAGATAAATGTGTGCAAACCTTGTTAAACTAAACTCCTTTCTTCCTACTTTCCCACAATTAACAGTGCCAGCCCAGACCCCTTTGTCTTGTTACATTTTTAAAATGGACTACTCTTTGTGCAACCTATTGTATAAGCTTTCAGTCCTAACTTGTTTAGGTCTTGATTTTTCTTGTGAAGTGTCCCACATACACGTAAGAAATACTAAATAAAATTTGAATGCTTTTCTTCCGTGAATCACTCTTATGTCAGTTTAATTATCAGGACAGCCACTCTCATAATTTTTTAATTTACTTTCCTCTTTACTGAATGAATTGGTTCCTTTGTATTTAAATTTTTAGGGGACCCTGGGTGGGTCAGTCGGTTAAACATCTGACTTTTGATTTCCGCTCAGGTCATAATCTCACGTTTCCTGAGATCGAGCCCTGCATCGACCTTCATGCTGACAGAGTGGAGCCTGCCTGGTATTTTCTCTCTCTGCCCCTTCCCCTATCACTCTCTCCTTCTCTCTCTCAAAATATATAAACATCTAAAAATGAAACAAAAAATTTAGCACCATTTCAGTTCATTCATGTACTTAATTACTCACCTCTTCTTTGGAAAATAATTATTTCCTAGGACAACCTTTGTTCCATTCTGTTATTCTTCTCCTTCTTCCATGTGTAGTTCTTCCACATACTTATACATTGAGTCCAGTACTAAGTATTGTTCCATTGGTGGTTGGTCTTCTAGGTAACCACCTGTTCTTTTCTCCAAAAAAAATGAGTGGAAATTGCTAACAAGTTAGTTTCAAAAAAAAAAATGTAAGAAAATCCAGAAATAAAGTCATCACTTACTGTTCCTAATATTTTCTTATTAACCAAACATTTGGGGACAGATTTTCCTCTAAGTTTGTCTTTTTCAAAATCAGGAAAAAAATTTTTTTTGAAATGGTCACCACCATATAGTTACCATCTGTCACCATACAAAGTTATGACAAAATCAGTAACATTTTTAACCAAATAACATTCTAGTTTGACTGCAGCCAAGCAGTGTGTTTTCAAGTCTCCCAATTGTTTAGTTATTGTTCATATGCACAAATTCTTCAGCACTTAACCTAAGGACTGTCTTGACTTTAGCTTCAAATGAGAAAGTTACATTCTAGTTTTGAAACCAGTTGCTTGTGGGCATCTGGGTGGCTCAGTTAGTTGAGTGTCCAACTCTTGATTTTGGCTCAGGTCACGATCTCATGGTTCATGAGACGGAGCCCCTGCATCAGGCTCTGAACTGACAGCATGGTGTCTGCTTGGGAATCTTTCTCCCTCTCTCTCTCTCCCTCTTTCTCTCCCCCTCCCATACATGTGCAAGCACTCTCTTTCTCTCAACATAAATAAATATTAAAAAACATTAAAAAAATCAATTGCTTGCAAGCCTAAAGCAGTCTTTAAAAAAAAAAGCCTTAAAAATAAACATAAATCTTAGAAAATAAAAGTCAGTTGTATTCACTCAGAGCTTGTTTACAAAGAATGAACTATGACACTTTCATTGTTTCTTGGAATTTGTTACTGAGCACAAGTTACTTAATCCATTTTTTAAAATTTACATCCAAGTTAGTTAGCATATAATGCAACAGTGATTTCAGGAATAGATTCCTTAATGCCCCTTACTTATTTAGCCCATCTCCCCTCCTAAAACCCCTCCAGTAACCCTGTTTGTTCTCCATATTTAAGAGTCTCTTATGTTTTGTCCCCGTCCCTGTTTTTATATTATTTTTGCTTCCCTTTACTTATGTTCATCTGTTTTGTATCTTACAGTCCTCATATGAGTGAAGTCATATGTTACTTAATCCATTTCTGACTTGTTTCCTCACCTATAAAATGGAGATATAATAATACCTACCTCACAAGATTGGCTCTAAGATTAATCATGGTAACTTTTGGGTATTGGCATTTAGCTTTATCCTTTCACAACTCGTATTTAAGTAAAGGGATCTTTCTGGGGAAAACAAAAAGAAATAAAGTGATAGCTACTCAAGGACCAACATTCATTTCAGACAAATATAAAGTGATCTTTCAAGTAGCCAAACACAAGAAATTTCTCTGGAAAATTAATTTTTCATTCATTTGGCATTGGATAAATCTGGGTTGGAAATGGTTCTTCCCCTTTCGGAGAAAGTCACAGTTGTATTTAATCCCTTTCTCCATTGATTTTCTCCCCTACAAAATCTGGATATCACTTACTTCAAAAGATTGCTGTAAAAATTACATGAGGAAATATAGTTGACGTGTCTACCAGGAGTTTAAGAATCTAGAGCTGAGAAAGAAGAAAGAAAGAAAGAAAGAAAGAAAGAAAGAAAGAAAGAAAGAAAGAAAGAAAGAAAAAGAGAGAGAGAGAGAGAAAGAAAGAAAGAAAGAAAGAAAGAAAGAAAGAAAGAAAGAAAGAAAGAAAGAAAGAAAGAAAGAAAGAAAGAAAGAAAGAGAGAAAGGAGGGAGGGAGGAAGGAAGGGAGACGGAAGGAAGGGAGGGAGGGAGGGAGGAGAAAAAACGGGGAAGAAAGGATTTCTTGAAGACAATTTAAAAAAATCTGAGACACCTGGCTGGCTCAGTCAGTTGAGCACCAGACTTCGATCATGATCTCGGGGTTCCTGTGTTCCAGCCTGGTATCTAGCTCTGTGCTGACAGCTCAGACCCTAGACCCTGCTACGAATTCTGTGTCTCCCTCTCTCTCTGCCCCTCCCACCCCCCTCAAAATAAATAAGAAATACTTCAGAACCATTCTTGCAAGGAACTAAATTCGCAGTCTTCATTACACTACCGGAACCTTAACCTTGGGACAATTAGCAGACTTCCTCAAGAGCAATTACGGCCCGTAAACCCTGCTTCCCTCAAACCCGCGCCTAAAGTGCCTACTTCTGCGCCTGCGCTGTGACCTAAATTTGGCGCATGCGCTGGATGGGACTGCTGGGTTAAAAACCATGGCGTGGATACCAGCAGAGTCTGCAGTAGAAGAGTTGATGCCCCGGCTGTTGCCAGTGGAGCCCTGCGACTTGACAGAAAGTTTTGATCCCTCCGTACCCCCGAGCACGCCTCAAGAATACCTGAGGCGGGTCCAGTGAGTGATTTGGCCTGTGAGGGTGGGCTGGTCATCCGCTCTGCCCCGTAAATGTGATAAAGCCCCGCCTCTGTTGCCGTCCCCAATATCTCGCGAGGTAGGGTCGAATCAGGATAGCTTGATTACATCTTTATATGGTTGAGTTTTACCTGTGTCAAGATTGATGTTCTTAAATTCCTTGCTTTCAGTGCAGTTACTTTCAGAAATATATTGTTTAGTACTTGAATTGCAATTCTGAACTTATTTTCTGTATTCGTAAAGAACTGTAGAAATGGATCCCTTGTTTTACTACACATAAACAAAGCACAGCTGTAATCACATTTCTTGCATTTATTGCTTGCTCGTAGGATCGAAGCAGCTCAATGCCCAGATGTTGTGGTAGCTCAGATTGACCCAAAGAAGTTGAAAAGGAAGCAAAGTGTGAATGTTTCTGTAAGTTTTATTACCCAGCAGGGGATTCTTCCCTCTCCCCTTCACCCCCACTTCGCAGTCTATATTAAAAGATGAATGCAATGGTATCCCACAGTATCTATTATGATATATGTAAGATCTGATTACTCCCTGTGACTTTAGACATTAGCTTGTACTTTTCCCCCAAAAGGACAGTTGGCATTTACTGCCTCCAGAGAGGTTTTCAGTAGCCCTGGCATTAATGGAGACTTACTGATCATATTTTAAGGAGGTGATCCAATCCTAAAGGACTCTTTAAATAGGTTATTTACACTCTCTTTTATTTTTAGGAAACCTTTTCCTTATTGTCTTCATAATTATTGTTGGGCTGCTGTTTAATCTTATTTAGTATAGTTCTCATGTTTTGAATTTGACTGGGTTTTGTTTTTTAAGAATAGAAAGTCAAGTATCTTACATTTTTCTGACTACTTGATCAGGTTGAACATTTTTGTTCATTTATATTATCCAGCATATTTTTTAAATGTTTCTTTATGTATTTTGAGAGAGAGAGCAAGCAGGGGAGGGGCAGAGAGAGAGAGGAGACAGAGAATCCCACGCACACTCAGCACTGCCAGCGCAGAGCCTGATATGGGGATTGAACTCATGAACTGTGAGATCATGACCTGAGCCAAAATCAAGAGTCAGACGCTTAACTGACTGAGCCACCAAGGCACCCCGTATCCAGCATTTTTTTTTTTTTAGTTTTTTTTAGTGTTTTATTTATTTTTGAGAGAGAGAGAGAGACAGTGTGAGCAGGGGAGGGTCAGAGAGACAGGGAGACACAGAATCCGAAACAGGCTCCAGGCTCTGATCTAGATGTCAGCACAGAGCCCCACACAGGGCTGGAACCCATGAACCGTGAGATCATGACCCGTGCTGAAGTTGGACACTTAACTGACTGAGCCACCCAGGCACCCCACCATATTTTTTATTAAGCATCTAGGTTGTGCCAGGCACTGGGAATACACCAGAGAATGAGACAGAAAAATCCCTACCCTAACAGAGTTTACATTCTCCTGAGGAAGACAGAGAGCAAACAAGCAAACTAAATAATTATATATTGTGACTATTGTTGTGAAGAAAGTCAAATGTATAATGACCAATGAGTAACAATATAAAGTAGTGACAGAAGGTCTCTCTGGGGAACGTACTATTTAACCCAAGGTCAGAGGAGAGCAGCAGTTTTTAAATTGTGAGAAGTCCTTTTCCTTTCATGTTCTAAGTAATTTCTTTATTTGATGTTTATAATCAGGAAATTTTATTTTTTTAATTTTTTAAAATGTTTTATTTCTGAGAGAGAGAGAGATACACAGCATGAGCAGGGGAGGGTAAGAGAGGGAGACACAGAATCTGAAACAGACCCCAGGCTCTGAGCTGGCTGTCAGCACAGAGCCCAACATGGCCTCGAACCCACTAACCGTGAGATCTGAGCTGAAGTTGGATGCTCAACTGACTGAGCCACCCAGGGGCCCCTATAATCAAGAAATTTTAACTCAGATACTATAATGTTTCATATCATTCCTATTTATAAGTTTTTAGTTGATGGAAGAGAATGTCTTGTATACTTAGCTTTTAAAAAATGACCATACTATTTAATTTCAGGGCAGTATGTGATTAATTTTGAACTGTTGTGCTGTCTTAGGAAGCTGAAGTAGCCCTTGTAAAGTCAAGTGTCTTAAATTATTTGAGGACATTCTACCCATACCAGAATCCTTTATTTCTGATGTATTTTTTTGTTTCAAACAGTTTTGTTATTATAGGAAGTTAGGACTAGATTATGTCATCAAGACTTGTATAATTGCTCTTACTGAAGTGACTATGCAAGGATGCTTTTCTAATGTTTAACATGTGTTTGTTTTTTTGAGAGAGAGACAGAAACAGAGTATGAGTGGGGCGAAGCAGAGAGAAAGAGAGACACAGAATTCAGAGCTGGCTCCAGGCTCGAACTCAGGAACCGTGAGATCATGACCTGAGCCACCTAGACGCCCCATTTCCTAATGTTTAAATTTGAACATAAATAGTAACGTGAAAGACCTACTTTTTGCATGTGCAAAAAGTGTAGTATCTTTCTTATTTGGTCTTAATCATTCACTTTATTACTCTTCATCTTGATTCTTCTTTTACTTTGCAAGGGGATGAGATTCTAATTATAACACTGACATTGATTGTAATATTTATGAATTGATCTCTAGCTTTCAGGATGCCAGCCTGCTCCTGAAGGGTATTGTCCCACACTTCAATGGCAACAACAACAAGTGGCACAGTTTTCATCTGTTCGACAGGTCAGTGCACTTTATTTAACCAAATTAAAACCCTCCCTCCCCCCTTCCTCCATCAAGATTTATTTCTGTTCTTAGTCTATAGTTGGGAAAATAAGATTCAAGATTTCTGAAGGATGAAGTTAAAATATACCAAATTATAATTATTAGACATAATACAGTTTGAAACATGTTTTCCAAATTTCAGGATTGTTACAGTGTTGCAAACTTCATTTCTTTTCAGTTATCCATTCACTGAAGATCACTTGTCTAACTTTTCTTCCTTCAGAGTGTGATCAGACATAGAAGTCACTGGAAATCACAACAGTTGGACAGTAACGTGACCATGGTATGTAAGTTTCTTTGTTTAAGCTGTATGATGTGTACTTATTTGAAGTGGTTCCTATTTACTGCCAGTCTTTAAAGATTCACCTACTTATTCTGTATTATTTTTGTTGCTTTTCATTGACCAGTAATAGAAAAAAATTCCATTATATTGGTTTCCTTAAAAGTACAAAATCAGTGGGGCGCCTGGGTGGCTCAGTCGGTTAAGTGTCCGACTTTGTCTCAGGTCATGATCTCACAGTTCGTAGGTTCAAGCCCCATGTCAGGCTCTGTGCTGACAGCTCAGAGCCTGGAGCCTGTTTCAGATTCTGTATCTCCCTCTCTCTCTGACCCTCCCCTGCTCATGCTGTCTGTCTCTCTCTCCCTCTCTCTTCCTCTCTCTCTCTCTCAGAAATAAATAAAAAACATAAAAAATTTTTTTAAAAAAGTATAAAATCAGTAATGCAAGTTATTATTTTTATGACAGTTTTAATCCACAGCATCTTGAGAGGCTTTGGATAGGTATTGTTAGGCCTGTACAAATTTTAAAGGTTCTTCTAGGCATTAGTTTTTTAGAAAATAAATATATTTTCAGTATTTACAATAAGATTTGGTGAGGTAATGGTGCCATACCACAGATATTTTGGTAAAGCTTGTCATGCATACTAGGAAGTAGTATTTTCTGTGCCTTATCACCTTAGATATAACTTTTTTTAATTTTTTAAAAGTTTATTTTATTTTTGAGAGAGAGACAGAGCATGAGCAGGAAAGGGCCAGAGACAGAGAGAGATACAGAATCTGTAGCAGGCTCCATTGCTCTGAGCTGTCAGCAGAGAGCCCAACGCAGGGCTCGAACTCACGAACCGTGAGATCATGACCTGACCTTAAGTTGGATGCTCAACCAACTGAACCACTCAGGCGCCCTGTCTTAGATATAATTTTAAACTCTTCAGGAAATATGTTCTGTCTGGACTACTGAATAAAAATGGGAGTTGGAGAAGAGATGGATACATTGTTCCGGGACAATACTTTTAATGTTTTAGGAAGTCTCATGTTCTTCTTGAGAATCAAATGAAAGTTATTTATATTCAGAGGAAAAAATTGTGTGCACACGATATTGCTCACAGTTTCAGGTAACTTGTAGATTCCAGGTTTTAGAAGCTTCCTATAGGCAGTGCTCCTAATGTCTTTTACATGGGTGACACATTGTGATAAATGGAGGAGGCTGCTTGCATAGCCTTTGACTACCAGCTGAAAGCTGAGAGATTCACTTTATAGACTACTTTCTTCTCCATACCAGTTGAAAGCTCTGTTCTAAGAAAAGTATAAAATGAACTAATATTACTTGTCCAAAGTGGTCTAAAAAGGGATAGCTGAGATTCAGAGATTCAAATTGAAGTTTATTTAGCTACAAAGCCTTTTGCTGTGTTATGTGGCCTCCTATTAAAAGGGGGTCGGGGAGGAAGGGTAGATGAGTAGATATATTTTTTTCTTGCTCAGCATCAGGACTTTAAGGTACATGCTTACTAATTTAAAAAGAAGCTGCATTAGTAACATTAGGACAACATAATTTTGTCACAAGTGTAAATGATCTAACATAATTGATTGAATAAGTTATGGTCCCTCAAAACAGTGGAATATTAATAGCAATAATATGTTCATCATGGCAAAAGTAAACATTATGTAAATAATAAAATGAAAAATTTTTAAAGCATTCTGACATTTATAGCAACTATGTAAATATAAACACTTATTGATCTATTCAATCACTTATTAAGCACCTGCTATATTTAATAATCAGGGTATTCAGTGTTACCTGAGGCAGAAATAGTCTCTGACCTAATAGAGTAATGGGAAAGGGCGAATACATTGTTCTAGTACAATGCGGGTCTCATATCTGTCCTGAGAATCTAATGAAAGCTCTTTATCCTGCAGGGGGAAAACTGCACCTATGCAAAGTAATGTGCAAGGTGATGTGTACAAATAAAAATTGTTTTCTTAACCTGGTTATATTGAGCTGAATGCTTCTCCCCACTGCTCCTACATTTGGTGGTGTAGAATAATCCTGTTATTTTTTGACTAGACTGTCCTTCCAGGTATGCAAAGTACGTCACGCTGTGACTTTCCCTGGTATAAACATCCTTTGTTCTTGTAAGCATTCTTAGTGCATTTTTTTCCATACCAGTTTCTATCTTTATCACCCTTTTTTGAGCCTACCCTTGTTTGTCAGTGTCCATTAAAGTTTGATCCAAACTAAATATGTCCCACATAATGTGTAACACTTGGGCACTGTATTTGTTTGCTAGAGCTGCCGTAATAAAACACTAAAGATTGGGTGTTTTATTAAACAGTGATTTATTTTCTCACAGCTCTATAGGCTGTCAAGTCTCAGATCAAGGTGTTAGTGGGTTTGACTCCTCTTGAGGCCTCTCTGGCTTGCAGGTGGCCATCCTCTCGCTGTGTCCTAATGTGGTCTTTCCTGTGTGCACAAGCATCTCTAGTGCCTCTTGGTATATCTAAATTCCCTCTTATAGGGAATAATCCAATCAGATTGGATGAAAGCCCACCCTAAAAACCTGAGTGTAATATAATCCATTATAAAGGTCCTGTCTCTAAACACAGTCACAGTCTAAGTTACTGGAGGTTAGGGCTTCAACATATGAATTTTGATGGGACAATATTCAGTCCATAACAGGCACCATATCTTTTACTACTCAGTAAAAGAAAAGTATATAGATGGGGCGCCTGGGTGGCTCAGTTGGTTAAGCGTCCAACTTCAGCTCAGGTCATGATCTCACAGTTCGTGGGTTTGAGCCCCGCGTCGGACTCTGTGCTGACAGCTAGCTCAGACCCTGGAGCCTGTTTTAGATTCTGTGTCTCCCTCTCTCTCTCACCCTCCCCTGTTCATGCTGTTTCTCTTTCTCTCTCTCTCTCAGAAATAAATAAAACATTTAAAAAAATACATAGAAATAGGTAAATTCTTTTTCTTTTTCTTCTAGCCAAGGTCTGAAGATGAAGAAGGCTGGAAAAAATTTTGTCTGGGTGAAAGGTTATGTGCTGAAGGGGCTGTGGGACCAGCTACAAATGAAGGTCCTGGAATCGATTATGTGCAAGTAGGTGATATGTAGATAAACAAAACAAAAGTGTTTTAATTTTGGTGCATAATTTAATATAAAGACTTCACAGACTACAGCCTAGACCAGATCTAGTCTGCAGCCTGTTTTTGTGCAGCCAGTGAGCTGTGAATGTTTTTTATAATACTAAGTGACTGAGACCGTGTGTGGCCTGCAAAGCCTAAAATATTTACTGTTTGCCTCCTTACAGAAAATATTTGCCAGCCTTTGACACTTAGTTAATTGGCTCTTTAACTTAAAAAAGTACATCCCAGTTTTTGAAACAATGTACTGTGACTTTTCTTTAGGTGGGCTTCTTATCTCTTCGTTTTTAGCTATGTGATAATTTTGTGAGTTAGATAAGATTCAGGGGCTTTGTTTTTTCTTTTTATTGTTTATGTATTTTCATTTTTGAGAGAGAGAAAAAACATGCATGCGTGTGTACAAGCCAGGGAGGGGCGGAGAGAGGAGACAGAGGATCTAAAGTGTGCTCCTCGTGTTCAGTGCAGGGCCCAATGGAGGGCTCAAACTCAGAACTGTGAGATCATGACCTAAGGGGAAGTCAGATGCTTAACCAACTGAGCCACTCAGGTGCCCCCAGGGCATTTTTTCAATTAGCATGGGTTATGAGTTTTGAGTAGTAAGGGAAACAAAGGAAAATATGACACAGTTAGATGCTTAAAAATGCTTAGTAGATTTCAGGGGCACCTAGGAGGCTTGGTTGGTTAAGCATCTGACTTCCCTGCACTGACGGTGGGAAGACTGCTTGGGATTCTCTCTCTCCCCCTTTCTCTGTTCCTCACCCATTTGTGTGCGTGCACTCTCTTTTTCTCTCTCAAAATAAATAAACCTAAAGAAATGCTTAGTAGAATTCATACTCTGGAGATGAAGTGTTAACAACACTTCACAAAACAACAACAAAAACTAATCCAAAAAAATGTAAAAGCTCCAAAAATCATTAAAAGATCAAGAACCCAATTAAAACAGAAAAGGCAAAGAATATAGACAGCTCACAGAAATAAAAATATGAATTCCTGTTGCATGAGAAGATGCCCATATTCACTTGTAACAGAAATAGAAGTCAACTGATCTGCCATTTTTCAGGTAACACTAAGAAAGGGAAATTTGAAATTCTGTGTCGACAAGGCCTGGGTACATAGGCACTCTTACACATGGTGGTAGGGGTGTAAGTAGATTCAGATCTACTGCAGGCTAGCTACTTTGACACTGTTTCTTATACAATCTCTTGTTCTTCTGTATAATATCCATAATGTACGTTACATTTCAAAATGTATTTTAATTTGACAGTTAAAACTTATTAAAATTTATTGTATTTATTTTACTTATATACACAAGTAAAATACACCATGTGAAAGAATCATTTAAGGACGCAGAGTTAATGCATATCCTCTTAACTTTCTCAGAAGTTTCATAATGACGGTCCCCAGCATTATATTTCAAAGTACTTTTTTTTACCTGAATCAGATTAGGTTTGAAAAATCACTCTAAGTCAAGTACCTTTAATTCCTGAAAATGTTAGCTTTAGCTGAAGATTTTGAAAAAGTGTATACAACATGTTATTGTCATAGTATCAATTATATCGTATTATCATTTTAAGAAATTGCATACTTTAACATTTTAATACCAAGATCACTATTTTAAAATTTATATATTCAGATTGCAAAACATTTTTTGAGGTATTACCAACATTGTAGTTGATGAGATGTTTTATTATGATGGGCAGTGAAGGAATTTCTTTATTCATTCTTTATTTTTAAATACTAGTGTGGTGAGAAATTCACCAATTTGAAAAATAAAGTGAAGCCTCCTTTATAATACCATTTAGTAAATTTCAGTCTCCTTTTTCTTTCAGATTGGTTTTCCTCCCTTGCTTAGTATTGTTAGCAGAATGAATCAGGTAAAATCCATAATAAGGCTGTATTTATTCTTTTGTTTTCAGTGTGTGTGAAAGTATTATGAATACATTTCTTGAATACTTACAGTATATAAGACCTTATTCTAAACTTTTTAACAGTTCGTATTTAATCCCCAATACAGCCCTCTATGCGGAGTTATTAGTAATATACAATTTTTATAGATTAGGAAATAAAATTGGAGATTAAGTGACTTGCAAGTGGTTTTTCAGCAAAATTTAATGGACCTAATTCCAGAGCTCATACTAAATCATGTCACTAAACTATTCAATTGTATACATTTCAGTTCTAAGTCTTAGATTTTGGGGTTTGAAGTAAAATCAAAGTGAGATTATCATGAAATACATAGGGGCGCCTGGGTAGCTCACTCAGTTAAGCCTCTGACTTGGCTCAGGTCATCATTTAGCAGTTAGTGAGTTCAAGCCCCACATCAGGCTCTGTGCTGACAGCTCAGAGCCTGGAGCCTGCTTCGAATTCGGTGTCTCCCTCTCTCTCTGCACACCCCCCGCTTGTGCTCTCTGTCTCTCAAAAGTAAGCATTAAAAATTTTTTCTTTTTTTTATTAAATTCTTTTTAATGTTTATTATTGAGACAGAAACACAGCATGAGCAGGGGAGGGGCAGAGAGAGAGGGAGGCACAGAATCCGAAGTAGGCTCCAGGCTCTGAGCTAGCTATCAGCACAGAGCCCAACGCAGCACTTGAACCCACGAACCATGAAATCATGACCTGAGCTGAAGTTGGATGCTCAACTGACTGAGCCAGGTGCCCCTAAAAAAAATTTTTTTTTTAAAGAAAAAGAATGAAATAACTTAATTTCTTAGATCAAAGGGGAGAAATATGGACTTTGGTTCTTCAGTCTTTTAGGATGAGGAACTCTATTACCTATTTAAAGAGCAAGTAAAGCTTTTGATTGTTTTGCCTTCACAGAGCATTGGTTGCCCTTGGAAGATAAATATTTTTTAAAAGTCATACTCTTTTGTAAATCATATACTGGCTAACAGTTTAACTTACATGATCATTTGCATTAAATACTATTGTGGTCATTCTCAGTGTCCAACTATACTTAAATAAGTAAAAGAGTATTTTCAACAGTTTAATAAATTGTGCCTATTTAGCTTTAAAACAGATCTTTCTCCACAGTAATTTTCTCTTTAGATTTTTACTTTGACTTAATGAAAATAACTTGAAGGCGTTTACACAGTTTTTTTAAGAGTGGAATTAAAAAAAAAAAGTACATGGAGTTTTTTCAAGTATTTATAAACTAAATTAGTAGTTACAAATGAAATCCTAGGATTTAAGCCAAGATATTGATGCTTGAAAGTAAATAAGAGTATTTGTCTAAAAAGTCTCTTCTCACTGAGTGAGCCACCTAATCAATTACTAAATACAATCATAATTTTCTCTGGAAGTCTAAAGAATGGGACCACTTTAAATATCAGAGTTGTTTCTTTTTTTGTTTGTTTTTTGTTTTTTATTCATTTCTGAGAGAGAGTGTGAGCAGGGAGGGTCAGAGAGAGAGGTAGACACAGAATCCGAAACAGGCTCCAGGCTCTGAGCTGGCTGTCAGCACAGAGCCCAACGTGGGGCTCGAACCTACGAACCATGAGATCATGACCTGAGCTGAAGCCGGATGTTTAACTGACTGAGCCATCCAGGCACCCCCAGAGTTGTTTTCTAACTAAACTTAATGAAACCCATGTTGAACTTACCTTTGTTTTATTACTAATTTATCTCTTCCACTTCCCCTTTCTCCTTTTTTTTAGGCGACAGTAACTAGTGTCTTGGAATATCTGAGCAATTGGTTTGGAGAAAGAGACTTTACTCCAGAACTGGTACTATTGCATCTTTTTATTTTCATAGACAAAATTATATATACTTATTTTATATATGAGGTATGACTAACATGTTTATATGTGTATGTATCATACCTATGTATAACTATGTGTACAATGTAAACTATGCTTGCTTGCACTGAAATTAGGAATTTATGCTGGAATGCAAATCAACATACTATTTCTTTTGTTGAAAAAGACTTGCCTTAGAAAAAGTCAGCTAAAGAGTTTATTTATATCCTGGGAAAAGAGTATCTCATGGCAGTCCAGTGACAAATAGGTACAAACTGGCATCCAGTATGGAAATTCTATTTTGACTCTCCTAACAAAGTTTGAAATACATTTTCTCACATGGCTTTGGCATCCAATCTACAAAGACTATCAAATGCCAACAATAATAGCAAGCACTATGTGCCAGGCATTCCTCTAAGGACTTTGAATATAGGGACTCTTTGAATCCTCCAGTAACCTATGAGCTGTTATTTGCATTTTACAGATAAGGAAACTGGAGCACACAAGGATTCAGTAACTTTCTTAAGGTCACACATCTCACAACTGGCAGAACAGAGATTCACACCCCAGTAGCCTGGCTACACTCTTAACAACTACGCTACAATGGCCCCTCTACTTTATAGTTTTATATTCACAGTTCGTATTTCACCTTTGAAAACGTGTCAGTTTGGTGGGCATTATATAAATGAATTATCTGCTTTAATCCCCTAGTAAGAAATTTTATTGTCCTTGGAAGCTAGATTTAATTTTTGGAAATATGTATTTTTTTATAGTTAAGGATATTTGTAGAAGAGTGTACTTGAGGCTCCAAAGCTCCATGTCAAAGCATAAGATACAATATTTGCCCTCCAGAAGTTTAGAGTCTGTCTGAGAGAAACAGATTAACCAACAGTGCAATACACTATACAAGTTTCTAAGCTTGCCATTCAGCCAAGTGGCTTAGATAAGGCCCTTAGATAAGTATAATGGTCGTATTCTTTATCACTAGATTTTCATTTTTCGTTATTGTATTTTACAATAATAATAATAATTACAATATTGTAATTACAATAATTCCGATAATAATATTGTATTATTATCTCTGCTTATTACGTGTACTGTTTAAGTGAAAAACAATGTTTAAAATCACTGTTTCTAAAAAATAAATCAAAATAAATCACTGTTGGGACACCTCGGTGGCTCAGTCGGTTAAGCATCCGACTTCGGCTCAGGTCATGATCTCGCAGTTTATGAGTTTGAGCCCCAAATTGGGCTCTGTGCTGACAGCTCAGAGCCTGAAGCTTGCTTCCAGTTCTGTGTCTTGCGCTCTCTCTGCCCCTCCCCAACTCAGGCTTTGTCCCTCTCTCTCAAATATAAATAAAAGCATTTAAGAAAATTTTTCTAATTAAAAATAAACAAAAATTTAAAAAATAAATCACTGTTTCTAATTCAGTGGTCAAATGTGCCTTTTACATAGTATAATTAATGTATTCTGGGATTTTTAGCTCACCTATCATATATATATTTCTGTATGATAATTCACATTCACGTAATTTCCATTGTCTTAATGTCTTTTTTTTAATATTCGTTTTTGAGAGAGAGAGTGAGTGTGAGTGGGGGAGGGGCAGAGAGAGAGAGAGGGAGACAAAGAATCTGAAACAAGTTCCAGGTTCGGAGCTGTCAGCACATAGCCAACTCGGGGCTTGAACCCATGAGCAGTGAGATCATGACCTGAGCTGAAGTTAGATGCCGAACTGACTGAGCCACCCAGGCGCCCCTCCATTGTCTTAATGTCTTATAGTTTACTTTGATTCTCTAATGATCATTTGGGTTCTTCCTTATATTTTACATCATGACTAAGTTATAAACATTTATATTAATTTCATTTTCATTGTCAATTTCTCAGGATATTGCTAGAATATAATTATTGGGTCAAGGTTTTATAAGCATCGGTTACATTCTACCAGATTGCTTTCCAAAAGGAATGAACCAGTTAATAATACCATCGGCAAGGGATTCTTGTTTCTTTTCCCTGAAACTCCACTTTAAGTTGAACCATATACAATTGCTATTTCTGTAGGTTAAAAGACATTTGGTTATGAGTAAAACTTTAAGGATATTTATCTCACTATTTTTTATATAACAGCAACAAATTAAACCTCCTAAGTGCTCAACAATAGGAAATTGACTAAAGAAATTTTGGTGCATCCAAAATGGAACATTCATTCCACAAATATTTAATTAAGCTCCTATTGTGTTCCAACTCTAGAGTGAGTCCTGGAGGTATAACGTCTATCATTATAACCTCACAAAGTTTGGGGTAAGAAAGAATAAACCAGCTATGACAGGAAAGTATGATAAGTGCGTGGTTAAATACTATTTATATATGTGCTATGTTGAGATTAATAACATTCCCTCATTAATCCCATATAACAATCCCATATAACTATAACAACATCATATTTATTATGTAATGCAAGTAAAAGAGATAGTTACAAAATGTTATTACCACATTATTAATGTTAAAGTAATGATGGAGCTTTACCTTTTAAAAGTTGTATGTATAAATAGGAAAAAGATGAACATTTTTAAAGTTTTAGCAAAAATTTTATCTGGATGGTGGGATTGCAGGTTTGTTTATTCCTTTGTGCTTTTGTATTCTTCAGATTTCCTGCATTGTGTATATTCCTTTTGTTACTGAAAATAAAAACCCATTTTATTTATTTATTAATAGTCTGAAAAACCCCGTTTTAAAAGAAGATGGGGATAGATTTCATTTGCCATGGTACTTATAGAAGTATAGAAGTATCAGAACATTATTTCATTTAAAGTATAGTTCCTTTGTATAGACACAGGGGACAAAGCTATAAAATTATTCATGCATCTCTCTATGGACGGTAGAGAAAAAAGGTATCTTAATTTTTGCAAGGACTTACACACTTCTTAATGTAGTTTTCTGCTCCTGAATTAAGACTTCAATTGTAGTAAGAATCTCTGAAATGAATTCTTTGGGGCTAAGGGTATTTTGAAGTGTCTGATGTTGTGTGTTTATAGTAAACAAAAGATCCAAAAGAGATCAGCTGGATGTCTAGATGATCCTTTGTTGTCTGTATCCAAACATAATACAGTTAAATGTTACATGAATTAATCCATAGCAAATAACCAGACACAACATCGGACATTTTAAAGTTAAACCTACAGTGCAATATTTGCAACTTACTACCTTTTAAAATCCTGTTTAGGGAAGGTGGCTTTATGCTTTATTGGCCTGTCTTGAAAAACCTTTATTACCTGAGGCTCATTCACTGATTCGGCAGCTTGCAAGAAGGTGCTCTGAAGTAAGACTCTTAGTGGTAAGTTACAACTTATTATTTCAAAGGACTAACAGTCTCTGACACAATGATTATTTTGTTTTAAAACAATTTTTTTAATGTTTTATTTATTTCTGAGAGAGAGAAAGACCGTGTGAGCAGGGGAAGGTCAGAGAGAGAGAGAGAGAGACATAGAATCTGAAGCAGGCTGTCAGCACAGAGCCTGATGCAGGGCTCAAACCCACAAACCGTGAGATCATGACCTAAGCTGAAGTCGGACGCTTGACCAACTGAGCCACCCAAGCGCCCCTCATAATGATTATTTTGAATTTCTCCAGTCAGATGCTTAACTGACTCATACCTACAGCAGTACAATATAAATAAATTTTATCCCAGATTAAGCCCATTTGTGATTTATCTTCTTTCATCCCTTCTTTCCCTTCCACAAAATGTATACTTGTTCTCCACTGACTACTCCAAAATATTTTTATTAAACATCCCTCATATGGCCGAAACTAGCTTATATGGCCTGTACTCCAAGCAAAATGTACTTGCTACTAATACTAAGTAAATATTTCCTATGTTTTTTTCCTAGACTTTATTTCCTCTATAGAAGTGCCTTTTCAGTCTTCTAGTTCTGCATCTAAACAGCATTTACTTTTTACAGTCTGGCTCATATTGCACTACTTTTGGTGTTGTTTTTTTTTAAGTTTTTATTTATTTATTTTGAGAGGGAGAGAGTACAAGCAGGGGAGGTGTAAAGAGAAAGGGAGAATCCCAAGCAGGGATGTGGGACTAAAGTCACAAACCTTGAGATCATGACCTGAGCTGAAGTCAGATGCTTAACCAACTGAGCTACTTTCCCTGATCCTAACAATTAAAAAGAATCTTTGTATCCTCTATTTTCCCAGCATACTTTGTATCTTTTTTATGGGTGCTTAACACATTTTTCCTTTCCTTAAGGTTAATATGGATATTTCATCTTCTGTGCTATTATATTAGCAGGTAGTAGGTTTTATTTAGCTTTGTTCCATATTAGTGCTTGACACATAGAGTTGAGTGCACTAACATCATGAAGTGTGTCCCTAGTTTGAAATAACATGGGACATGTCTGTTATAACATTACTCAATAGGTTATTGTGACTAAATCTTGAAATGTATAAAAATAAATTTCAGGGGCACCTGGCTGGCTCAGTCAGCAGGCCATGTGACCCTTGTTTGTGGAGTTGTTAGTTGAAGCCCCACATTGGATGTGGAGATGACTTTAAAAAAATAAAAATTTAGGAGCACCTGCATGCCTCAGTCAGTTAAGTGTCTGACTTTTGATTTCTTCTCAGGTCATGATCTCACCGTATTTGTGGATCGAGCTCCACACGGGGCTCTGCACTGACAACACAGGGCCTGCTTGGGATTCTTTCCCTCTCTCTCTGCCTTTTTCCTGCTCATGTGCATGCAGGCACACATGCTCTCTCAAAATAAATGTTAAAATAATTTAAAAAAATCTTAAAATGAAGAATGAATGAAAAATAAATTTCATACTCTGTAGGACTACTTTCTAAAATATACAGTTCAGCAACTACTTCATTATAATTGAGAAATTGAGAACCTGATCTGGACTGTTTTGGGTATGTCTTAATTTAGAAGCCAGGATTATACTCCTTAGTTGTAAGCTCTTTAATATATTTTTACATAATTTTTTTCACTACTGTCTAGTTAGGATATAGGCGCTTTTTTGTTTGTTTTGCTCCTCTATTTGGTACCAGAAAAGATCTCTCTCCCAAGTTATTCTCCTTTGAGGCTTCAACTGTTTCTTCTCCCTGTTGAGGACCTTTTCTTTAAAAGATCATGTTAGGGGCGCCTGGGTGGCTTAGTCGGTTAAGCATCCGACTTTCGCTTAGGTCATGATCTCGCGGTTCGTGGGTTCGAGCCCCGCATCAGGCTCTGTGCTGACTGTCAGCTCAGAGCCTGGGGCCTGTTTCAGTCTGTGACTCCCTCTCTCTCTGACCCTCCCCTGCTCACACTGTCTCTCTCTCTCTCTCTCCTAGAAATTAAAAAAAAAACAAAAAACCCATAAAAGATCATGTTAGATGTTCCTCCAGTGTTATTAATTCTATAGTTTTCTCCTTTTTCTTTGAGTTTTTTATTGCCATGTGGTTATTACTATTATCTAATAATAGTGATATTATGCATGTTTTGCATCTTAAAAGGAAATTTGCCCCCAAAAATATTAGGGAGAATTTTTTCCCTAATATTTTATTAGGGAAAAATCTACATTTTTTTTTTCCTTTAGGACAGCAAAGATGATGAGCGGGTTCCTGCTTTGAATTTATTAATCTGCCTGGTTAGCAGGTAAGTAACCCTTGGCTCCTTGCTTTATAATAGTGTTATTAATGGAGAATATTATTTTCATTTTCAAGCAGAGGAAGTTAAGGTATAAGGAAACAATATTATACATATCACAATTCCCTATATTTTTAGTTTTTCTCTGCAGTGAAGACCTGCAGAGAAAGTTATTTCCTGAGGGCAAACTCCTAGTAGTAAGTTAAAGGCAAGCATGTACTTTTATTTATTTATTTATCTATTTATTTATTTACTTAGGCATGAACTTCTTTTTTAAGTGTATATATTTATTTTGGGAGAGGGAGAAAGAGAGAATTCCAGGCAGGCTCTGCACTGCCAACATGGAGCCTGATGCTGGGCTTAAACTCAACCTGCAAGATCATGACCTGAATAGAAATCTAGAGTCGGATGCTTAACCGACTAAAGCCACCTAGGCATGTACTTTTAAAACCAAGATATTTATTAACAGTTTGCCTTCCAGAAACTCATACCTTTCTGTGTTCCTATGAAAGTATCAGTGAGACTGCCCAATTAATATATTTCCATTCTCCTAATAAAAAGGTAAAAAGTGTTTTTATGTGTATTTGTTTAATTACCAGTGAGGATAGAAAATTTTAAATTTCTGAGAGAGAGAGACACCGTGAACAGGGGAGGGTCAGAAAGAGGGAGACAGAGAATCCTAAACAAGCTCCAGGCTCTGAGCTAGCTGTCAGCACAGAGCCCATTGTGGAGCTCAAACCCACGATCCATGAGATCATGACCCGAGCCAAAGTTGGACGCTTAACCAACTGAGCTACCCAGGCGCCCCTATTCTCTGTTTTTTTAATCCTGTTTTATAGTCACATAAAGTATTTACATTATTACAAAGTTAAAATTTTAATTGAAGGTTCATTTGAAATATTTTAGAATTCACCTTTATCGTCTTTAGCTTTTGTCCTTAGTTTTCCATTTTATTATTAACTTTTGGTTTATCCTTCATTGTTTTTTTTAAAGTAGAAGCAAGTATATATAAATATATCTGCATTCATACACATGCTCATAAAAGGTAGCATACTAAACATACTGTTCTGTACCTTTCTTTTTTCACTTAATAAATTCTAGAAATTGCACTATAGCAATGTAGGTATTTTCCTCATTTCTTCTTTACAGAAGCCTTATAGTCTTTCACTATGTTGATATACTGTTGTTTATTCAACCAGTGCCCTTATTGATGGATGTTTGGGTTATTTCTGGTGTTTTGCTATTATAAGTAGTGCTGCTATTAATATTTTTAAAGCATATGTTAAATTCTTTCTTTATTAGGTATTTTGACCAACGTGATTTAGCTGATGAACCATCTTGATGTAGTTGATCTCTCCGGGAAAGAAGATACCAGTGATGAAGGCAGCCTGAGTCTGAGGATGTACAGTGAGAACTCAAGTGAGAATTGTGTCTTCAGCACTGTTTGAAAGTTCTTCATCTCAACCTGTGCATCTCAACTTGATATTCAGGAGATAAATTGTATTGCTTTGAATATCTGAAGTATCTTTGGAAAATCCCAACCAGCCTGTTTTTGATGAATAGTTTAAACAGTTTTCTGTAATCACATGCTTTTAAAACAAATTGAGTGCCATTTATTGGTGAAGCATCCTATACACAAACTGTATGATGACATTTTAGAGGTGCTGTTTCATTGTTTCTTTACATATATACACATGAACTTTTATTGAAAATGTGTTTTTTGGGGCACCCTGGGTGGCTCAGTTGGTTAAGAGTCCAACTCTTGGTTTTGGCTCAGGTTATGATCTCACAGTTTATGGGATCCAGCCCCACTTGGGCCCTGCACTGATAGTACAGAGCTGCTTGGGATTCTCTCACTCCCTCTTTCTGCCTCTCCCTCCTCTCTCTCTCTCTCTCTTTCAAAATAAATAAACATTTAAAAAAATCTTGTTTGAATCTTGAGCAAAAGACAATGGATAAATGTCCTTAGTATTAGAATTAAGATAATCCTGATTTAATGGCAAATGTTTTCACAGTTGGCAACAAAATTAATGTTTTCCCTTTAAGCACAATACTTTTTAACTGCTTTATTATACAAACAAAAGTTTCTTAACAAGTCATTTTCAATAGTACTTTTTCTTAATACATCATTTTTTCTGTCAAATCTCTTATTCATATCACTTACAATTTATGTATTTTTTATCTATTTCTTTATTGGATAGGAATGTTTTCTACTTTAACAGAAGATCCAAGTAGCAATGGTTTTTCAGTAGGGTTTTATTTTTCTCACACGAGATGTCTAGAGGACCTGGCTACTGGCATTGGTTCTGTGATTGATTCCACAATACCAATGTCTCTTGAGTCTTTTGGCCTTTTCCGTGTAAGTAACAAGATGGCCACTGCAGTTCAAGGCAATGTGTCTGTACTGAATGTGATAAGGCAGTGTGACTGAAAAAAGGGGGAACGAGTCAGAGCCTTTCACATCTGATTCTTTTCTCATAAAAGCAAAACCTCCAGAAATTCATAGCAGATTTGTGTTCATCTGTTGGCCACAAGTGTATAACAGGATCACCTGTAGCTCAAGAAGGGTGGGGAAGCAAAACTGTAAGCCTTTCTAGTCTTTCCAGTAAGAGGTAGAAAAGGAAAAGGGCGTGGGGGTTGGGGGCACAGGGAAAGGAAGAGGGCATTGGAAATACCTGTGGATCAAGCAACCAGTAGTTTTGCCACTAGTTATAAATTGACTAGATAAATTTTATATTTGAATCTTTTCTGTAACATATTAGCTGGTTTTTAAGTAGTAGACTAATAATCCAAGTTGTATTTTATCATAATTTAAACATTCTCATTGTTGGGTATCTGTTTTCAGTGTTAATTCCATAAAGAAAATGCTGCCATGAATATCTTCATGTTCAAAACTTTTTCCTTTCTTTGACCAGAAGTTCCCAAGAGTAGGATTGCCAGTAATGAGTTATCAGTTAATACTGCATTTGAAAACTGAACTGAGGTTTTAAAAATTAGGGATTAATTTTTGCTTCTCATAATAATTGTGGTTTAAGAAGTTCAGGGTTGGTACAGCAGCTCTACAGTATCTTAAATGACCTGGGCTACATCCAGATTTCTCTTTCATCAATTTTAGTAGCTCTCATCTTTTTAGTCATGATATGGTTGCTTTATCTCTTGCCTCATACATAGGTTCCAGAAAGGATAAAATGGTACTATTCCCTCTTGTCTATATCTGGGGAGCAAAACATTACAAGAAACTCGCAATTTATATCTTATTTCCCAGTATTCTATAACATTTTCTAATTATGAAGAAAGCTGGAAAGTATAATTTTTTAGCTGAGCACATTGCACACCTGTCAAAAATGGGGGTTCTGTTAGAAAAGAGGAGAGTGAGGGGCGTCTGGGTGGCTCAGTTAAGCATCCCACTTCAGCTCAGGTCATGATCTCACGGTTCATGGGTTCGAGCCCTGCATCAGGCTCTGTGCTGACGGCTAAATCAGAGACTGGAGCCTGTCTTCGGATTCCGTGTCTCCCTCTCTCTCTGACCCTCCCCTGGTCATGCTGTCTCTCTCTCTTTCTCTCAGAAATAAATAAAACATTAAAAAAAAAAAAGAGTGAATACTGGATAGGCAGCTAGCATGGTCTACCATAGAGTTTAGATTTCTAACGTATACCCCAGCTAGCAGTGTATAGCCTCTCATTTTTTGCTGATTTGATTGATTTGATGCTTGGTGGGGTGAGGTGCTGGGGACTGATTTAATAAAGTTGAAATATCAATTATTCCTTTAATTTACATTTCTTCTATAAGTAGTGGCTGAACATGTTATACATGCTACTCACAAAAGAATAGAATTCTATGGAATAGATAAAAAAGGCAATTTTGCATGTGCAGAAGACAAGTGGTATAAATTAAGTAGTTACATCTCTATTTTCCAGCAAGCCACAGAATCCTTTTTTTTAAAAATTTTTTCATTGTTTTTATTTATGTCTGAGAGAGAGAGACAGTGTGAGCAGGGGAGGGTCAGAGAGAGAGGGAGACACAGAATCTGAAACAGGCTCCAGGCTCTGAGCTGGCTGTCAGCCCAGAGCCCTACGCGGGGCTCGAACCCACGAACCGTGAGATCATGATGTGAGCCGAAGTCGGACACTTAACCGACTGAGCCACCCAGGTGCCCCAAGCCACAGAATGCTAATAGTGAACTGAGAACTCATGTTTATAAGGACTCATCTGGTGTAGGATATTTTTCAGGAGTGTAGAGACAAATTAAAGACATTTTAAACCACTAATGTCATAAGAATAAGAAGACTATCAATATAGCTTTAGTGTTTATCAAGGCTTTCACAATTAAAATTGCTTTTGATTTTATTTTTTTAAATATTTTTATTTATTTCTAGGAGAGAGAGAGAGACAGCGTGAGCAGGGGAGGGTCAGAGAGATCGGGAGTCACAGACTGAAACAGGCTCCAGGCTCTGAGCTGGCAGTCAGCACAGAGCCCGACGCAGGGCTCGAACCCACGAACTGCGAGATCATGACCTAAGCAAAAGTCGGACGCTTAACCGACTAAGCCACCCAGGTGCCCCAAATTACCTTTGATTTTAAAGAGAAATTGAAGAGAAAAACTTTCCCAACTCTTACCACAGGTAGGAAGCCTTAAGTTCATTGAAAAATTACACATTTTGGGGCACCTGGGTGGCTCTGTCGCTTACGCATCCGATTTTGGCTCAGGTCATGATCTCACAGTCTGTAAGTTCGAGCCCCGCGAACGGCTCTGCAGACAGCTCAGCCTGGAGCCTGATTTGATTCTGTCTCCCTCTCTCTCTCTCTCTCTGCCCCTCCCCCGCTTGCGCTCTTTCAAAACTAAACATTAAAAATGTTTTTAAAAATTACACATTTTAAATGTAAAATTTATTTTTTTATTAAAAATTTTGGGGCGCCTGGGTGGCTTAGTCGGTTAAGCGTCCGACTTTTGCTTGGGTCATGATCTCGCGGTTCGTGGGTTCGAGCCCCGCATCGGCCTCTGTGCTGACTGCCAGCTCAGAGCCTGGAGCCTATTTGAGAGTCTGTGACTCCCTCTCTCTCTCACCCTCCCCTGCTCTCCCTGTCTCTCTCTCTCTCTCTCTCCTAGAAATAAATAAAAATATTAAAAAAAAAATTTTTTTTAACATTTATTTTTGAGAGAGACAGAGCATGAGTGGGGGAGGGGCAGAGAGAGGGAGACAGAATCTGAAGCAGCTCCAGCCCTTGAGCTGTCAGCACGGAGCCCAACACGGGGCTCAAACCCACAAGCCATGAGATCATGAGCTGGGTTGAAGTCGGACCCTTAACCAACTGAGCCACCCAGGCAACCAAAATATAAAATGTAGAGGTAGTCATTTTGAGAATTACAGCTACCAAATGGTAGCTTAATCGTGTCTCTGGTGGGAGCAGTGACAAAGTAAATTAGATTGCACCTCTAATTTTTTGCCACATAGAAAGTTAATTACTTATTTTGTTCAGGAGGACATTATATGTTTATTAAGTTGTAATATTTTTATTAAAATTATTCATTTCTAATTTTAAAAATAAGATTATTTCATCTGTGTCTTTTAGCAGAATAAGCAGTGAGAGGCTGAATTAGATTAAACGTAGTTCATGTTACCAGTTCCAGCATCTGGGGTCAAAGATAAAAAAATGTTTTAGAGGGGTGCCTGGATGGCTCAGTCTGTTAAGCCTCTGACTTTGGCACAAGTCATGATTTCACGGCTTGTGGGTTCAAGCTCTGCATCGGGCTCTGGGTTGATGGCCCAATAGCCTGGAGCCTGCTTCAGATTCTGTGTCTCCCTCTCTCTCTCTCCCCCTCCCCACTTGCATTCTATCCCTCTCTCAAAAATAAACACTAAAAAATGTTTTAGAAATTTAAGAAAGATTGAGAAAGATCAAGTTGACCCTGTGTTCATGCCAAGATTATATTTTGCCTATACATGTTACCAAACTGCCACCAAGTTTGTAAAAAAAGAATGTTTCCCAAATGATGCTAGAATATTCATTTATGTGAGCTATTAGGGTTTCTGGAAAAAAAAAATAGTACTGTGATCAAGTACTAAGTTAAACAACATTAAGCTGATTATTGAGGTTTTCAGAACCTGTAACATGCCATTAATGTGCATTGAAGATCTACAAAACAAGATGGATTTACAAAATATATTTGATCACAAAATGCATTTTTCAAAGAGCATTTTGAAAAGCTTTTGTAGGTTCTATCCAGTTTCTTGAACTTTGATGACCCCCAAAATTATGCCAATCCCAGTTTCTGCAATCAGTCTAAGAGCCTGAGTGAACTCCCATCGTACAGCTATATTCTAGTAGGGCTTTGAAACAATTCACCAGGCAACCTTGGCTCTAGGATTTTGTTTCCTCTTGTCACTGCATACTGGGTCCTGCTGTGGACTGAATATTACCCCCCCAATGCATATATTAAAATCATAACCCTCAAAGTGATATTAGGAGGTAGGGTCTTTGGGAAGATTATGAGAGCTCTGTCCTCATTATGGGATTAGTGCCCTTATAAAAGAGACCCTGGAGAATTAACTAGTCTCCTTCTGCCAAGTGAGGACACAATCAAAAACATCTGTGAACCAGGAAGGAGGTAGTCCCCAGACACTGAATCTCCTTGTGCCTTAATCTTGGCCTTCCCAGCCTCCAGAACTGTGAGAAATAAATTTGTTTCTTATAAGCCTGTGGTATTCTGTTACAGTAGTCCAAATGGACTAAAGTTCTGATGACATCTCCAGTCCTAAATCCTCTTACAAGGTTTGATTGCTAGACACAAGGGATCAAGCTGTCATTACAGTTAGTAGAAGCCACTGACTAAACAGTTTGTGCTGTCCTCATATTTTGTCATTCATACAGCATACTTCTCTACTTTCTGCTCTTAAAACAGGTATGCTACTCAGTAAGGACCCTTGATGACTCTAATTAAGATGAAGTCATGCAAAAGGACTTTGAAATCTAATCTTTCTAATTACAAAAGGCTTATAAACCAGAACAGTCCCTGTGATATTTTTATTCTTTATTTCCATATGTACACACAACAGGCACTGTGCAATTTACACAGATTATCTCAAGGTTTACACCAATCTTATGATTTTATCCCTTTTCACAGGTTTCTAACCTGGAGTCCATGAACTTGAATGGGAAAAAAATTACATCTCTATTTTTACTAGACTCCTTTTACTTAGCATTTCCTTCAGTTATAAATATAGGCAACAAACCGTAGTAGCATTCATCAATGCCGGTGACTTTGTTAGCATCAGAAGTCCTAGATGTTTTCATATCAAATTGTAGTTGCAGGTGTTTCTGGATATTCACAGATGGATGTTCAGAATACAGTAGTTATAAAACCTACCTCTAGATCATGTGTGATTGCAGATTTCCTGTCTATAGCTTCCAGTGCTGACACCAAACATTGCAGTTGTGTGTTCTCACATTGGTGACACAGATTCTGAATTACTTTTCAGTATTACCTAGGTATGACTGACCTATAAGTGGAAGAAACTGAGCCACAAGACTACTTCAGTTTATAGAACACCCCACAGGTTCTTAGGCAAGCTAAACAACGGCTGTCATTCTGATGTCTTCATATAAAAAATATTTTAACTTGCTTATGTATATATTTCTTTTTAAGTTTTTTGTTTGTTTATTTTTGGTGATCTCTACACCCAACATGGGGTCAAACACAATCAAGAATAACATGCTCTTCTGACTAAGCCAGCTAGGCACCCCTTGCCTCTATTTTAAATTATTGCCTTGTTTAATATAAAGCATATATATCATATTTTTTAATGTTTATTTTAGAAAGAGAGAGAGAAAAAAAGTACAAGCAGGGGAGGGGCAGATAGAGAGGGAGACACAGAATCTGAAGCAGGCTCAGGCTCAGGCTCTGAGCTGTCAGCACAGAGTCCGATGTGAGGCTCTAACCCTCAAACTGTGAGATCATGACCTAAGCCAAAGTTGGACACTTAAGTGACTGAGCCATCCACGCACCCCTATATCACATTCTTAAAATATTTTGAAGTCCACCTGGGTGGCTCAGGCGTTTAAGTGTCTGACTCTTAACTTCAGCTATGTCATGATCTCAGTCTTAGAACTAGGGTCCGCCTTGGGTTCACAGTGAATGTGGAACCTGCCTCTCTCTCTCCTTTTGCCCCTCCCCCACTGTGCTATGTCTCAAAAGATAGATGATAGATAGAAAGATAGATAGATAGATAGACAGATAAAATAAAGAACTTCAAAGAAGGTTGTTATCCTAAAGGGGCAGTTTGAATGAAGCTCAATACAACTTTGGCTGAGAGTGGAGAAGTATTCTTTCCACTAGATCTATAGCCGATAACCCACGGATTCCCGCTTTTGAAAGAGAAAACAATGGCTTACATGGCTCCTCCATACAAATGGCTTAAATACTTGCTGATCTGTATCACTGGCTTCACTTCCACATAGTAAACAATCTCTTCTCTGTGGCACTGGGCATCTTGATGTACATTAAATCCTCTCTCCAGATGGCACCCTCCATAATGTCTTTCTTCCTAACCCAAGACCTCTGCTAGGTAGCCCTCCTGACTTAGGGATTGTGGGGATGATTACTTCAAAACCCAAATAATTTAAAGCTAAAAGCAAAAAATCTCCATCTCCCGTACAATCTACTTGTAACGTTCCAGTCTTTTTGATAGTACGCTTATAATCATATATATTTATGCATTACATATGCAGTATCCTGTAACAAACCTCTTTTAAAACCAATTAACATTCTATTTATGTAAATATATGTAGATCTAGTTCATCCCTTTTACCAGCAGCACACTTAACTAGGGGCGCTTGGGTGGCTTAACTGGTTGAGCATCCAACTTTGGCTCAGGTCATGATCTCATGGTTCATGGGGTTGAGCCCTATGTTGGGCTCGCTGCTGTCAGCGTGATGCCCACTTCAGATCCTCTGTCCCACTCTGCCCCCACCCCTGCTTGCACTCTTGCAAAAATAACACATTTAAAAAAATGAACACTTAGTGAAAATCCTTATACATACAAGCTTGCATACTCATTTTTCCCAGCTTGATATATGACATTTAACACTGTCTTTTAAGTTTAAGGTGTATGGTGTGCTAGACTAATATGCATGTATGTTACGAAATGATTACAATAGTGAACACATCCACAACCTCAGTTAACAAAATGTGTGTGTGGTGAGAACTCTTAAGATTTATTCTCTTAGAAACTTTTCTTCTCTTTTTTTAAAGTAGTCTTCATGCTCAGTACAAAGCTCAGTGCAGGGCTTGAACTCATGACCCTGAGATGAAGACCTGAGCTGAGATCAAGAGTCAGATGCTTAAGCAACTAAGCCACCTAGGCATACCCGTCAACTTTTAAATATACAATATTGTTAACTATAGTCACCATGTCGTACATTACATCCCTAGAACTTACTCATCTTGTAACAAGATTGTACTCTTTGACTATCTTTATCCTCATTTATTTTCTTAGGTTAAATTTATAGAAATGGAATTGTGCTGCATTAAAGAATATCCATGTTTTAAATTGATGTGTTCTTATTTTTGAGAGAGAGACACGAGCACAAGGAGGGGAGGGGCAGAGCGAGAGAGACACAGAATCTGAAGCAGGCTCCAGGCTCTGAGCTGTCAGCACAGAATCCACTGTGGGGCTCGAACTCAGGAACTGGGAGATACCACCTGAGCGAAAGTTGGACACTTGACAACTGAGCCACCCAGGTGCCCTACTGATGTGCTCTTTTAAAGTGCAGATACCCACTTAAGGCAAATGTGGTATGTACTATATATATTTTTCCCTATTTTAACATTTTAATAGTATTTTCTTTCTTAATTTTTTTAAATTGAATTTTTAAAAATGTTTTATTTATTTCTGAGAGAGAGAGAGAGAGATAGTGTAAGCAGGGGAGGGTCAGAGAGAGAGGGGATACAGAATCTGAAGCAGGCTTCAGGCTCTGAGCTAACCGTCAGCACAGAGCCTGACGCGGGGCTCGAACTCACAAACCGTGTGATCATGACCTGAGCTGAAGTCAGACGCTTAACTGACTGAGCCACCCAGGCTCCCCAATAGTGTTTAGTGTTTTCTGCCATGCAAATAGTTTAAACAAATTTTGTCAACAGGTGTTTGTGGTAAAAAAAACAAACAAGAAAAAAACATTAACATGAAATCTACATTCTTAAATTCCTCTCTACAGTATTGTTAACTATATGCACATTGTAATACAGATCTCTAGAAGTTTTTTATCCTGCATGGAACTGAAATTCTGTACTCTTTGGACAACTCCTAATTTCCCTTTCCCCAGCCCTGTCAACATTCTACTTTCTGCTTCTAGGAATCTGACTACTTTGGGTACTTTATAAAAGTGATACCATGCTTGTGTGTGTGTGTGTCTCATTCTGTGACTGGCTTATTTCACTTAGCATGTCATTAAGGTTCATCTATGCTGGCATATGACAGGACCTTCTTTTGGTTAAGGCTGAATAGTATTCCACTGAAAGTATATACCATATTTTCTTTATCCATTCATCTGTTAAAGGGCAAGTTGTTTCTACCTCTTGGCTATTGTGAATAATTCAACAGACCGGAGAGTTCAAATCTCTCTTCAAGATCCTGATTTCAATTCTTCTGAATAAATACAAGGGGGATCTCTGCATCATATAGCAGTTCCAGTTTTAGTTTTTAATGAAACTTCCATAGTATTTTCCATAGGAGCTGTATCATTTTACATTCCCACTAACAGGGCACAAGAGTTCTCAATTCTCCACATCCTTGCCAAAAAAAATTTTTTTTTGGATAATGCCATCCTAAAAGGTGTGAGGTGATATTATGGTTTCAATTTGCACTGATGATTACTGATACTGAACATCTCTTCATATACCTGTTGGCCTTATGTGTATCTTCTTTTGAGAAATATGTTTAAATCCTTTGTCCATTGTTTAATTGGGTTATTTTTTTGCTATTGAGCTGTAAGAATTCCTTATATATTTAAGTATTAACCCCTTAATAATACATGGTTTGCAAATATTTTTCCCATTCCATAGGCTACCTTTTCACTCTGTTGTTTCCTTTGCTGTATAGCAGCTTTTAAATTTGATATAGTTCGTCTATTTTTGCTTTTGTTGCCTGTTTTTCATGTCAAATCCAAGAAAATATTGCCAAGACCAACATTATGAAGCTTCTCCTCTGATTTCTTCTAGGAATTTTATAGTTTCAGGTCCTAAGTATCAGTCTATAATCCACTTTGAGTAAATTTTTATGTATGGTATAAAGTAAGGATTCAATTTCATTCTCTTGCGTGTGGATATCCAATTTTCCTAGTAGCATTTGTTGAAGAGGTTATTAAATTTTTTTTCCATTTTCCTTTATAACAACATTGTATATTTTTTGAAAAGGCCTTCTCTACTACAAAATGATAAAACTAATCTTATATCTTCTTTAGCACTTTCTGATTTTATCATTTTACATGTAGACCTTTAAGTTCTCTTCCCTATCCTCCTGAGAAAAAGAAATTCAATTCTCCCATATTATTTCTTGTATATCCTAACTCTCTCCTTGCCTCAGCTATAAGAGACTTCTTTTTGACTACAAGTAACAAAATACAGAACCAAAAGTGGATTGAACAGTATAAGGAATTTATTATCCCATGTAACAAAAAGTCTAAAGGTAAAGCAGTTCCAGGATTGGTTAATTCAGAAGCACAATAAAGGTGCCTTCTATCGGTGCCCCTGCTATCCTCAGTGTGATGACTTTCATCTTCATGCTTGTCTTCTCTTGGTTATCAGATGGAAGACTGAGATGACAGATATACTAGATGAACACTGACCTAGCCCATTGAATAGACGTTGTCCAATGAATGTTGGTGTGGCTAAGCCAATTATCCACCCGTCTGCTCTTGGGAAATAGTAATTAGGGAATAAAAATGATGTTAGAACTTTCACCAATCCTTCCACTCATGGGGGAAAAAGTTGAAAGTCAAGACTGTAACAGGAGTAGGTATAAAATTCCTTCCTAAAATGTCTAATATTTTTGGCCCTGGAGTCACAGAATTCACACTTAAACTAATCTATATTTAATTACATTAATGGGGTTCTCAAGGACTGAATTCTATTAAAGTAAAATTAAGGACTAAATTCTATTAAAGTATAACGAACTTTTTGAGCAATTTTGGTGGTTAGATATGATATATATATATATATATCACACATAATACACAATGTATATAATAAAATTTTCACAGGCATAAAAATTCTTAATAGAAATAAATTATAATAAAATAAAAAATGTTTAATTTAGTGTACTGTTTGCTTTTCTTAAATAACTAAAATAAATTCATAAAGCAAAACCAAAACTTGGCCATCTTTACAGAAATGATTGATTGATTGATACATACTTTTTTTAATTAAAAAATTTTAATAATGTTTTATTTATATTTTTGAGGGAGAGAGTGAGTACGCACATGTGATCAAGTGGAGGAGGGGCAGATAGAGAGGGAAACACAGAAGCCGAAGCAGGCTTCAAGCTCCGAGCTGTCACGAACCACGAGATCATGGCCTGAGCCAAAGTCAGACACTTAACCAACTGAGCCACCCAGGCACCCTTGATGCATACTTTTCTTAATGCTAATTTATCAAACCCTGAGTTTTGCTTTTCTATCTGTGGTTAAATACATACCACTCTAAGCAAATATGAAGGTTTAAAATAAGGGTTCTACATCTTGGGGTTTAGTTATTTGAAATCAGATTTTCGTTCTGAATAGTTTCACTAAAATCTGTTATTGTAGAATGTGTTTTTATCTGTTTTAATGTGGTCTGGTTAAATTAATAAATGCAACCTAACTCCTGGTTAAGAGTGTATCTTTCATTACAGAAGTTAGCAAATAGCTTATATCAATACAAATATCCAACAATGTAATTAAATCACTGCTACTTGAAATACTTTATACATGAATAATTTATCTCTTTACACTTGTTGAAGCCTTGCCTTGCATTTCAGTATGTTTTATAGCTTCTGTATCATCACCTGAAATTTACCTAAAAAAAGAAAAATGAAAAATCATTCCTTGATTTTAGGTACAAAGAAAACAAGCCTAAACACCAATTTTTTATTCTATCAGAAAGTAGTTTTGGGGCGCCTGGGTGGCTCAGTCGGTTAAGCGTCCGACTTCGGCTCAGGTCATGATCTCACAGTTTGTGGGCTCGAGCCCCACGTTGGGATCTGTGCTGACAGCTAGCTCACAGCCTGGAGTCTGCTTCAGGTTCTGTGTGTCTCTCTCTCTCTGACCCTACCCTGCTCAGGCTGTCTCTCACTGTCTCTCTCTCTCTCACTCTCTCTCTCTCTCTCTGTGTCAGAAATAAAACATTAAAAAAAAAAAAAAAAGAGTAGTTTCAGTGAAGAAATCTGCTATCTCAAACAACTTTTCACAATACTCAGTAAGGTCAATTTAATATTTTTTAAAAAAATTTTTAATGTTTTATTTATTTTTGAGAGAAAGATCATGTCCTGAGCCGAAGTCGGATGCTCAACCGACTGAGCCACCCAGGCACTCCGGTCAATTTCATTTTTATGAGATGATTTTTTGTGAATAGGTAGGTGTCTTTGCTTCTCCTCTTTGTGATTCCTACCTTTTGGGTATTTCACTGCTAATTATCATTGTGAATAAAAAGGAAATACAGTAATGCTCAAGTTTATACTTGGTTGATAAGTCTGGTGAAAACATCTTTGAAAAGGAGTTTAGCAATAAAAGACTAGTTGGCTTTATATATAATAGATGTATTCTAAAAAACTTTTTTTATGTTATTTTTGAGAGAGAGAGCATGAGCAGAGGAGGAGCAGAGAGACAAGGACAGAGGACCCAGGCTGACAGCAGAGAGCCTAATGTAGGGCTTGAACTCATGAACCAGGAGATCATGACCTGAGCCAAAGTCGGATGCTTAACTGACTGAGCCACCCAGGTGCCCGTAGAAAACTGTTTTTAAAAAAGACATTTTCAATGCTATAGGGAAATCTGCTATCTGAAAAGAATAATGCAGAAATTTTTCCTTTAACAATCATCACTTAAGCTGTCTTATAAATTTTGGGCTACTTTAGCCTACTTTCTTAAATCATTACCATTATGAACTTAAAAATCTTTGAATATGAATATAGGGATGCTACATATTACTACATTAAATGTTAAAACTGATAAAAGTAAAACAAAAATGGTTTTAGCATTTTAAATTTCCTCTAAGTTAACAAAAACAAACAAAAAAACTAGACTTGAATAATAATCACTAAAAATAATCACATTTAAGAAATGTGAATTCAACTTACAGGCAGGCATTGAAGACACTTCAGCTGTTACAATACTTTTTATCCCCAAGTTCGATAAGCCACCTCTGATTAAGCCACATGTAAATGCCAAATACTGAAAGGAACAAAAATGTAAAGAATATTAAGGATTTTACTAAGAAAGCAATGCTATTGATAAATATGACATTTAGTCAAGACTTGCTATTAATAAGTCATTGCTGTTTTTAAAAAGGCTGTGGAAGAAATTTTTAAATTATTGAAAATTATGTAACTTGTTAAAACAAGTTCCCAACTTCTTGGCAACTAAACCATGGACACATGACTTGGGTGCTCCAGTCAGGGACTCTGAGTCTAGAATGAGTAAAAAAACAAGCTGGAAACAGATTACAATTAGTTCCAAAGGCAGCAAACGTGGCTTGTGTCTGTTAGTGCAAAGGACTCTAACTAGACCCTGTCTGAGGAGCGACTTGGGCTGTCTTCCTGGCGGCTCTAACCTTCTACAATTTGTGCCTGCCTTCTGAGCCTTCCCATCAATTCCATTAAGTTTTTTGCCCCCTATTGAATCAGAGTTGGCGTCTGCTTTCTACAACCAAGAATCTTGATTTGTTCAAGACTTACAGCCAACCTGCTATAACAAAGAATTATCCCATTCAGAATCTCAACAGTACTAACGTGGAAACTCTGTTATATGGAAACAAAAAAAGGAAATGGGGCTAAGGTATTGCACAGAAAGCCAGACAAGAACAGTAACTAAAAAATAAATTATCCAAGGATATTATACATATAAACTCAGGTGAGTAATTTTGCACAGCTAATCCCAGTTTTATAAGCTTGACTATCTTTTCTGATATATCCATGCTAAATTCAATAATCTAACATTAATCTACATTTCAATGGCATTTTATTATAGTGTTTACTTAGTCATCATAAGCCTACTCAGCTGTCGGTCAATACAAATTATTTTAGTAGGATGAACACCTGTCTCCTATTTCATAGACAAGCACTCAAACAAAGCACTTTATCTTTTTTTTAATGTTTTTTTTTTTTTTTCTAGGAGAGAGAGAAACAGCGTGAGCAGGGGAGGGTCAGAGAGAGAGGGAGTCACAGACTCTGAAACAGGCTCCAGGCTCTGAGCTGGCAGTCAGCACACAGCCCGATGCGGGGGTCGAACCCACGAACCACGAGATCATGACCTAAGCGAAAGTCGGACGCTTAACCAACTAAGTCACCCAGGCGCCCCTCAAACAAAGCACTTTAAAACCTATCTGAAATTCAAAACTCTGTTGTGGTTGGCAATGTATCTTCCCTATGAAAATCCCAATCTTCTATTCCATTAAATACCTTAGATGCATGTTCTAAATACTGTTTTCCTGCAGACATCTGAGTAAGCAGACGAAATTTGTTGTCCTGAAGTACATAGATGCCCTGTTTCAAAAACAGAAAAAACATCCAGAGTCCATGTATTCTGTAGTCCTTAAAAATTTTCTCTTCAAGACAATTTAAGAGGTCTTTTTAAGTTATTAACACTCTCCTTTCCACTGGTCAAATTTCTTTAAATGAAGGAGGTTTTGCAGTGTGTAGGCTTAAGAATTGTTGAGAACTTTGTAAAACTAATACTTATTGAAAGCTTTAAGATACTATAGATACAAAGATGTAAAAGATAGTTCCTACCCTTAAAGAACTCAAAGGAATCAGAAATCCATGTCCAGGTGGAATTAAGTTATATATTATTAGCTCATATCTAGAAGGTCAATTACCAGAGTCACTTCCTCTCATTAGCATTTCAATACTTACAAGGTAAGATTGATATTGTTATATGAAAAAATGAAAAGTACTAGCAACTACTAGATACATTATTTTCATTTTCTAATATTTAATCAAAATCCACTCTAAAATATTTCCTTGAATTTTATAAAATAAATCTATTTAAATGTATAATTTTCCACACAATCTATTACATTTTATTTAAGAAATTATTTTAAGAATAGAAAAATGACAGCAACAAATAATGCAAGAGTTACTTAAGAGTTCAATATGTCCTATAAATTAGACATCCGAAATTACTCTAAAGACAAATGTGATATATTTGTGGTTCTGCATATAATCATCATTAAGTAATAATAACTAAGGAACCAAATCCTAAAACCTTTATCATCCTGACATTCTGCTACTTTTTAAAAATGTCAGATCACTTATTTAATTGGGGGAAAGAAATATCGTTACTGATAATTATCTGTTTGTTCTTATTCACAGTATCCTATTAGAGAAAAAAAGTCATGATGTATTAATAACATGTAAGAGAAACATGTTTTATTTTAAGGTTTTTTTTTGTAATAAATAACTAAAATAGAACATTTATATTAAGTCAAAGGTTTTTAAAAAATAGTCCATAATTTGTCTAAATACCTGATGATTTGTCCTTAAATTGTCGATTTGTTTCTTGAATACTGTAGTCCAAAAATCTTTACAAATGAACTTCATGATATCTAATTCATCCTTGAACCTTGCAGTATCTTTTGTAAACCTAAAAACATCAACTAAAAGTAATCAGTATTTTTCCTCCAAAGAAAGCAGGAGGGTCACATTACTCACTAATTTTGAAATGCCAGAACAGCACTGAACATCTATTGACAGTCATAAAGCGATAAGCACCAAGCAAAGGACATCTCATTTCAATTTATATCCTGTTATGTAATTATGGTGCTAAGATTAGTCTAATAGTAAGCTTCAATTTTAAGTAAAATTAATTCTAGCACACAAAAAAAAAGCTGAGCATAATCATGGTATTGTTATATAAAACATAACCACAGTTCACCTATTCAAATAATGAGAAAGGAATAAGACCTTAAGACTTGCTCTATAAACTGGAAAATTAGTACATACATTAACATAAACTCTAAAGAATTTCCATCCTTTGGATTTAAACAGAAAGCCATTTAGGTTAAAGAACCTACTAGACCTTAAGTAGAAAATGCAACAAGATTTTATTATTTTAATAAGCTTTTTAAAAAATGTTTATTTTTGAGAGAGCAAGCAGGGGAGGGGCAGAGAGAGAGGGAGAGAGAATCTTAAGCAGGCTCCATGCTGTCAGTCCATCACCCAATGTGGGGCTTACACCCACAAACTGTGAGATCACAACCTGAGCCAAAATCAACAGTCAGACGTTCAACCAACTGAGTCACCTAGGCACCCCAAAAATGCAACAAGATTTACACAGTTGTTTCAGTACACCAAAGTTTTTAGGAAAAAAGTCTAAAATACAAATATATCTTTTCTTCAGATATTAAAAGTTTTATCTGAGTTAAAATGGCATCAGAACTAAAGAGAAATTTCAATCTGTGAGTTAAAGAACAGAGAATAAAATTTAGAAATTAAAATTAAAGTATTTCAAATTTTATGCAATCTTTTGAAATGGATCATCTTTGTTTATAACCTACCTGGAAGAAAATTTTCAAATCCATACTGCTCACCTTTCTATCAATCCTTGTCCCACTCGAAACCCCATGTTTTCCAGCTTAGTAATACAGCGTCCATTTTCCTATTTTAAAAAATAATTGTTTTGAATATTTTTAGAATGCCAGAATTTTAGCATTCAAAAACTGTTTTATGGTGTTGACTAAAAATATAAATGCATTTATACTGTTTTTGAAATATTTTAAGAAAAAGTGAATTAGAAGTTATATTTCAGTTTTCTTAGTACTAATCATTTCATAAGGCAGTAAGGTAAACAGGGAACTGTTACTACTTTTCAGAAATGCCAAAGCCTCTGCCTACTTACTCTCTCTACAGTTTTCTTTTTCCATTTTCAACTAGTCTTCTCTCCTCAGTTATAAAAATGAAGTCAAAGTATCACCTTTCTATCAGTCGTTCCCTTTGGGTGGTCATTAAATTCTACTGTTCTGGCTTCAAAATGTCTCTTAGAGCCACCCAAGCTTTCCAGTTCTCAGTGTGTCTTAGTTGATGATCCTACCACCTTACGCCAGAAATCATGAAATTGCTTTGGTTTTTTCTTTGACAATCTCATCTAGTCTTCAGACTTTAAATACTACCCTATGCTGAAGACTCTCAAAATCCTCTGGATCAGCTACAAAGCTCTATAGAATCCAGATTTCTCTACCCCTCAGGTCTCAACCTTCTACTCTTTTTCACTCACATGGGCTCTAGCTACATTGTTCTTACTGTCCTTGAATATGCCAGGCATGCTCCAATCTCAGGGCTCCTGCATAGGAACTCTTCTTCCAGATATCCACATGACCAATTCCCTTGCTTCAAGTCTTCACTCACATGTCATCATCTCAGTAAGGCCCATTTCCCCCTCTTTTTTTTCAGGTGTACAATATAATCACCCATCCTCCCACCCACCCACATCATTGAGGCTCATTTTTACTATCTTCTTTAAAACTACATTATTCCCCTTCAGAAATTCTCTATTCTGATGATTCTCAAAGCATGCCCCAAGACCAGCAACATTAGCATCACATAGGAACTTACAAAAGCTGTAAATTCTGAAACCTAATTTATTGAATCAGAAACTGTAGGTGTTGGGTCAGTAATCTATGTTTTAAAAAGCCCTCTAAAAGTGGGGTGCCTGGCTGGCTCAGTGGGTAAAGCATGTGTCTCTTGATCTCAGGGTTGTGAGTTTCAGCCCCACGTAGGTGATTCTGATGTCCTATCCCTTTTCCCTGCTTAATTTATCTCCAAAGAACTTCTTTCACCTTTTAACATACTATATATTTTACTAATTTCACAATGTCCATTTCCCTCCATCCCCACCCTCAAGAATACAGCTCCAAGACAGGCAAGGATATTTGTATAATCTGGAGCTTGTTTCCACTGAGAAGTACACCATAGGCCTCATTATTTGTTAAAGTTTATTCTAAGGAATGATGTACTCTACTAATGAGATTGTGACAACTAAATCTGTACTTTTATATTACAGACTTAATGAGATACAGCCATCTAGAGGTCCCACAGCTCCATCAAATAAGGCATATTCAAAATGATATTATTTTAATGTCCTCTGCGCTGCCTCTAAAATTTCCTAACTTCATTAACAGAACCACTATTCACCTAGTTACCCCAACCAGAAAACTGCCATTTACTTTACCTATTTATTCTCAACCCTTCACATGAATTGCAGTCCTGTGGAGCCTATCATCTGCATGCTTTCAAAATCCATCTTCTCTCTCTATCCTTACGACCTTAAGTTAGCCCTTCACTTTTTCCTCCTGGTTTCCAGTTAGTGCTTTCCCAATTATCTCCTTGTCTCTAGTTTTTCCTTCCTTTGATTTATGTCCTATATTTCTGGTACAGACTTTCTAAAAAACAAATCATGTTATTTCTCTACTGAACTGTTTAGCACTCTCTCCTCTGTCTTCAAAATAAAGTTCAAACTCCTTAGCATGGCATTATGTGCCTTTCCTTAAATGATCCTGTCTAGTTAACTAGAGTTACTAACAGTCACATATCCACAAACATCTCTCCTTCTTCCACTCTGAAATTTCTGCAGCAACTCCAGAGTTCTAAGCGTTCTACTGCCCCCATGCCTTAGCACATGCTGTTCCACAGACTCTATATCCTTTGAGTTCAGCTCAAATATCACATCCTCCTAAAAGTCTGCCTTGACACTCCTTTGGGCCCTGTGCTGTCATAACATTCTGCACAAAACTACTGTCACAAACATTCGTTTTTGTTATTCTCCAACTCATTTCAAAACATGCTCACGTGAAAACAAACAAACAAGCATGCTGAGGTAGAATAAGTAACCTGTAAGTTTTGTGGAACAATCTGATGTTTTGTAGAATCACCCAGGAATATGTTGATTAGCAGGAACTATGTTTATGCAGACATGCTCAAATACTTTGATCACATAAGCTTTTGAATTATGCCCTACTAAATACCTTTGATATTGCTACTTGTTCATTCACTTTGGCATCTGTGAATGCGTACTAGAGTACCAAATTTTTAAAGAAAATTAAACTTGAGAATATTTTATCTATTAACCTTTTAAAAAATCTATTCTCCATAAATTGGTATATCTCCAATTACTCAGTTTTAAAAAACTTAATTCCTCTCCAAGTATAGTTTGAAAATCATTGATTTGGAGGGTAAAAACACTGGTTCTTTCCTTTATTTCACTTCAAAATTCATCTATTTTGTTTATTTAAGCAATCTCTACACCCAATGTGGGGCTCGAACTCGCAACCCAGATGTCAAGAGCCACATGCTCCACCAACTGAGCCAGTCAGGCACCCCCCTTTATTTCACTTCAAAACTTAATGAGGTTTTGAACTTCTGAACTCTGAAAAGGTATATAAAAACTACTGCTTAATATCAGGATTATGTGTCTTTCTTCTGCATATGAAAAATCTGAAATACACTCAAAACAAGAGACAGTAACACAATGAACCCGCATATGCCTAGATTCCAACATGGACTCTAATCATCACAGCCACCTAAATTTTTTTTTTTTTTTTTAAACCAGGCTCCATGCCCAAGTTTGAACTCAAGAGCTTGAGATTAGGAATTGCACGCTCTACAGACTGAGCCAGCCAGGCACCTCTGCCACCTAACTTTTTAAAATCCTTTTGGCTTATATGCACTTCCAATTCCCCATTATAAATAAAATACAATAAGAAAAGAAAGGTATTATTAGTTTATTTATTTTTAAAGTGTTTGTATAGTTATTTACTTATTTATTTGGCTTCACAACCAGCACAGATCCACAGAGCTTGAACTCAACAACCCAACATTTTATCATTTATTATTATTATTTTGAGAGACAGCACGAGCAGAGGAGAGGGGCAGAGGGAGAGAGAGAATCCCAAGCAGGCTCCATGCTGAGCTCTCACTCCTATACTTAACTGAGTCCTTGAGATTCTACCTCCTATTTTACAAACCATTCTCTCAGCTTCAGTCTTAATTCAGATCTTCATCATCTCCTGCCTGGACTCCTGAATTAACAACTCTTCTTACTACAAAGATCTCTCTCTAACCTAAACACTGGATTATCTTTCTAAAATGCAAATGGACAATGTCATTGCCCTCTTTAAAAATTCTCCACTGAGAAGATCAAATTTTTTAATTATACAGGACTCTTTCCAATTTCAGCTGTTTAAACACTTTTCACTCTTCAATCGTTCAGTCTAGTCACAGTGAAATATTTATGCATATTTAAGTACACCACACTCTTTAATACACCTGTGCCTTTCTTTGGCCACTTTCCACCCCTCTTTATCAACAGCATTATACAAAGGGCTTCTGACTTGAGCATGACTTTGGAATATCTCTTTCTTAATATTAATTACAACTCCATGATTCTATTCCTAATTACTACCCAATACATTAATTATTCATTGAATCCCTATTCCCCCAATGACTGTGATCTTATTTAGCACTGTGTCAGGCTCACAATACACACTTGATAAACATTTTTAAATGATTCAATGAGTGAATGAGGATTCCCACATATTAGAGGTAACCTCCAGGAGAATGGAGTCATTGTTTCGTTCATTACTATACTCTAAGCACACAAAACCACCTCTGACACATAAGGGCACTAAATAACAATTTTTTGAATTAAATTTGTTTCCTAATTACAGTAATGCCTGCAAACTTTGCTTCAGTCCTGAATTTCATTAGCCTTCTGTCTTCGAGAAGCGTGATGCAATACTGAGGACTATGGAGATGGGGTAGGGGGAGATTCTCAAGTATGTCCTGTGGTAGTACTGGAAGTGACAGAATTAAGTAGGGGGTGCCAAAAACAGTGTTGCAATTAACCCTGCCATAAATCATGTTAGCGACAACGCTAAAAGTAAGACATTCTGTGACCTGCAGGAATCAGATCTGACAGTGGGCCAAAGAAAAGTGTCAAGCAGGAGGTGCAAAAGAGAAGAGAATTAAAGTCTGACGACAGCTGACAGGTTCTAGTTTTAGGATACTTGGAGGTGGACCAGTTTGTTTACACTTCGGGAGGTTTGGGGTGGCGATAGTACAGGGGTTGAAGAACTGAGAGGAAACCAAAAGTATCACCGCGAAAGGACCTCAAGGGCTTGTGGCAGCACTCACCACCTCCCCCTGCTCCGCGGACTTGTACACTCCAGACACCATCTCGTTATGTAGAAGCAAAAACAACGCCTCGTCCGCCATTTCCTGCTTATTCTTCCAGACCCAGGATTTCGGCTCCCGCTTCGGCCCGGCTCAAGAGTTCCGGCTAGCGCCCGAGCGATACGGACTGTGGCGCCGCAGCTCCTTCAGTCCACAGCCCGTCCCTGGTTGCTAGGAGACCAGGAATTCGCTCCGCTTCCCCAAGGCTGGTACAAGAGTGAGCCCGGCACCGGAACCGGGGCGAGCCCCCCACCAGGGCCAAGAAGCCCTCAGGCCCAACGACGGAATCTGACAGCAGCCGGAACCAAACGGAGTCAGCCGAGACCCTATCCGGCCCCTGGGCGGGGGGCGAAAATCAACTTCCGGTCCCCTCTACCCCGGCATTCCGCCAGCTCTATGATCACAAGTTCCTTCTCCGGGCTGAACTGCTCACGTGAAGATTGGATAAAGGTTCCTCCTCCAGATGATATCAGAGGCGGGAGGGGTGGGGACCGCATAAAATAAGACGAAAGGACCTCCCGCTGCCATCTGTGTGTTAACTAACTAGCTGTGTGTTAGAACTGACAAGAATTAGCTTCATCAAAAGCTTTTATCTCTGCTACATGTTTCACAATAGGGAGAAAAGTTGTAAAGAAAGTGAATAAATCATTTTTTCAGGCTATAAAGTTTAGATATATTGAGAAATTATCCCAAACCATTGTGGATTAAGCCTGGGTATGCAAAAAGATTTAGAGTCATTATGACCACAAGGAAGTTTACTGGAATGGGGTATAAGGGTCAAAGAGAATGAAGTAAGCAAAGACCAGGATGTACTTGAAATAAAATACAGGGGCACCTGGGTGGCTCTGTTGGTTAGTCGGACTTCAGCTCAGGTCATGATCTTGCGGTTCCAGGCTCTAGATTGACAGCTCAGAGCCTGGAGCCTGCTTCCGATGATTCTGTGCCTCTCTCCTGTCCCTCCTCAGCTTACGCGTCTGTCTCTCAAAAGAAAAAATGTTTTTAGAAAAGAAAAGCAAGCTCACTGTGGGAAGTAGTTCATAAGAATCTATTGCAGATGTGGAATTTAACTACTAAACAGATGATACATAGATCATATGCACCTCTTAAATTTGGCAAATTCTGGCTTAAAGGTGTTGCTTAGCAGTGATTTTTACTTCAAAATTCACAAGGAAGATTTCCCCCCAATTAATGTTTCCCCAAAATTAACATTGAGTTTCCTCAAGTTGTTAACAATAATCTCTCAATTCTCCATATTCTGTCATAGAAATTTAAGATCATGTTCTGTTATGCCCGAATCGCCAGTCCCCAGAGACCTCCAAGGAGCCGGCACCAATGCAAGAACAAAAGGGTCTTTATTACAAGCTGGAGCAGGGGCTCACCTGTCTAACCGCATAGCGGCAGCAAAGTGAAGCCCTGAACAGTGGCAAGCAGGGTTTTTAGGGGGGAAGGCCGGGGGTGTTACCGTGCACACGTTGTATGTTTTGCATCATTACAAAGGCACCAATCATAATTGTACAATGCCCATAGTAACAGCATAGTAACAGTTTTGACCATTCAGTATCTGCAAGGCGTCTGTTACATTTGGCGGGACCCAATCATGACCTTTGAGAGTCTTTTAAAATGACCAATTATGATGGGGGCTCAGAGAATCTACCTGGGGCTCCTGCAAGCGTGATTGATTGGCAAGTTTGTACAAAGTAACTACCTGCAGTTCCCAGCCCTGACTCATCTCCAAGACTACATGAATGTTACACATTTCTTTTGATTGGCAGATCTGAGGGCTGTCCGAGTATAGATTCAGCAGAGGCTTTTCCTGGAACTGGGACTACGTGCAGCCCGAGGTTGTTTCTAATGGAGGACTTAATTTTAGGCTCCTCAGTTCCATAATTAGGATCATGGTACCTTTTTCTTTCTTTCTTTTTTCCACATGCCCTTTTCACTTTTTTTTTTTTAAGTAGCCTTCATGCCCAGTCCAGACCCCATCACAGGGCTTGAACTCAGGACCCTGAGATCAAGACTTGAGCTGAGATTGAGTCAGAAGCCCAACTGACTGAGCAACCCAGGTAACCTGGTTCAGTTTTTAGAGCATTACATAAAAATTCCGCCTAAGCCTTTGAAAACACTCAACAAGAAAACCACAAGCCCAGAATGGAGTAATTTATGTTAGGCCTGTCACCAAACTGGAGCTTAATAGTTAAACTACTTGCAGTTCTAAACTCTACCAGAAATGGAATCTTAACTGGTTGGTTATGAATTTTTCTGGTCAGCACAAATAAGGTAACCTGTCACAGAGGTCCTCTCTAACCCCCAAAGATAGATGTAATAATCCACCTTAGAAGCCCTTTTTGTCCCCAAAGGAAGGTGACCCAACCTCAAATAATCCTTTTTGTCTGTTTATGATTTCCTGGTCCTATTTCTAAAAATCTTTACCTTTTTGTAGCTTTTTGGAGCTCCCCTCTGCTTGCCAGATGGGATGCCGCCCAACTCATGAATCAATTAATAAAGCTAATTTGATCTTTAAAATTTATTGTTTAGTTTTTCTTATTTAACAATAGTAGTGTAAATTTGAAGATTATTTTGCAACCATAATCTTATTTTTTCCAGCACTAATATTTCCCATATGTGAAATCAGGTCCTTTATGTCCTGACGGCATTCTCCCATCATCATCACCATCATCAAAGAAAAGGGGTCCAAGCCCACTTTTGAGGTCAAAAAGTAGCCAACTGACCAACTTACTAAGGTTGACTTCTCAAACAATAACATGGGGTTCTTAGAAGATTTTCAAATTGAGAGGAAAACGAGTATTTATTGAGCATCTACTAAATATTGAACACAACCCCCCACCAACTATCCTCTATAAAGCTGTGTTAAACTGTCCAGAATCCTAGTAAAGGTCCTATGGAAGTAGGAAAAGATCAAATGGTTTTGTTTGCCTCTACAACCATTTTCTCATGGGGGCACCTGGGCGGCTCAGCTGTTGAGCATCCAACTTAGGCTCAGGTCATGATATCTATCTTACAGCTCTTGAGTTTGAGCCCCACATTGGGTCTCGGCTGTCAGTACAGAGCCTGCTCCAGATCCTCTGTCCTCCCCACCTCGACTCTGTTCCTTCCCTGCTTGCACTCTCCCCCCTCCCAAAACAATTTTTTTTTAATAAAATAAAAGCATTTTCCCATGGAAACATTTTACATTTGGTGGTTAGCATCTACTATTACCACATTCTCAGGCTTCATGTTCAATCTATTACACACCTTTGTAGTAGGGATCATTGAGATAAGTATGTTTATAATCAGAATTAATTTCCTATTTATCGACTCTTATCCCTTTTACCCAGTTTTACTTTTTCCCCCCATAGCACTTGTCCATTTTTTTTTCTTTTCTTGTAACCATCCCTTTTTTTTTTTTTTTTAACATTTTTATTTTATTTCTAGGAGAGAAAGAGAGAGACAGCGTGAGCAGGGGAGGGTCAGAGAGAGAGAGGGAGACACAGACTCCGAAACAGGCTTCAGGCTCTGAGCTGGCAGGCAGCACAGAGCCCGACGCGGGGCTCGAACCCACGAACCGCGAGTCCATGACCTAAGCGAAAGTCGGACGCTTAACCGGACGCTTAACCTTACGACTAAGCCACCCAGGCGCCCCAGCACTTGTCCATTTCTAACATGTTTTGTAATTTACTTAATTTACATGTTTTGTAATCCAATCTCCTTGAAGACAAAGATCTTTTTGCAAACGATCCAAATGCCTAGAAAAGTGCCTGGCACATTAGTAAGTGCTCAGCAAATACTTATTGAATGAGTGAATAAGTACATGAATGATTTTTGTTCCCTCAAGAGCCTGCCTTCAAACTCCGCATAAGCAGGAACCACAGCGATCTTGTTCTAGGTTTTATCCTAAGAGCCTGGATTACTGCTGATGCAGAATAGGAGCTTTTAAAGACCGACAAATTAAAATGGTAACCAAAGTTAAATACTGTTATCCACCGTTTGGTGCAAGGTTGATTCCCGGCTAATAGACGATGAGAACCAAGATAACTTATAACACTGTTTCTCAGGGAAATGTTTTCTGAGCTGTAATTTGTAACTGTATTTCTGGAACAAAACGGTTCTCATGTTGGCCGGGTACACAGAGCAGAACCATGAGCTAGAAGACAGTCTTACACACACAACTAACGACAGGGCCGCTACTCCAGGCCCCATGTTAAACTAACCAGTTGTATAGGCCAAGCGTAGAGAATACCTCCAGTGTCTTCGTTGGTCTGATCGACCAGTGATTCTTGGCTGTCATGACCTAGAGATAAAGTATCTCTCTGTCATGACCTAGAGATAAAGTATCTCTAGATCCAATTTCCTTATCGGTAATAACACGCATCTTATTCAAGCTTTTGGTGTGTGAAGGACAAGACACGTAAAATGTTCCATACAGTATCGAACAAATTGTTAGCTATTACGATTAGTGGCTGATCATGTTCATTTTTTGCTTCCCTCGGCTCATTTTGGTTGAACCCAATGAAGGGACGCCTGCGCCACCCTTCCAACTCCTCTCTGGGCATGCGCACCAACAGAACGGCCGCACCCTTTCCTGATCTCAACGTTTGGAGGGAAGAGGGTAAAATAGACTCGCCTCCATCTCACTCTTATGTGATTAGGTGGTTAAAACGATACAGAGCGAGCACGTCATATCACAAGTTAAACGAGCTGGAAAACTCGGCGCTCCGTGCCACAAGAGCAGGCCCCCGAGCCGGCGTCCTCGAGGACCCAGGGACTCTCAAACGCGCCCCGGCTCTGCGCTAGAAGTGGGGCCCCACCACCAGCTTCTAATTGGAGAGGGAGGCAACCGCCTAGAAGACTTCTCATTGGCCCGGGGACGGAGGCCGGCAGCTTCTCCCCCTTCCGGATGCTGAGTGGTTGAGGCCGGAAAACAACGCCTACAGTCATTGGCTGGGCCCTGCTGTCAGTCCTCTCGCGTCTCGCGGCGCGACACAGCCCGGCGCGGCCTGTAGAGCAGTCTCGAAGCCTGCTGCAGAGAGAAGATGGCGGTCGCGGTGAGAACTTTGCAGGAGCAGCTAGAAAAGGCCAAAGAGAGCCTCAAGAACGTGGATGAGAATATTCGCAAGCTCACCGGACGGGATCCGAATGACGTGAGGTAAGAGGCGGATGAGAAACGCCGGCTCCGAGAGGTAGCCAGCAAGCTGAGGTGAAATGGGGGCGGGAAGGGCGGCCAGCCCTGAGAAGGCTAGAACATCGAGGCCTGTTCCCGGGCCGGCGGTAGAACCCCTTCCTGGACGAGATGGGGAGTCTCCCAGGTCCTCGACGTAGCTCTCGAGGCTCAGGTGCGCGAGGAAGGAGAGTGGGTCCTAGCTCTGCCGGGATGGCTTCCTGCCTTGTTGAAGGCCCGGGCTGCCGATTCCCGCCCTCGGCCCAGCAGGCCCGGAACTGCAGCACAAAGCCCCTTCCCCATCCGGCGGCTACCTGGCCCGGTGCTGGCCCCGAGGCCCTCCTGGGACGCGGGCCGCCGCCTCTCCCCCCCCAGGCTTTTGCCCACGTGCGGCTTCCTTGGAGTTGGCGAAATTCGGGCCTGATCCAAGCTTGTTAATGTGTAGTGGCAACGAGATCAATGTAATTTCTGTAATGCTGGTCTTGAAAAAACAAGGGAATTAAAATAGTACTTCCTGCCAGGTTTCAAGCACGTGGGTTTGAAACCATATATTTAGAGCTTTTATGGTTATTTTTCTCTGATGTACCGCATCCGTGAGAGTGTTTGGTAACATTAAACGAGTCCACATACGGTTTTCTTACTGGTTTGTAAATATTTTTTAGGCCTATCCAAGCCAGATTGCTGGCCCTTTCTGGTCCTGGTGGAGGTAGAGGACGTGGTAGTTTATTGCTGAGGTAAGATTTTCTTAGGAGTTAATTTACATGCTAAGACTGTACAGACTTCTACTAAATTAAGCATTGGTCTAAACAAGACTCGTGGTAGGGCCAATGTCAGAAGTGTTTGTTTTGTTTAAAGCTGTGATCAGCTGTAGTTTTCTGTGTAGTTATCTTGGTACTTCATTTATATGCAAAACTAGAGACTGAAGAATACATTAACTGCCAGTTTTGTGTAAACATGGCTTATTTTTATAGTTTTTAAAATACTGCTAAAAAATAGTGTTTGGAGTGAATGCCCATTTAAGGTTACTATAATTAGAAGGGTTTCTAAAAATTCAGGTAAATTATCTTGCTAAAGAGAAATATCATTTATCTTAAATTTCAAGTGTTTTGTGTTGCACATTTTTAATTGCAGGCGTGGATTCTCAGATAGTGGAGGAGGACCCCCAGCCAAACAGAGAGACCTTGAAGGGGCAGTCAGTAGGTACGTTGGAGGAAAAGGTTCTGAAGACATGCTTGTATGCTCTGTTTTCCAAAGTAGCCTACAAGTATAAGTATTTAATGAATGTTCAGTTGTGGTGAGTAGTATACCACTTCCCTTGAGTCTATTCCCTTTATATTTGACTGAACTAAGCCAATGTCCCTCAGCACTCAATTCTTCACTAACAGTAACAGAAATTTTACCAAAGTCAAGATGAGAAGAATAAGACTGAAAAAATAGTTTGTGCCACCTTTCTGTCTTGTACTATAAAACTTTAACCACTTGAGAAATACGGGAAATCAACATTTGGACTGAGCATTGGTGACACATTTTCTCCTTTTACTACCAGAGGAAAGAGTAGAATGGGATGGAGATTGATAAAATAAAAAGAGACTTCTAGAAATAAGTCATAGTAAAAGTAATTACTTCACTTTGGTATGCACTTAAGTAAAACTTTGTAGTGGTCCTTTAAAATTCTTTCTCCATGGGGCACCTGAGTGGCTCAGTCGGTTGAGTGTTCTACTTCAGCTCAGGTCATGATCTTGCAGTTCGTGGGTTTGGGCCCCGCGTCGGGCTCTGTGCTGATTGCTACCTCAGAGCCTGGAGCCAGTTTCAGATTCTGTGTCTCTGTCTCTCTGACCCTCCCCTGCTCTTGCTGTCTCTCTCAGAAATAAATAAAGCATTAAAAAAAAATTAAAATTCTCTCTCCTACATTAGGCTGGGAGGGGAGCGTCGGACAAGGAGAGAATCACGCCAAGAAAGCGACCCAGAGGATGATGATGTTAAAAAGGTAATTGAGATAGAGGATGGATATGGTACTTTCATCTTTGTATATTTTGGAGTGTCACTCTTGAATATGCTTGTTAAATTACTGAGATTTGTTTTCTCTTGCAGCCAGCTTTGCAGTCTTCAGTTGTAGCTACCTCCAAAGAGCGCACACGTAGAGACCTTATCCAGGATCAAAATATGGATGAAAAGGGAAAGCAAAGGTATCTTTAGTTTTTTATGTGTGAAAAAATTCCTGCCAAATAATGCAATTTTAGGAAAATTTATCTTTAAGAATTGTTCAAGTGCCCATAGAATGTTTCTTTTGGGAAATAGTGGACTTAAATGAAGTGGAACCTACTGACAATTTTTTTTTCTGTTCGTTAGGAACCGACGAATATTTGGCTTGTTGATGGGCACTCTTCAGAAATTTAAACAAGAATCCACTGTTGCTACTGAAAGGGTATTTACAATTTTCCTTTGCTTTAAGTTATCAAAGTAGTTTTTACATGTGCTTGAAGAATAAAAATGCTCTCGAGACCAAATTGGAAACCTAAAATGAAGCTGAGAAAAAACATAAAATTTTCTGAATTTGTTATATTTTTACATGGTCTCTTTGAGATCCTGTGAAGTAATAGAATGAACTTCTCTCTGTAGTGCCAAGAGCTTTGGTCTATGACTCAAGAGAACCTGAGTTCTGATCCCAGCTCTACAGTCTCATTTTGTGATCTTTGACAAGATTCTTCGTTCTTTTCAAACAAGGAAGTTGAACTCAATCAGCACTGTAGTTCAGTAATTCTAACTAGCACCCTGGAAGCAAAAGCCTAAATATACCTGCCTTCTACAGTTTATTTAACTGTGCAATCTTGGTAGTTTTTATTATTTTTTTTTTTTATGTTTTTATTTCTGAGAGACAGGGAGGGAGGGAGAGAGAGAGAGAGAGAGAGAGACCAGGTGAGCAGAGGAGGGTAGAGAGAGGGAGACAAAGAATTGAAGCAGGTTCCAGACTCCGAGCTGGCTGTCAGCACAGAACCCAAAGCGGGGCTCGACCCACGAACCGTGAGATCCTGAACGGCACTGAAGTCAGACGCTTAGCCAACTGAGCCACCCAGGTGCCCCTAGAAGTTTTTATTTTATTAAAGCTACAGAATTGTGCCCTTGGTGTTGAATACTAAGTTAATTGTTTCTCAAGGGAGAATGTGGTGGGAAGGGAGTAACAATTCAGTTATAGATTAATAAGGTTTTATTACAGCTTTTATATGTTAACTTCCCTAGGGAGTATAAAAGGCTTGAAAACATGTTCAAAAATAGGATGTTATTTCTGTCACCTCTGATTCAAGAGGAAGAATAACTAAAGATAACTTAAAAAGACAGCTCTTTTTTAGGTTAGTTATGAAAGAACCTTATCTAAAAGTTATGTTAAATGGAACAGTTATTGATAGTATGGTTAATGTTCTTGATATTTCAATTTTTACATGGAAAGGCTTCAGTCCATATTTCCTGAAAGAGAAATTGGAATTAGCTAAGTAGTGTGAATTAGCTGGTATCATGAATTGCAAATATGAAAACTGTACAGATAACTTAGTAAAATGTAATGTTAGTCATATTTCATGTAATCAGGATATGAAATTAGTTTCTAAAGATAATTGTTTATTTTTAGCAAAAGAGGCGCCAGGAAATTGAACAAAAACTTGAAGTGCAGGCAGAAGAAGAAAGAAAGCAAGTTGAAAATGAGAGGAGAGAACTGTTTGAAGAGAGGCGTGCTAAACAGACAGAACTGCGGCTTTTAGAACAGAAGGTTGAGCTTGCGCAGCTGGTGAGTAGTAGTTTGGAATTGGAATTCTAAGTGGTAATCCTTCATGTTTACAAAAACCTGACCTTTTACCTTTTCTTTAGCAAGAAGAATGGAATGAGCATAATGCCAAGATAATTAAATATATAAGAACTAAGACAAAGCCCCATTTGTTCTATATTCCTGGAAGAATGTGTCCAGCTACCCAAAAATTAATAGAAGAGTCACAAAGAAAAATGAATGGTAAGTGCACGTGTAAAGGTCCAATGAAATTTTTGTAACGAATAAGGTGATATACTCGCACATATACCTTTGTTTCCTGTAATTGTGTATCAGTAGTTGATTTTTTTTTTTTTTTTTAAAGATACTGTAGAAGGTAATGGGTTTGAAGCAGGAGCGTCTGTTTGATTTATGATGGAATTTAGCCTGAAACTTACCATGTTGTAGGCAGTGTTTACATATATTAAGTATCTGAATGAGATGATTTCTTTAGCCAGATACAAATGCTAATGAAACAAAAAAGTAAACATTGATATAATTCATACAAAGTGCATACATGGAAGATTAGACACTGCTGAGAAGATGATTTAGAGGATTACTGTTTTCCTGGGATCAGAAAGTTAATACGTGATATGATAGCATAAAAATGATTGTATTCAAAGAAATTATACTCTTAACCAGCATAAAGTAATATAACAAAATTGTTTTTTCATCAGTTGGTTAATGTGGTATAGTTGCCTACCGATAATAGATTAGTATATAGGTTTCTGGGGGATCTTTGCTTGTGTCATTTTATTTCAGTTTGTAATTACTTGCTATAATCAGTTTTGTGTTGTTACTGCTTTACAAAAAGACATTTAGATAAGCTCGATGACAATTTGTGACTGTCAAATTGTGAGTTTGAGGATTAATTATACGTGTATATTTTTATCTTTAGCTTTATTTGAAGGTAGACGCATCGAATTTGCAGAACAAATAAATAAAATGGAGGCTAGGCCTAGAAGACAATCAATGAAGGAAAAAGAGCATCAGGTGGTGCGTAATGAAGAACAGAAGGCGGAACAAGAAGAGGGTAAGGTGGCTCAGCGAGAGGAAGAGTTGGAGGAGACAGGTAATCAGCACAATGATGTAGAAATAGAGGAAGCAGGAGAGGAAGAGGAAAAGGAAATAGGTATAGTTCATAGCGATGCGGAGAAAGAACAGGATGAGGAGGAACAAAAACAGGAAATGGAGGTCAAGATGGAGGAGGAAACTGAGGTAAGGGAAAGTGAGAAGCAGCAGGATAGTCAACCTGACGAAGTTATGGATGTGTTAGAGATGGTCGAGAGTGTCAAAAATGTAATTGCTGAGCAAGAGGTAATGGAAATCAATCAAGTTGAAAGTGTAGAACCTTCAGAAAATGAAACTAGCAAAGAACTGGAGCCAGAGATGGAATTTGAAGTTGAGCCAGATAAAGAACGTAAATCTCTTTCTCCTGTGAAAGAGATTGCCTGTGCTCTAGAAATGGAAAATGAGCCTGAGGAGAAAGAAGAGAAAGAATCAGAGCCTCAGCCTGAGCCTATGACTCACCTCCAGCCCCTGCCTCAGCCTCAGCCTCAGCCTGAGCCTCAGCTTCAGCCTGAGCCCCAGATCCAGACCCAGTCCCAGGCCCAGACCCAGTCCCTGCCCCAGTCCCTGCCCCAGTCCCTGCCCCAATCCCAAGCAGTACTTCAGCCCCAGCCTCTCTCTCATCCTGAAACTTTGCCATTAGCTGTTTTACAGCCACCAATTCAGGTTATTCAGGAGCAAGGGCATTTACTACCTGAAAGGAAGGAGTTTCCTGTGGAATCTGTAAAACTCACTGAGGTGACAGTAGAGCCAGTCTTAACAGTACATCCAGAGAGCAAGAGCAAAACCAAAACTAGGAGCAGAAGTAGAGGTCGAGCTAGAAACAAAACCAGCAAGAGTAGAAGTCGCAGCAGTAGTAGTAGTAGTTCTAGTAGCAGCTCAACCAGTAGCAGCAGTGGAAGCAGTTCCAGCAGTGGCAGCAGTAGCAGTCGAAGTAGTTCCAGTAGCAGCTCCAGCACCAGCGGCAGCAGCAGCAGAGACAGTAGCAGCAGCACTACTAGTAGTAGTGAGAGTAGAAGTCGGAGTAGGGGCCGGGGACATAATAGAGATAGGAAGCACAGAAGGAGCGTGGATCGGAAGCGAAGGGATACATCAGGACTAGAAAGAAGTCACAAGTCTTCAAAAGGTGGTGGTAGTAGTAGAGATACGAAAGGATCAAAGGATAAGAATTCTCGGTCCGACAGAAAGAGGTCTATGTCAGAGAGTAGTCGATCAGGCAAAAGATCTTCAAGAAGTGAAAGAGACCGAAAATCAGACAGGAAAGACAAAAGGCGTTAATGGAAGAAGCCAGGCTTTCTTAGCCTATTCTTTGCAGCAGAAGATTTCTTGATGAGTAAAAGGATTACCTTTCCTTATAAGGAGGATGCTGCCTTAAGAATTGCATGTTGTAAAAAATCTTTTTGGAAAATACAGACTGTTTGTTTACCAGACATTCTTGTACTTTTTGCATAATTTTGTAAGAGTTATTTATCAAAATTATGTGAGGTTCCAAAATATGTAAAAATAATAATAATAAAAAAAGATTAACATCCCTTGTCATCTTTTTTAAATATCCTATACTCTTCAGTAAGAATCTGTATATTTTAATAGGTAAATCTTTAAGTCTGTTCCCTTCTAATTCTGTACCATACTTTGCTTTTGTAGAAATAAATGTGCATTTCTTTCATTAGTTTTGGGATGTCCTCGTTGACACTTGTATAATAAATACCCTCTTGATATCATTTTCAGCTTTTATCACTAGTTACTGAACGTGATTAGAATGTCTTTGAAGGTTTCGTCACTTTTACTTACTTGCCTTAGATGATTGAGTTGTCAACGTCAGATCTTTGCAGTTTTCAGGGGGAACATAGTTTTCAAAATCATTTACTATTTTTTTTAATCTAAGCATTTCCCCCTGTTTCTCATATAAATCATATATTTGGTAGATAAAACAGTATGATTTGGTTGGCATTTTCTTCAAGATTATGGGAGCATCGTTCTTTTCTCTCCATGGTTACTTGTGTGATATAGCATATACATCTATTGAAGAAAATAATCATTTTGTAGGGGAGGGAGGTAGAAAAGTATACTCTAAACTTGGTTTTTGAGTTTGTGGTCTTGTCTTAACTTTTGTGTTGGCTCTAACTGAAACATGCCAATATGTGTTTTCAAGAGTTTTTGTTTAAGTATTGTATGAAAGTTTACAGAATGAAGGAAGTTCATCTACACTTGAATCTGTAAGCAAGATAACACACAAGTGTACCAAGTGATTAACTTTGTTGTTTTATAAATTTGTATGAATTTGGAGTATCTGTTGCCATTACTATACATGTGCAAATAAATGTGGCTTAGACTTGTGTGACTGCTTAAGACTAGTACTTGTATTAACTTTTTGATGCTTTTACACAAGAGAGCACTTTAATTGCAAATGGCCTTTGAGTTTATAACATTGACTAGTTTTAGGCTTGACTGAGTATTTATTATTTCTTCCCTTGACAAGTAAATGGTGACAGTGAAAATGTCAGTAAGTATTTCCAGAACTATAAAAAATAAGAGAACATGTTCAAGTACTCTTTAAAAAGTCCTTTCTTGGAATAATTATGAGTGAAAAGTGAGTAGAACTTTTCAAACTATAGAGCTAGCTACCTGTGTTCCTGGGCTAGTTTCCACCAAGTCACTTCATCTATGGGTTTTAATAATTTCCAGGTTGCAGTTTAAATTTTATCCTGTATAACATGATAGGAAAAAAGGCTGGTAAAAACTTAAAAGGGATGGCCATAAATGTAACCTGGTTCTTAAAGTCTTTATTTAATGAATCTAAAATGATTGTATTAAGATCCTCTTTAAAAATTAAGTTTTGTTCACTCATTTTTACCTGGAAAACTTGAACACTTGTTTTGATGCTTCTCAAAAAGGAATGAATTTTGGCTTTAAGCTCAGTTGTTGAGAGTGGTAATGATGGGGCTATAATGCATGGAGAGGAAAATTATTTAGAATTTCAATTTTTAAGTATTTTAAATTTTGATGTATATACAATTCTATTTTAAATTCTTTTTTTTTTAATGTTTATTTTTGAGAGAGAAAGAGACAGTGTGAGCATGGGAGGGGCAGGGAGAGAGGGGGGCAATAGAATCTGAAGCAGGCTCCAGGTGGTCGGCACAGAGCCCAGCATGGGGCTCAAACTCACAAACTGCATGATCATGACCTAAGGCAGAGTTGGACGCTTAACTGAGTGAGCCATGCAGATGTCCCTAGAATTCCATTTAAAATGTAACTAGTGGTATGCACTAATAAATTGGAAGACTTCATTGTAGTTTTTTAATTTATTTAAAAAATTTTTAATGTTCTATTTATTTCTGAGAGACACAGCGTGAGGAGGGGAGGGTCAGAGAGAGAGGGAGATACAGAATCTGAAGCAGGCTTCAGGATTTGGGCTGTCAGCACAGACCTCAACCGGGGCTCAAACTTGTTAACTGCGAGATCATGACCTGAGCTGAAGTCAGCTGCTTAACTGAGCCACCCAGGCACCCCAGAAGACTTCATTTTTAACTGAAGGATTGGGGGGGGGGTCTTCGGTTTTGTTTTTGATGTTTCCAATTAATGCTTTGTCCTTAGAAGTGAAATTATATGGAATTTATTTTCAGAGAACCATGCAATTGGTTTCTTACAAAGATGAAGAATGTAGAAGTAATGATAGTTTCCTTGAGGGGAAAAGATACAGGGGTCCTCTGTTAGACATTACAAATTAGTGTTAATGGAGTATTTAGAAGCAGAAGATGGATAGGGCTGGGGACTAAGGACTGAAATTAGTTTGGAGACATCTAAGGAGCTGTTTAGGAAACATCTTGGTTATACCGAAATCCCAAGGTTTGCACAACCACAGAAATTAGAAGATAGTTTGATCTTCAGTGAGTTGTATTTCCAAATAGGGCACTATTTCTAGAACTCTGGTGACTACACAAATATACTTTAGCAATTAGGTTAAGCATACCCTACCAAAGGAATTATAAATTGAGTTTATAAGTTGACATAAATTTGAAAGTAAAGCTACTAAATGATTATATGGTGAAGTAATATGAACTAATGTTTGTTAAAACAAGTCATTAATATGTTTTAGGATTCGATTACTTAAAAAAACTTTAAATCCTTAAGTAGAATCTTAGCCAGTTTTTCTTCTTGAGGGAATGCCATTAAAGCATTTAGTTTAGAAAACAAATTACATGTTTGGATCGTCAATTACCAATAAGTCAGTGGGGAAGATTCTAACCTGATAAAAGTAAGCCCGAGAAATCTGAATATTTAAATTTTTCTTTATGTCTTCTAGCATGATCTTTTCCAGAAAATGATACTGAAATGCCTACAACTGCTTCCTGTTGTGATTTGAGTACTCTGTTTTTGTTAGAATCACTACTTGCTGTCACTGTGCATTTGTTTTATTTTCATAACATTTACCATGATATCATATCGTTAACATCATACTTTGGTTTATTATTTGCTTCCCACTTGAATGTAAGCTTTTTAAAAATTATTTTTAAAAATGAGAGCATGGTTTTTATTTTATTTTATTTTTTTAATGTTTTATTTATTTCTAGGAGAGAGAGAGAGAGAGAGACAGCATGAGCAGGGGAGGGTCAGAGAGAGAGGGAGTCACAGACTGAAACAGGCTCCAGGCTCTGAGCTGGCAGTCAGCACAGAGCCCAACGCGGGGCTCGAACCCACAAACCGCGAGATCATGACCTAAGCGAAAGTCGGACGCTCAACCGACTAAGCCACCCAGGCACCCCGAGAGCAAGGTTTTTAAATTCTTTTTAACTCATTGCTCTATTTCAGATACTTACGATAGGGCCTTGTGTGTTACAGGCAATGTTATGAGTAAATTATGACAAGTCCTTAACATGGCTTCTGTGATTCAATCTGCCTTTCCAACTTTAGTTGCATCTCTTCCAGTACATTAGGTATGCTTGTTTGAAACCATGAACCAAGATGCAGCCAGGAGCCATTATGGCTGGAGCATAGTGACTTAAGCCACGATGGTTAAGTAGCAAAAGTGTTGATTAGGTTTTGGGTAAAGATAGTTCCCAGCAGATGTGCTGGTGGACTATGTGGTTGTGAGAAGTCAGGATGAGTAAAGATTTTACCTGAACAACTAGAAATGAATTGTCATTAGCTTAGATAAGAGGGACTAGAATGAGCGGGTTTGGGGATAGTGGACATGAGTGGGTTAGGAGTGACCCAAACTATGAACATGAATATCTCCGTTATTCAGGTCTCCTTTAATGTGTTTGCATAAAGGTCTTGGACATTATTTGGTAAATGTATTCCTAGGTAACTGACTCATACATGAATAAACATTGCTCTTTAATTGAGATTAACAGACAAGTATACAAAATACCATTACAACTCCATGAATTGCCAGAATGATAACACCTATGTAATCACCCAGGTGAAGAACTAGAAGCCAGGACCCTAGAATCCCTTCCAGTGATTTCTCCCTTCCTTTCCTGCCCTGAGAGGTAACCACTTTTAATGTAATACAACAAGGAAGCCCTAATCCATGACAGCTTACTTCAGCAAACTAAAACCTGAACCAGAGTAAATTCTTTGAGGTGCCTCAAGGTTAGGAAATTGAAAAACTTACAGACAACCAATCAGAAACAGCCAACTTGGCTTTTGCAGATAAGGCAGTTGCTTCAGCGATAGCCAATCAAATAATTTCCTTGCTTTGCTTTCTGTCGGCTAAGAGCCTTTCCCCTAGCCCTTGACAAGAGTTTAGTGCTGCCCAGATTCAAGTCAATATTTGCTTAAATTCAGAATTTTAAAGTACCTCAGTTTATCTTTCATACAATGCTATCCTGACTTTATGCTAGTCACTTCCTTGATTTCCTTCATAGTTTTCAATGTGATTCATGCATTCTAAACACTGGTTTATTTTTTATTTCCTATTTTTTACTCTACATAAGTGAGATCATAATGTATTTTGTATTTTGACTTCTTTTGCCCACATGTTTCTGTGACTCATTTTTGTAAGTCACTGTTCATATCTATCACCATTATATGGATATTGAGATTGTTTTCAATTTTAGGGTCTTATAAGTCTACTATAGAACATTCATGTCTTGGTAAACATATGCATGGATATATGGTATATTTAAGAGTTTAATCAGTAAGTCACAAGTTACATATATTTGAATGTAGATTTTCTAGATGACTAATGTGGTTATGTTTCCCATTTTTAGAAGCACTTTTAGATATCCTTTTTGGGGACTGTCTTTCTCTTCTTGATATTAGGAGTTATGTATCCTGGAAAGTAGTATATTGAATATATGCACTGTAACTATCTTCTACTTTGCAGCTTGGCTTTTTTCACTTTTAGTGATATTTTTTAATTAAGATTTCTTGATTAGGGGTACCTGGGTGGCTCAGTTGGTTAAAAGTCTGACCCTTGATTTTGGCTCAGGTCATGATTTCTCAGTTTCTTGAGTTTGAGCCCCACGTTGGGCTCTGTGCTGACAACACTGAGCTTGCTTAGGATTCTCTCTCCTCTCTCTCCCACTCATTCTTTCTGTCTCTCTCAAATAAGTAAACTTAAAAAAAATTTTGTAGGGCGCCTGGGAGGTTCAGTCAGTTAAACATCTGATTCTTGATTTTGGCTCAGGTCTTGATCTCATGGTTCATGGGTTCAAGCCCTGCATCAGGCTCTGCACTGTCCACGTGGATTTGGTGGAATTCTCTCTGCCCCTCCCCCAGTCTCTCAAAATAAATAAAGTTAAAAAAAAATTTTGTTTATAATGTAGAGTTCAGTTTATCCATATTTTTATGGTTAATTCCTTATGTGTCTTATAAAATTTGTCTCCTCTTGTGGTTAGTGGGTTAGAGCCATGTGTCAGGCTCAGTACTGACAGCTCAGATGGAGCCTGGAGCCTGCTTCAGATTGTGTCTCCCTTTCTCTACCTCCCTCCCCATTCATTCTCTCTCTCAAAAATAAACAAATGTTAAAAAAAATTTTTTTTTAAATTTTTCAAGAAGATAGTCTTATTTTCTCTTTGAGAAGCTGTATTATCTTTTCACATGTAACTCAATTATTTTCCTGGAATTGGTTTTGGCGTATGGTGCGATTTGGGGGTTATTGCTCATTTCTTTTTTCCAGGTGAACGTAAAATTTCCCAATCTCAATTATTGAAAAGTTTGTGCCTTCTATATTACTCTGCAATATCACCTTTTATATCTAGTATCCATATATTCATGGTTTCTCTTATATTCATGAGCTCTCTATTCTGTTCCATTGGCTGTTCTATGCTTGAGTTGATACCACTGTCTTAATATCTTAGCCTCATATTAAGTCTTCATACCAGGTAGAGCAGATTCTTCCAACTTGCTTTACTTGACACTACTGGTATTCTCACCTACCTGCTTTTTCATATAAATTTCAAAGCCAGCCTTTGAATATCCACACACACACACACAAAATTCTTGGGATTTTGGTTGAATTGCTTTGAATCTGCAGATTAATTTGGGAATTGACCCCATGGAGTCTTCCAATCTATGAACAAGGCATTTTGTTAAGAATGTGGATAATGGTTATTGCCCGTTTTATGTTTTATATAAACAGATTCTTTTATATTTGTTCAACATTAGGTTTGTGAGTTTTATTAATTTTGCGGTTTGTAACTATGTTGTTCTGCTGTGCGTTACTCCATTTTGTGCATATTCCACAGTCTTGTGTATCTGTTCTGTTGTTGATGGAATTTGTGTGGTTTCCACATAGTTTGAAGCCAGTATGAACAGTGCTACTACCAATGTACTTATCCATATGCTTTGATGAACATATGTAAAGATTTCTCATGGTATATATAAACCACCTAATTTTTAAGTTCAAATGGAAAGTCCAGTGCCTGTGACTTCTTCCTCTTCTAGTCCAACAGTCCACACCATCAATTTTATCATGCATAAAATGCTTATTTCTCTAAGGGAATATTTTTATGGATCTCCTTTCTTTTCCTTTGATTCATTTCTCAGATACAGTATTTGAGTTGTTTGGTATTTTTCCCTGTAAAAACTCATCTTCTGCCTTTAATTTGACAACAGTTTCCTTGGGCTCTCATAAATGCTTTTAACATTTTCTTTTTTGTTTTTTAACATTTATATTTGAGAGACAGAGCACAAGCAGGGGAGGGGCAAGGAGAAAAGAAGTCACAGTCTGAAGCAGGCTCCAGGCACTGAGCTGTCAGCACAGGACCTGATGTGGGGCTCCAACCTGCAAACCGTGAAATCATGACCTGAACTGAAGTCGGATGCTTTACCGACTGAGTCACCAGGCGCTCCCATATTTTATGTTTTTAATTAAATTTTTTCATATGTGTTTTGAGCATGTTAAGGACCATCACTTTATAATGTCTTTTAACAAGGACACTTTTCTCAGCTTGCCTGTTATTTTGTGATTAAAGTTAACTCATCTTAATGCTTCACCAAAGTTTCTCCACAATTAATGTAAGCCCGCCTTTATTCTGAGGCAATTTTGAAACTGGCCTTTAGTTAAATTCATATACATTGAAAGTGATGGGTCATGAGATTTATTTTATTTTTTGAAAGAGAGCATGAGAGTATGAGCAGGGGTGGAGCAGAGGATGGGAGGGAATCTCAAACAGGTTCCATGCCCAGCTCAGAGCCTGACCATGAGATCAAGACCTGAGCTTAAATAAAGAGTTGGACGCTCAACTGACTGAGCCACCCAGGTGCCCTGAGACATTTGAGGCATATTGGAAAATTATACAAATTTACTCTTCTACCAACTATAGATAAGATGGCTTTTTTCCCCCACAGCCTTTCCAATGCTGAGTTTTGTGAATTATATTACTTTTTTTCCATCTAAAATTTTATATTGCTGATTTGTATTTAATTTATAATTTTTTAAGTTCAATTATGGAGCACCTGGGTGGCTCAGTCAGTTAAATGTCCAACTCTTGGTTTTGGTTCAGGTCATGATCTCAAGTTTTTATGAATTCAAGCCCCAAATCTGGCTCTGTGCTGGCAGCATGGAGCCTGCTTGGAATTCTCTCATTTCCCTCTTTGCCCCTCCCCCATTCATGCTGTCTCTTTCTTTCTCAGGATAAATAAGCTTAAAAAAATAAAGTGCACTTATTGATTTTGAGAGAGAGTGTGAGCAGGGTAGGGGTGGGCAGGGAGAGAGGGGAAGAGAGAACCCCAAGTAGGCTCCATGCTGTCAGGGCAGAGCCTGATGGCAGGGCTCTATCTTACAAACAATGAGATCATGACCTGAGCTGAAACCAAGAGCCAGATACTCAACCAACTGAGCCACTCAGGGCCCCTGATTTGTAATCTCAATATAATTATTGAATACCGTTTGTCTTTCTCCCTATATTGAAATGTTATATAGCAAATTACCGTATTTTCATCAGTCTATTTATGGACTCTATTTAATTGAGTGCAGTTGTATTAAAGTTGTGTTATGGTAGGTTTTAATATCTAGTGTGCTAAGTTCTCCCCTAATTATGTGTTACTTTTTTTTTAACTAGGCAACTGTTTCAAAATTTATTCCCAGGCTTCTTCAGCTTAATTAGCTGCGAAGAATGAATTATGACAAGCAAAAAACTGAAAAGAGCTGCTAGTGGCTAGGGGACTTGGGCTTAAAAATATCAGATCTAGATTTTTATCAGATTCATGAACAAAATTTTAAAAAGCAGTTATAAAGTAGCATCTTTCAGTAACTTCTTTGAGTTCTGTCTTCTTCAGAAGCCAACTTCCATTCACATTGTTGCATTCTTGAAAATTCATGAAAATTATCCACAAGACCTGGGACTTCATCATTATCAGTCTCTTCAGTGGCAAGTGGTGCTTTACCATCCCAGATTGTTTAGGCAGAACTTCTGCCAGTCTCCTTACACTAGTCACACTGTCTGTACCAAGCTGGGTTAAGATGCTGGGTAGCCTTTCTGTCAGCAGGTTTTGTCTCAGCATGGCCTGTAATGGTGAAAGTATTGGCTGCCAGAGACCCCTGAATTTGAGTCGTGATAATGCCTCACTCTTCTTGATTTGTAAACATAGGCACCTCTTTAGTGTGAGAGATATTGTTTACTCCTAATATTCTTTCAGGAGAACTGAAATTTTTTTTTTGTCATCTGCTATAGCTGTTCTATGAACCACCTTCTTGGTGCAAGCAGTTCCTTTTCCACCCAACCATACTTGTGCCTGCAGTGTGGCGAGTTTCTCCTGGCTCACTATAGTTCCTTCTTGTTGGAGTGGAAGTGGGGTTGTGTAGGGAACTAGGGTTGTCACTCAAGGGGTTGCAGGCAGACCAGCTGGGATTAAGGGCACACAAGTAGGGATGCACTCAATTATACTTTTCCAAATTTCCCAAGATAATATGTATTTTAATGAAAATTTTATTTTTTTTTATTTTCAATGTTTTATTTATTGTTTCTGAGAGAGAGAGAGAGAGAGACAGCATGAGCAGAGGAGGGTCAGAGAGAAAGGGAGATAAGGAATCTGAAGCAGGCTCCAGGCTCTGAGCCAGCTGTCAGCACAGAGCCCGACGCGGGGCTCAAACCCACAAACTGAGATCATGACCTGAGCCGAAGTCGGACGCTTAACCAACTGAGCCACCCAGGCACCCCTTAATGAAAATTTTAGAATCACTTTTCAAGTTTCTGAAAAACTAATTTTGATTTTGACTGTATTGAATTTGTAATTTAGGAATAATCAGCATCTTTAGAATATTGACTAAACGAACTAGTGTTTCCATTTATTCTATCAGGTATGTTAGTAAAATTTTATAGTTTTCTTCATATAGGTTCTGCACATTTTTAAGTGTAGGCCCAGGGTTTATGTACATGTACCACTTGCTATTTTGAATAGAATTTTTTCCTTACATCATATTTTCAGTTAGTTGTTCATATATAGAAAATTTGGAGATATTTTTCCAGTTTTCAGGAAGCTTCTTTGTTTTCCTCTTGTTTATAGTGGAGACTTCTGTGACTCTATTTCCCTCTATCCGGTGGTTGATTGGATCATAGTTATAGAGACTAAGTAAGGCACTTCACAAGAAAGACAAGAAAATTTTTTTCTTTTCTTTCTCTTTTTTTTTTTTTTTTTAAGTTTTATATATTTAAGTAATCTCTACACCCAGTGTGGAGCTCAAACTCATGACCCTGAAATCAGAGTCACATGCTCTTTGGACTGAGCCAGCCAGCCACCACAAGAAAATTTCTTTTTGTTATAGGTTGGACCTATAACATGTTTAACCAATTTTAATTTTAAGGATAGGTCTTAATTCATTAATATCTAATTTTCACCCCTATGGCTTTTACCAACACTGCTCTTTCAATCTCCCTCTGGTATCAGGTTTTAACAATTTGGTTCAATTCTGTATCTTTAAAAAAAGCCTTTATTATGAAATTGAGGGATAAAAAGTGTTGAAAAGACTTCTCATACTACATTTTGCTTTATAGTTTTGACTTTGGAACCATGTGAATGGTTCATATAAGAAACTTGAATCAACGACTGAACCTTACACCTTACAGAGCTGGCAAACGAACAGCAAATAAAACCCAAAACCAGCTGAAGACAGGAAATAAAGATCAGAAATCAATGCTATCAAAACCAAAACAACAACAACAACAACAACAACAAAACAAACTCAGAATAGATCAATGAAACCAGGAGCTGGTTCTTTGAAAGAATTAACAAAATTGATAAATCCCTAGCCAGTTTGATCAAAAAGAAAAAGGAAAGGACCCAAATCAATAAAATCAAGAATGAAAGAGGAGAGGGATGCCTGGGTGGCTCGCACGGTTAACTGTACGACTTCAGCTCAGGTCATGATTTCATGGTTCAAGGGTTCAAGCCACACATCAGGCTCTGTGCTGGACAGCTTAGAGCCTGGAGTCTGCTTCAGATTCTGTGTCTCTCTCTTCCTCTGCTCCTCCCCACCCACACTCTGTCTCTCTCTCAGAAATAAGTAATAAACAAAAATTTTTTTAAAAGAATGAAAGAGGAGAGAGGTCACAACCAACACAGCAGAAATACAGACAATAATAAGAGAATATTATGAGCAGTGGTATACCAATAAAATGGGCAATCTGAATTCAGCCACAGCAACTTCTTACTCAACATGTCTCCAGAGGCAAGGGAAACGAAAGCAAAAATTGGGACCTTATCAAAATAAAAAGCTTCTACACAGCGAAGGAAACAGCAAAACTAAAAGGCTACTGACAGAATGGGAGAAGATATTTGCAAATGACACATCAGATAAAGGGTTAGTATCCAAAATCTATAAAGAACTTATCAAGCTCAATACCCAAAAAATCCAGTGAAGAAATGAGCAAAAGACATGAATAGATACTTCCCCAAAGAAGACATCCAGATGGCCAACCGACACATGAAAAAATGCTCAACATGACTCATCAACAGGGAAATAGAAATCAAAACCACAATGAGATACCAGCTCACACCTGTCAAAATGGCTAACATTAACAACTCAGGCAACAACAGATGTTGGCGAGGATGCAGAGAAAGAGGATCTTTTCTGCACTGCTAGTGGAATGCAAACTGGTGCAGCCACTCGGGGAAGCAGTATGGAGGTTCCTCAAAAAATTAGAAATAAAACTACCTTATGACCCAGCAATTGCACTAGTAGGTGCTTATCCAAGGGATACAGGTATGGTGTTATGAAGGGGCACATGCACCCCAGTGTTTATAGCAGCGCTATCAATAGCCAAAGTATGGAAAGAGCCCAAATGTCCATCGACAGATTAATGGATAAAGAAGATGTGGTATATATATACAATGGAGTATTGCTTGGCAATCAAAAAGAATGAAATCTTGCCATTTGCAATTACATGGATGAAACTAGAGGGTAAGCGAACTAAGTGAAATTAGAGAAAGACAAATATGTGACATCACTCATACGAGGAGTTCAAGATACAAAACAAATGAACATAAGGGAAGGGAAGCAAAAATAATATAAAAAAAAGGAGGGAGACAAAACATAAGAGACTCAAATATGGAGACAAACAGGGTTGCTGGAGGGGTTGTGGGAGGGGGGATGGGCTAAATGGGTAATTGGCATTACAATCTACTCCTGTAATCATTGTTGCACATTATGCTAACTAATGAGACAGAGCTCTATCCCTTGAACCATGAGATCAGGACCTGAGCCAAAACCAAGAGTCAGATGTTTAACTGACTGAGCCACCCAGGCGTCCCTCTGAAAATTCTGTTTTAAGTGACACTATACAAATGATGGCTTTATAAGTTTTTTACTTACATGTATCAAAGTTTTTGTTTTTTGTTTTTTTTATGGGGTTTCTAGACCAAAGAGACATTTTTATTTTATTTTATACTATTTTTAGTATAAAATAGTATACTATTTTTTTTATTTGCATACTAATAAAAATCTGGGTATTAAATAAGCACTCTAGTTCATCCTCTGCTTTTTGGATTATGTGATGGTTAATATGTGTCAACTTGACTGGGTCACAAGTGCCCAGATTTTTGGTTAAACATTCTTTTGTTTTGTTTACTTTTTTATTTATTATTGAGAGACAGAAACAGAGCATGAGCATGGGACGGGTAGAGAGAGGAGTAGACACAGATTCCAAAGGAGGCTCCAGGCTGTCAGCAAAGAGCCCAATGCGGGTTTGAACCCACAAACTGTGAGATCATGACCTGAGCTGAAGTCGGACACTTAACCAACTGAGCCACTCAGGCACCCCATTAAACATTATTCTTCATGTGTATGTGAAGGTGTCTTTTACTTTTTTAAGTTTATTTTGAGAGAGAGAGAGCACGCACTCACACATGAGCATGGATGGGGCAGAGAGAGAGAGAGAGAGAGAGTCCCACACAGGCTCCTCGCTCACAACAGAGTCCAACTTGGGGCTCTGTCTCATAACCTGAAACCATGACCTGTGACCTAAGCCAAAATCAAGTCCATTGCTTAGCTGACTGAGCCATCCAGGTGCCCTTGTTAGGGTGTTTTTGGGTGAGATTAACATTTGAATTGGTGGACTGACCTTTATTGCAGATTGTCTCCTTAATGTGAGTGGCCCTCATCCAATCAATTGCTGGTCGGCTCCTCCTGCAAGTAAGAGGGAACCTCTCCTGCCTAACTGCTGTGAACTGCACATAAGGTTTTTTTCAGCTGTTGGACTTGAACTGAATGTGGCTCTTGAGTTCTGAGCTTGCTGGTTTTTGGACTGAAACACTACTGGGTCTCCTGAATCTCAGACCTAAAGACTTGGATTGGAACTACGTCATTGGCTCTTTTGGATATCCAGCTTGCTGACTGCAATCTAGGGACTTTTCAGTCAATTCCTCATAATCTCTTTATATATATCCACCCACACTATTGGTTCGATTTCTCAGGAAAACCCTGACTAATGGTGATTAACCACTCTGTTTGATATCCCTTCTCAGCTGGGGAGCTTAAGGGAACACCACCACATCTATCACAAATCTCTATGACTTCAGGTTGTTTTCTTCAGTATTTATCCTGTTTCTACAGGTTTGAATTTTAAGTTGTAATCTTTTAATTGAAAACAAAAATGAAAAATTAGTACACATTAAAAAAATAGTCAAATGAGGGGCACTTAGGTGGCTCAGTCAGTTGAACTTCCGACTTCAGTTCAGGTCATAATCTCATGTTTCGTGGGTTTGAGCCCTCTGTAGGGCTCTCTGCTGACAGCTCAGAGCCTAGAGCCTGCTTCCCATTCTGTGTCTCCCTCTATTTCTCTGCCCTTCCCACACTGGTGCTCTGTCTCTCTCTGTCTCTCTCAAATAAATAAGCATTAAAAAAAATTTTTTTTAAATAGTCAAATGAGAATGGAGGCCAAGATAGTAAAAAATGCTCCCTTGAGAATGGTAAAGAAAACTTGATTAACCAGACATTTGTAAGAATGTCCCCCCAAAGGTTTATGTCCCAGTTGGGAAACTGGTGTGTAGAAAGCTCTACCTCTAAGTCAGAGGTGATACTGTATGATTCCTGGGCAGACAGGAAGATGAACTTACTCCTTGCCTCTCGCTTGCAGTTAAGTGGAGCCATGTACTTCATTCTGGCCAACAGTATGTAGACAGAAATAATATAAGCTACTTGTAGTTCTGGTCTTTAATAGCACTGGATGTGATTCTCCATCTCTCTTCTTTCATAGTGACCTTGGATTCCTCATATTTCAGATGTTATAGCTGTAGGTTAGCTGCAGCAAGGATAGTTCACATCAGACAGTAGTGTGAAAAAAACCCACAAACTTTTATTGTATTAAGTCACTGAGATTTTTGGGTCGTTTGTGAGAGCTAGTGAATTACCCTGTGATAAATACACATTGTGGGAACAATGCTGTATTAACTGTGCTTTATGTAATCCTGAGGTATCTATATTCTTTGTTATTAAAGGTATTTATATCCTATCACTCTTGGTGGATTTCCATAATCACATCACCATCCTTCAGTGTCAGATATTTAGTAAACAAAATATACAGCATGCTTACCAGTAGTAGTTTATCAGATTTGTAGGAAAACAATGATTTATCTTGTAATCAAAAGTAAAAAACAAGACAAAACAAAACCCTGGTTCTGGTTCATAAGGTGGCAAACTCCTGTTTCAAAAATCTCATTGTGTGGACAACTGTGGAGTCTTCTACCTCATTTACAGCAAATCAGCATTAGCAATGTGACATTAGTATAAAGTGCACTCTTCACTGAACTGCATTCTCCTCACTTTTATTTGAATGGAGCACTAACACCATTGGATTTCCTGATATTACAGAAGCATCAACTTTTCCCAGGCATCTGTCTGACCTACAGAAAAATAGGTGAATTAATGAATAATTAAATAAACAAATGTGTTTTATTTATTTCTTTTAAATTCTTTTTCTAAATGTTTAATTTTTTTTTGAGAGAGAAAGAGAAAGGCAGAGAGACAGAAGGGGACAGAGGATCTGAAGAGGGCTCTGCACTGACAGAAGAGATGTGGGGCTCAAACTCACAAACCATGAGGTCAAGAACTAAGCAGAAGTTAGAGGCTCAACCAACTGAGCCACCCAGATGCCCCTAAATGTGTTTGTTGTAAGCCATTGTCTTGTAATTTGTTAAAGCCACAAATAGGAAATTAATTAAATAATGGCACTGTGATTATATTAGCTTAAATAAAATATACTCAAATTTCACCCGATTCTTTTTATCTTTAATGTGGCTATTCAAACACTATATATATGGCTCACTGTTTATTTATATAGACAATGCTGATTTAGAACATTACAACTGCATCATTCTGTGTGTTGGAGAATTGCAAAATTAAGTTTTGAGAAGTTTTAGCCTGTCCTCAAGCCCCCCCTTGAGTTACTTTCAAGGTGGGTCTGGGAGGTAACTTCCTATTTAGTCATTAGACCTCTTGAACTCCTCAGCTTTCATAAAACAGTATCAGTCTCATCTCTATTCTGCTGAGTTAAAACATATGATTCAGCATTGATAGGCAAGATAGAAGAGTCACGTTCCACATATTGTCAGGGAACATTACCTCATATTCATATTCATAGTTGTTCAGTACTTACCTATTTGAACAAAATCACAGTTCAGTGCTCATTTGAAGAATTCATGCTTTTGCTGAAATTACAGAAGCCAAGATAAATGTTACACAGCTTTTTATAGGCCTAGTTCAGGACTAACAATACATTTTTGCACAGACCATACTATAGGTTTTTTGTTTGTTTGTTTGTTTGTTTGTTTTGTGGTAGAAACCTAGCTAGACACTATCTAGACACAAAGTATTCTTTTTTGTGGGTATACATTTCTTAGCCTTCTTTGGAGTTAGTTTGTAGTCATGTGATTAGTTTCTGTCCAGTGATTGTAGGCAGAGGAGATAATACTCTGTTATCAGCACATAGCCTGCTTTGGATCCTCTGTCTGTCCCTCTCCTGCTCATTCTCTCTCTTTCTCTCTCAAAAATAAACAAACATTAAAAAAAATGAAGCATCAAAAGGAGCTTTAAAAAAATCCATGCATTATCATTCACAGATTCTCTATTCCTTCTATATTAACCTCACAGGCCACACGTTCAAGATGGCAAAATCACAAAATGGGAAAGATCTGGATCCCTGAGGTATCACCAGGAAGAAAGCCACCAAGTGAAGTTGCATGATTGACTTTGTGAGTAAGAAAGATGCCATTGCTTTTTTAAGTCAAAAAAATTTTTGTGGTTTTTCTGTTGCCACAGCATATATTAGCTTACCTAAATAATACAGTTCTATTTAATAATGACTTTTTTGAGTTTGTTTAATTCTGGAAATCACAGGGGTAAGATTATTTCCAACTACACATAATCTGCAAGTACTTATACCTTATCATCCAGTAGGTAGACAGGTCTTGGAATATAACTAATGTAAAAATATGGAAATACTCCATGTGTCCTCGGGGGGTGAATGTGACAATTCATAAAGTCATATTAGAAGAGCATGATAAATTTTGTTATAATTCTATAAAGTTATAGTTTAGTGATCTACTGGAAACTGGGTACTTATAAATTTTAAACAAAGGTAGTACAGATGACACTTCTCTTGTTTCTATTCACGATATTAGGTCTTAGTATTTTCCAAAGTAAAAGTACCTCTTCAACTACATTTTTATTATTTCAAACCATGTTCCTAGATTTTTTTGGGTACCCACATTGTTAAAGTATATCTAGATATTTTGGAAGATCAAAGAATAATGGCAAAACTCTTCTGCACTTTTTATTTAATCATTGTTTATTTAATGTTAAGTTAATGTTTGATGTTCTCTTATTTAATGTTTAGTTAATGTTTATTTTTGAGAAAAAGAGAGAGAGAGAAAGGGGGGAAGAGAGACAGCATGATCAAGGGAGGGGCAGAGAAAGGAGGGGACAGAAGATCCAAAGCCAGCTCTATTCTGATAGCAGAGAGGCCCATGTGTGGTCCAAACTCACGAACCATGAGATCATGAACTGAGCAGAAGTTGCATGCTTAACTGATTGACCCACCTAAGGACCCCTCACATTTTCTTTTGTAATTAATAAGAATATTAATTATATATCAAAACCAACTTTATTACTGAAGCTGATACAGTTTATATAGCATTTATACTTGTAACAAGCCAATGAGGCTATTCTTTTAAAAAATCCTTTATAGGGGCACCTGGGTGGCCCAGTAGGTTAATGGCTTGACTCTTGGTTTCAGCTCAGGCCATGAACTTGTGGTTAGTAAGATCAAGCTCTGCATCAGGCTCTGTGCAACAGCATGGAGTCTGCTTGGGATTCTTTCTCTCCCTTTCTCTCTACCCCTCCCCCACTTGCATGTGTACTCTCTCAAAATAAACAAACTTAAAAAAATAATAAAAGTCCTTTATAAACACACAGAAACCCTTTTAAAAATATTTTTATCATCCAACTATGGTGGGAAATGACATTAGATTCAGAATCCTAGATTGATGTCAAGACTAGCAGCACTTCACAAAGCCAAAATTGTACTTTTTTGAAGGAGAAGTGAGGTGAGGATAAGAGGAGGAAAAAAGACCATGACAGAAGACATTTGTAGAGTGATTACTTTCCCAAGAGTTTAGAGGGATATCTCTGTACTTTGTCCTGTCAATCTGAGTCACAGACTCATACACCTCATAGCTATAGTAGTGACAATGTCATTGTCTCCTGTAGTGTTGTTTCTAATAATGCACATGCTTAAAAGTTCAGGAGGACTAATCACAAGAAACTTTTTTAAAAATGTTTTTTATTTATTTCTGAGAGAGAGAGGGAGAGAGAGAGAGGCAGCATGAGCAGGGGAGGGTCAGAGAGAGGGAGACACAGAATCTGAAACAGGCTCCAGGCTCTGAGCTAGCTGTCAGCACAGAGCCCGACGTGGGGCTCAAACCCACAAACTGAGATCATGACCTGAGCCGAAGTAGGATGCCTAACCGACTGAGCCACCCAGGTGCCCCTAATCACAAGGAACTTTAATGCTGAAAGATGCAAAATTTCTGCACTGAGGGCTGTGGGATTGAGATGTTTAAGATGGCATAGGTATGAGATCTTGAAAGCATATTAGCAGTAATAACAGAGTCAAGTTTAGTCATAGTATGCAATGATTGTAATGTGAAATTTTGCTTCGCTTATTTGTAGGAAACTTGAAATCCCAACCAAATCTCTCTTGCCTCCAACATGGTTCCTTTTGGCATCAGTTTACATATGTGCTGAGAAATATAAATTCATTTTACTACAAGTTTAAGAAGCATGCTATTTGAAAAGTTTTGGCAGTTATTTCCCAGGATCTCATAATATGTTCCAAATCAAAAACTAATTCCTCATTTATTCTCATTGTTTATGAGGTTAACTAAGAGTTGGTATCAGATGTTCCTTCAGTTAGACTACTGCTTAGTCCAGAGGGGTAACTTGTGAAAAAAAAAAGATTGAGAATAGTAAAGTTAATACAATAGCGGAGACCTTTTTTGGAGTTTCCTTGAGTGGTAAGATCTGCAGTGTTGAAATGAGCAAGGACATGAGTAACATGCTTTAAAAATTTGTAACTAGAAAGGGAATTTGTCATTATTACACCAACCATAATAATAACAATATTCAGATAATTCCGGAAACTTCCAAAATAGTGTGGCTTGTGAAGATAAATTCCCAAAATCTCTTTCATCATATTATGGGAGATAAGGAAATATAATACCATATAACCCAGGATAAAAATCTTAAGTTGTCAGTTCCTCAGACTCACTGGCTGGGATGACATTATACCACGTTTTCTAGAATCTCAACTAACAAACTTACCCTACAAAAACTTTAATTTTTTTTAATGTTTATTTATTTTTTGAGAGAGAGACAGAGGCAGAGCACGAGTCAGGGAGGGACAGAAAGAGAGGGAGACACAGAATTTGAAGTAGGCTCCAGGCTTGGAGCTGTCACCACAGAGCCCAATATGGGAGGCTCAAACTCACTGAATGCGAGATCATGACCTAAGCCAAAGTTGGATGTTTAACCCACTGAGCCACCCAGGCACCCTCCCCCCTCACAAAAAGTTTTTAAGTTAGTAAATGGCCTGGATCTTATTGCTTTGATGTCAAGTAAATAATTTTTGGTACCAAAACCATATACTTAAGATGGTTTTTGTGTGAAATCTTTGTAATGAAAAGTGTAGACTCATATACATCATAAATGATAAATAGTGTTTTAAAATATTATGTCTTGGGGAAATGTAAAATAAACTCCTAACGTGATAGTAATACAAAATGCTTGAGGCCTTTGTTATATGATTGCCTTCTATAAAGCTATGGTGAGCTCAAGTCATAGTTACTCCTGAGGCTAAAAGGCTGGGTATATTTAGCAGTATAATTAGAGTGGATTTAGTGGATTAATTCTGGTTGGTGGACAAAGCCTTGGAAAATACCTTCTCAAATGACTTCTTACTGCCTTTGTCATTAACAGTACATTGTTAATAGAGTTTGCTGAATATGTACCAATGCTGCTTCCTGAAGTTAGTCAGATTGTATACTTTTGTTGCTTTTTATTTTTTTTTAAATTTTTAACATTTATTCATTTTTGAGAGACAAAGAGAGGGACAGAGTGTTAGCAGGGGAGGGACAGAGAGAGAGGGAGACAGAATCCAATGCAGGCTTCAGGCTCTGAGCTGTCAACACAGAGACCAATGTGGGGCTTGACTCATGGACTGTTAGATCATGACCTGAGCCAAAGTGGTACACCCAATCGACTGAGCCACCCAGGTGCCCCTACTTTTGTTGTTTTTTAAACTAAACAGTAGGCTTGTGTGTGGTGAATCATTGAGTGTTATCCTGTAGATACAGGCTTAGGAGAAGCCAGCTGGATCCATTCTATCCCTAATCCCTTCTACTCTGTGAGTCCGCCTTTGGAGGAGAGACCAGTATTCATAGCCCAGAGCCAGGCTACACCCATCTCACCTCATTCGGCCCTCATTTAAGGCTGCAGAGACTGAGGTTTCTGCTTTTTTCCATTTCTAACCTTCCAGTTACTTCTCTCTTCCTTCCTCACTGCCACCTTCTGCCACCACTTCATTAGTCGCTTATTTGGAGGACAGTATTGCTTTGTAGTGTATTGGAATCAGAATGGGTCATGGAAGGGGTGCCTGGGTGGCTTAGTCGGTTAAGCGTCCGACTTTCGCTTGGGTCATGATCTCGTGGTTCGTGGGTTCGAGCCCCACGTCGGGCTCTGTGCTGACTGCCAGCGCAGAGCCTGGAGCCTATTTCAGAGTCTGTGACTCCCTCTCTCTCTGACCCTCCCCTGCTCATGCTGTCTCTTTCTTTCTCCTAGGGAAAAAAAAAAAATGAATGAGTCATGGAAATTATTTATATAAGGAACATTTTAAAAACTAGTTATTATATTTCCAAATGTATTTTAATTAAATTTGAGAGTCTTATAATTGATTTTTATTTTGCATTTCGTTTTACACATTCGGTGTAATATTTGTGTGATTTATCTAATCCTTGGCTAATGAAAAAGATCGCAAAAGATACATTTATTTAAGCACCTTCAACTTTGAACTGGTAGAAAAGGCTCAAAGGTAACCTTTACTGGAATTTTATCTTACAACAATCAAAAGATACATTTACTTTGCTTTCAGTAATCTTATATTTTAAGTATCCTTCTAATTTCCTAAAGAATTAATAAACCTCATGAAGAAAATTGGCAAAATTAAGATTTCTCCACATAATTTAGATAAAATAAGTTTTTGGATTAAATGTTAACTTTAAAATACTTTAAAATGACTCAGCTGGTTGAGTGTCTGACTTAGGCTCAGGTCATGATCTCGTGGTTTGTGATCGAGCCCCACATTGGGCTCTCTGCTGTCAATGAAGAGCCCACTTTGGATCCTCTGCCCCTTCTCTCTGCACCTCCCCTGCTTGCACTCTCTCTCAAAAATAAAAAATAAACATTGAAAAAAGATAAAATAAAATAAAATGTTCTGTATGGTACAGTAGTAGTGGTTACATGACTATGCATTTATCAAAACCCATAGAATTGTATGTTATAAAGAGTTAATTTTACTATATGCAAATATTTTAAAAAATCAACTTGAATGGCAGGGAAACCCAACATGGAATGTAGGCTATGGCAAATAAATCTAATTGTATTATAAATACATGATACAGCCACACTGAAGGGAATGGGAAAGAAAGGAGCTGACCTAAATAACTTTGTAAAGGAGTATTTTGATTAGTTACTGTAACGCTAAAGATAAAAAGAGTTATACATAAGTGTCTAACTCTTGTAAATTTGTTTATCACAGGGTATGGGTTATCAATTTTGAAACTATTTTAAATGTATGCTAGGGTTGAACAATAGGTAAATATATTACAGATAATGGGTCAGTTTTCTTACTGTTGGACAACTTACTGTTGAGTTCTTTGATATTCCTCCCTCCAAGAGGTGGAGTTAGATTCTTCTCTCTTGAAAGTAGGCTGGACTTAGTAACTCCCTTTAAATGAACAAAATATGGAAAAGAAAAAATAGTTGCTTTACATCAGAGACACCTGGTGGAACTTAACCAAGTAATCAATGTTAATATTACCAGTAACAGACGTATTGATATCATGTATAACCTCTGATAGACTGTGATGAGAAGGGTACACCACTCTGATATTCCTCTCACAACTCTACAACTTCAGTATAATCATGAGAAATCATCAGATAAATGCAAATTGAGACACATTAAAAAGTGTCAATGTATGCAAAGCAAGGAAAGAATAAGAGACTGTCACAGAAGAGTATCAGAGAAGATTGAGGGGACAGGAGAACTAAATACAATGTAGTATCTTGAATTTGATCTTTGAACAGCAAAAGGACATTAGTTAGAAAACTAGGGAAATTATAACCAAGTCTGTAGTGAATGTATTGTACTAATGTTAATTTATTATGTTTGAACGTTGTACTAGGCTTATATATAAGGTTGTATAGAGTGTTGACTTGGAGGAAGCTGGGTGAAGGGTATACAGGAACTCTGTATTTGCAACTCTTATGAAGATCTAAAACTGTTTCAAAATAAATAGGCGTTTGAAAACAGGCTTATGACTACTTTTTCCAAACCATCAAATTTTAATTATACTAGAAATAATTTGCATTGCTTTACTTTTATTTACTTAAGATGTCATAAACCAAACTCATGATCTTCCTCTGCCTCTCTTCCAAGCCTGATTCTCTCCTGTGCTCCTGTCTCAGTAAATTGCACCACCATGTTCTCTCTCAGTTGTCCAACTAGGAAACAGAATCATCCTTGACTTTTCCTTCTCCCTTGCTTAGTGTTTATTTTTTATTTTTGTTGTCGAGAGAGAGAGAGAGAGAGAGAGAGAGAGAGAGAGTGTGTGTGTGCATGCAAGCAGGGGAGGGGCAGAGAGAGAAGAAGACTGAGGATCCAAAGAAGGTTCCACACTACCAGCAAAGAGGCCAATAAAGGGATCCAACTCATGAACTGTGAGATCACGACCTGAGCCAAAGTCTGACGCTTAACCGACTGAGCCACCCAGGCGCCCCTATAAGTTAAGTCTTAAAAAAAAAGAAGCTTGGGGGGATGTGGTACTTAGCAACATGGACACCAAAAGAGACAAGAAGGAAAGGTGTATAAATGGGGACAGGATGGCAGCAGAGAGTGAAGGAGGATGATTTTGGAAGAGATGGCATAAGAGTATATAAAATTGACCCATATTGGTTCTTAAAAGACATTAAGCTATTGATGATTGGAAATTAATAGGAATACTAAATATTTCTGTACTGTTGCTCATTAACCTATTCATATAGCAGCCTGTCAAGCATTCCCTATGGTGTTTGGGAATCCAAAGGCTTTTTAAAACTTTGCTTGCTGGATATTTATACTCTTACTGCTACGACTACTATCAACCCAATGACAAAGATATAAATGGACCTAATTCTTTTTGTCATATTTTTAAAATAAAAATTAATCAAAAGGATTATCTGACTTCCTTTTTGATATGAGAGAGCAGCACAACTGAAGATAGAATTTCATTTGGTCATGAAGCATAAAGAATCTGCTCTTCAAAGGAAATCAATTAATTTATTCATTCATGCATGTATTCTTTCTTTCAATAAAAAGTTATTGAGTAATGTATTTATTAAATGATTTAATGTAAGGAACTTGAAGAATAAGTAGAAGTTAGCAAAACAAAAAAGTGAACTTATATGATAAAAACACAAATAATAGTCATTCCCTCCCTTAAAACTACCTATGGCTTCCCACTTAGAATAAAACTTACACTTACTTCCACAGCCAAAAGTCCCTGCATGATTGGACCTCTATGTCTCCTACCATGTCCACCACTCTCCACTTGCCTTTCTGTTTCTTGATTGTATATAGCAACTTATTTTTCACTTTTTAAAAAAAAAATTTATTTTATTTTTTTTGAGAGGGAGAGTGGGAGGCACAGATTGAGAGAGAGAGTGGGAGGCACAGAGAGAGAGAGAGGGAGAATCCAAGCTGGTTCTCCACTGTCAGCTCAGAGCCTAACATGGGGCTTTAACTGTGAGATCATGACCTGAACCAAAACCATTCAGAAGCTTACCTGACTGAGCCATCCAGGGGCCCCTATTTTTCACCTTAAAGCTTTGTCTCTTATATACTGGAATGCATCCAATATGACTCCTTCATTTTTTTTTTCTTTAAATCTTCAGTAATCAATCTTCAGACAATGAAGTATGACCTCCTCCTTAATTATTCTGTCTGCACAAAATGTTCTGCCTTCCTATTCCCCTATCTTAAGTCAAATGTCACTCTCTAGAGATGCCCTCCCTGACAACTTTATCTAAGTAGACAGTTTTCTCCATAATAACTTATCACTACCTGTACTTATCTTGTTCATTTATTTGTTTGCCTGTTCTTTTCTGTCTTCCTTCATTAGCATTAAAGGTCCATGAGAGCAAGGACTTTGTCCTGTTCATTCCTATATCTCCAGTCCCTAGAAGAATGTCTGACACATATGGGCATTCAATAAATAATGTCTACCCTGAAGGATAAGATTTATATTTGAAATGTTTTAAACATTTTTTTTTAATTTATTTATTTTTGAGACAGAGATAGAGACAGAGTGTGAACGGGCAAGGGGCAGAGAGAGGGGGAGACACGGAATCTGAAGCAGGCTCCAGGCTCTGAGCTGTCAGCACAGAGCCCAACAATGGGGCTTGAACTCACAAACCATGAGATCATGACCTGAGCTGAAGTCAGACACCCATTCCTGACTGAGACACCCAGGCGCCCCTGAAATTTTTTTTAATATTTGAAATATTAAGCTCAATAGTACAAAGTTGATGCTCAACAAAATTAAATTCCTTTCTAATACACAGATGAGAGTGATCAATTCAGTCCCCTGATCAGCAAATATCTTACTCGTGTCATCTTGGATGTCGAAGATGTTGCATACTGTTATAAAGAAGCACATAGTAAAGAAATAATGACAGTGGGTGGGATATTCTCTTGTTGCTCCTCCTAATCCACCCTTCACTCTTTACCACTGTGCTCTCTTCCCTGGAACACTGACCTTTAGTACTGCTTCAAAGGTTTCCCTTTATTCTCTGGCATCTGACTGGGTTTGGCCAACGGAACCATTGGGAGATCAGAAAGTGAAAGAGTAAGGTTTTCCTGAGTTCCTTTACTGATGTCTTCAAGTTCCTGTTGGGGAGCCCTCTCCTATAGTTCTCTCCAGGCAGTGGTCACGTCATGCTGGGGACACTAGTATCCCTTGTTGGTTTCCCTGAACTGTGAACAGTGTCGACACTGTTGCAAACAGTCCTTCATAAAAATTTCCTCAATGAGAGTAGTGCCATCCCTCAAAATGGAACACCCATCTCTCTCCTGTTAGAACTCCAATACAGGCAGAATAAGAAAAAGTGGGCAGGATTAAAACATGGCCTTCAGCAACACAAAAGCAACAAAGGTAAAAGGAGCCATGGAGTGATAAGCACATCCCCAAATGTTTGATGGAGTCATGGAGCCATGGAGTCATAAGCGCGGCCCCAAATGTGTGTGCTCTGCTGCCTCCCATTTTTGTGTCTTTGGATCACTAGCGTCTGAGGTTGGATCCTCTAGAAGTAGACGCTGAGAAGAGTTAGGGTTTCAAGGGGTCACCACTAATGAAAGGAAGGGGGAGAAAGCCGGATTAGGGAAAAAGTGAAGTCAAACGATAGTGCAGGCTCTACAAAGCTTCAGTTAACCCAACAGGGAGCTCTTGAGTGAGGAATGCCTGTCAGAGTGTCCCAATTGGGCTGAAATGACCCCCACATTTTGTACTCTCTTCTCATTTATCTGCTAGATTTGCCAGATGACGCAGGAAAGGGCGATCTTGGGTAAGGTGGCTCTCTGCAGCTGAGGCAGACCTTGAAGTAGCTGTCTACCAGAGCCTGCCTGCTACCTGTACTCCGTGCAGCTAAGCAGAAGGTCTTACCTTGAAGAAGGAATATGGGAGGGCCATCTTTATGTTTTCCACACCAGTCTGAATCTTAATCTTTCTTGGACCTGTCTCTCACTACATACCTGTCTATCATGGGAACTGTTTTCAAAGGCTTTGTTCTAGTACCCCCTCCCTAGTAAAAACTATCCCAGCTTAATTAATTCAGCTTATCCCATGTAACTTCTAATCAAATATCTCTATCTTATGTATTTACAGAGTAACAGGCAGCTGGGTAAAGGAAATACGTTCTCATTTTAGGAAATCTGATGTACTAAGAGACAAGATAGTATTATACAGTATCAGAAATGACATCACTAAGCAGAAGAGTTACAGTATTCACGATTATGTCTTCACATTGTCAGAGAAAGGATTGCTCTGTGATATTATCTCTAAGATACTGAACATGTGTGGCTTTGATGGTTTATTTTTTAGCTTTATGCAGTAAGTACTCTTACTTCCTGTATGGTCTTTGAAGAATGTCATAGTTCTTCCAAATCAGTATTCCTGAGTGTTACCATGAAATCTTCCTCAGTAGCAGTATTATATTTTATTTATTAATTTTAAAAAGTTTTTATTTATTTTTTAAAATTTTATTTGAATCCAAGCAAGTTAATATAGTGTAGTCATGGTTTCAGGAATAGAATTTAGTGATTCATCACTTACATACAACACCCAGTGCTCAACCCAACAAGTGCCTTCCTTAGTGCCTATCACCCAGTTAGCCCATCCCCCACCCAACACTCTTCCAGCAAACCCCAGTTTGTTCTCTATTTAGTTAAGGGTCTTTTATGGTTTGCCTCCTTCTCTGTTTGTAACTTATTTTTTGTTCTCTTCTTGTATGTTCATCTGTTTTGTTTCCTAAATTCCACATATGAATGAAATGATATTTATCTTTCTCTGACTTATTTCAGGTTACATGTACACTCTAGTTCCATTCACATTGTTGCAAATGGCAAGATTTCATTCTTTTTGATTGCCAAGTGGTATTCCATTGTGTGTGTGTGTATCTGTGTGTATAATGTATATAATACATAATATATATAATTTATTTATTTTTAAATGTTTATTTATTTTCGAGAGAGAGAGAGAGAGAGAAAGAGAGAGAGAGGGAGAGGGAGAAAGAACCAGCAGGGGAGTGGCAGAGAGAAGAGACAGAGTATTGAGGCAAGCTCTGTGCCAACAGCAGAGGGCCCAATGTGGAGCTAGAACTCACAAACTGTGAGAACATAACTCGAGGTGAAATCAGACACTTAACTGACTGAGCCACCCAAGTGACCCTCCATTGTGATATATATACCACATCTTCTTTTATCCATTAGTCAGTCAACGGACATTTGGGTTCTCTCCATAATTTGGAAATTGTTGATAGTGTTGCTATAAACATTGGGGTGTATCTTCCCCTTCGAATCAATCAGCATTTTTGTATCCTTTGGATAAATACCTAGTAGTGCAATTGCTGGGTTGTAGGGTAGTTCTATTTTTTAATTTTTTTTTTAATTTTTAAAATGTTTTATTTATTTCTAGGAGAGAGAGAGAGAGAGAGCGTGAGCAGGGGAGGGTCAGAGAGAGAGGGAGTCACAGACAGAAACAGGCTCCAGGCTCTGAGCTGGCAGTCAGCACAGAGCCCGACGCGGGGCCCGAACCCACAAACCGCGAGATCATGACCTAAGCGAAAGTCGGACGCTTAACCGACTAAGCCACCCAGGCGCCCCATATTTTTTAATATTTTGAGGAAACTCCATACTGTTTTCCAGAGTGGCTGCACTCTGTTTGCATTCCCACCAGCAGTGCAAAAGTTTCCTCCTTCTCCGCATCCTTGTCAACATCTGTTGTTTCCTGAGTTGTTAATGTTAGCCTTTCTGACAGGTGTGAGCTGGTATCTCATTGTGGTTTTGATTTGTATTTCCCTGATGATGAGTGATGTTGAGCATCTTTTCATATGTCTGTTAGCCATCTAGATGTCTAGCAGTATTATATTTTAATGCTGATAACAACACTTGACCTGAAAAGTATATTAGCAACTAGATAATATCTAACTAGCATAATATGATAATCTTAATAGTGAAAGTTAATGCTTTGTTTCTCTTTTTAAAAATTTTTAATGTTTATTTATTTTTGAGAGACAGTGCGAGCAGGAGAGGGGCAGAGAGAGAGGGAGACACAGAATCCAAAGCAGGCTCCAAGCTCTGAGCTGTCAGCACAGTGTCTGATGCAGGGCTCAATCCCACAAACTGTGAGATCATGACCTGGGCTGAAGTCGAACACTTAAACCAACTGAGCCACCCAGGGCCCTGATGCTTTGGTTTCTTTAAAATAAATGTTCTTGGGGCACCTGGGTGGCTCAGTCTGTTGGGCATCCAACTTCAGCTCAGGTCATGATCTCACAGTTCGTAGGTTTGAGCCCCGTGTCAGGCTCTGCGCTGACAGCTAGCTCAGAGCCTGGAGCTTGCCTCAGATTCCGTGTCTCCCTCTCGCTCTGACTTTCCCTGCTCACGCTGCCTCTCTCTCTCAGAAATAAATAAAACATTAAAAATTAAAAAAAAAATGTTCTTATACCTTTTGTGTACCACCTCTTCACCTGGGTTTGTTAGAGATGGTTAATGGTATGCTACCACATTTCAGATATCTTGAAAATTATATACAATGAAATAATCTGAGTCCATTTTATAACAAGAAAGTGGGAACATTTTTAGTGAAGAAAATCTTCAGGCTGGTATCTTAGGCAAGAATTTTCTCCTGTTTTTCTTGACTCACATTTCCTTAAGGCCCATCAATAGAAAAATTTAAATTTAGCTGAGTTCTTAAGTTAAAACAAAATTAGGTGGCTGGCTGGCTCAGTTGGCAGAGCATGTGACTCTTGATCTTGGTGTTGTGAGTTCAAGCCCCATGCTGGGCATAGAGATTGCTTAAAATAAAAAAAAAGTCTTAAAAAACAAAATTAAATTAATTAGTTCAGAATTTAGCTGTGATGTCTTTAATATTGAATACAAAAAAGTTTAAAGAATATTAATATTAAATATTCTTGATTTGATATTATAAATTATGCGAATAATTTTGTGCCCAAGTTTGTCTTTGACAACCATTTCTAGACTTGTAGAAGTATTCAAGAAGCTAACCTAAATTTTTTGAGTGTGCACTTGTACAACTATGCAGTGTCCTGATTGCAAGCCAAATGATCCTCAAATTCATGCTCTATCAGATTCTTTCTAAAGATGTAAAAATCTCTGATCTAACAGAGGGGAATTCTTACTAAATTTTGTTTTTGCAAAACAGACAAAAAGACTGTTTTTGTTTTGTTTTGTTTTGTTTTTTTGTAGGATCCTTAATGAAAAGCCCCTCACTTTAGTTTGTTCAGGTGCTGGATATTTGTTTTATTTATGTCAGGCACTAGAGGGAAGTGTGGTGTCACACAACTGCTGTATTCTGCAAACCATATACACTGTGGCATGCCCAAATATAGGGAAGAGGTACAGCAAAGAAGGACTTAGAAGAATACTTTCTCAAGATTGAAATGGACACGTGTGGTTTCTTTAGATCTACTGAGATCTAGTGTTTTACATAGAAAGTCCCAATATAAGGCTTTGATCCTTTTTAAACAGTAACATTCAAGTAACTGATTTTCATAGCTTTATTGTTATTTTACAAGACCTGCCCCTGATTTTTTTTTGTTTATTTATTTTTGCTATGTCCTTAATTTTTTTTAAAGGCAAATAAGATAGAAAAGTACAAAGAAAAAGTGAACACAGCTTGGAATCATGCTATATATTCTTACCATTTGGGGAAAGATTCTTTCAGATATCTTTCTCCAGTGACAGAAATATGCAATTAAAAATTTTGTTTAACATTTATTCATTTTTTAGAGACAGAGAAAGACAGAGCACAAGTGGAGATGGGGCAGAGAGAGAAGGAGACACAGAATCTGAAGCAGGCTCCAGGCTCTGAGCTGTTAGTGGGGCTTGAACTCACAACCCATGAGATCATGAACTGAGATGAAGTCAGATGCTTAAGTCAGGGTGACTGAGCCACCCAGGTGCCCCAGAAATATGCAATTTTAAATACATGGAATAATACTGTACTTGTTGATTCTGGAATAGTTTTGTTGCAGATGGCAATAGACATCATTCTGTGACAGATGACTTGATTCTTGGTGGCATAGCAGTTATGAGTAGGGGGATTTGGAGTGCCTCAATTCATATTTCTTCTCTACTCACTATGTGACTATTGGCAAGTGATTTAATCCATCTCTGTGTACCTCAGTTTCCTCATATGCAAAATGGGGATGATAATATTACCAACCTTAGACAACTGACGTGGTAGTTAAATCGTATAATTAAGTGTTTAAGACAATATCTGGAACCTATGAAGTACTTACCACATTTTAACTATTCTTCTTCTTTTTTTAATGTTTATTAATTTATTTTGAAAGAGATTACAAACGCATCCGGGAGGGGCAGAGAAGGAGAGATAAAGAGTATCCTAAGCAGGTTCCACGTTGTCATCATAGAGCCCAATGTGGGGCTCAAACCCATGAACTGTGAGATCATGACCTGAGCTGAAATCAAGAGTCAGATGTTTTACCAAGTGAGCCACCCAGGTGCCCCAAATTATCTATTACTCTTAAAAGTTTCAACTTCATAGAAACACTGAAGGTTTTTAAAATATGAAAGTGGGACTTTTTTCAAATAACTTTCATCATATTTCAAAACCATGCTTTTAATATAAATTATTACTGCTTCTACATATAACTATATACTTTCTCTATTGATGTTGGTATTTGCATACTCAGTTTGTATTTATTACTTGATCTACCTAAAGACTTTGACAGAAAGAGATGAATTCTAAAACAGGTTTAAGAACTGTCCTATTGAATGCAAGGTACCTTTAAGTCAGAGAGTTCTACACAGGTCACTTTTACAATCCATGAGTCCAACTAAAAATCTCCGTTAATTATTAAACCATTATGTACTATCTGGATACCTGACACTGCAGATTGCGAACAGACAGCGTTTGTCCCTTTAGTCTAAACACCAATTGAAAAATGTAGTTATTAAGAGATTTTTAAAAAACCCAACATCTTCTTCTCTTAAATTTAGTAGAGAAAGTGGGGTATCTCTTGTTTTGACTGGCATATCTATGACAAAACAAATGGTTTAAATCTTGTTTGCGATTCCTGCTTGTTTTAGCATGGCGGAACTTGGAGTTCACAGAACTCTCCTTTTGGTAATTTCTCTGACAAATTGTCTGGAGGGCACAAAACTGCTGGCAGACTTTAAAAAATGTGGTGACTTGGAATGTGAAAGTAAGTTTGCTTTTCTTTTTTTTCCTTCTTTTCCTCTTAAACTGAGGTTCTGAAATGACAGAATATGTTTTTGTGGACATGTATGATAGAAGTAAGCATTAATATCATTGAGAAATATTTGCAATTATAAAATATACTTCACTAAAAAAAGAAAATGTTAGAAGCAAAGCATTTTGTAATAGTTTTTAACGTAAATATATGAAGGGACAAAGATCAGCCTGATATATAAATATATCAGAATTATAAAGATATTAATCCAGGCTTCAAAAACAAACAAATCAGTACTTTTCCTATTTTTTAAGATAGTTATAATTGATTTGTATTATTATCTAAACTTTATTAAACATTAATCATTTCTGTGTTCATTTACTATGTAAAAATATTGAAATCAGTGTTAGGAGTACATAATTTTATTTATATCCTTGAGTATTAAATTTCTCCTATGTTCTACAATGAAATATTAATTTTCATTTTACTGGTTAAGAAGTTATTTTCTGTTATTAGCATTATGGTGCAAAATGAATAGTATCATAATATATTACAACTGTTTTAATGTTTATTTATTTTAAAAATATTTTTTTTAATTATTTTTTTAATGTTTATTATTATGAGACAGAAGCACAGCATGAGCGGAGGAGGGGCAGAGAGAGAGGGAGACACAGAATCCGAAACAGGCTCCAGGCTCTGAGTTGTCAACACAGAGCCAGATGGGGGGCTCGAACCCTCGAACTGTGAGATTATGACCTGAGCCGAAGCCGGATGCTCAACTGACTGAGCCACCCAGGCGCCCCAAATGTTTATTTATTTTTGAGAGTGAAAGAGAGACAGAGAGTGTGCGGGGGAGGGACAGAGAGAGAGAGGGAGACACAGAATCTGAAGCAGGCCCCAGGCTCTGAGCTGTCAGCACAGAGCCCGATGCTGGGCTCGAACTCAAGAACTGTGAAATCATGACCTGAGCTGAAGTGAGACACAACTGAATGAGCCACCAGGTGCTCATACAACTATTTTAAATATGTTCTCTCTCCATTATGTGAAAATTATTTTTAATTTGTAATATGTAAATTAAAAATCCAAAATATTATTAGTAGAAATGTTATAAGTAAATTTTTTATGAGTAAACATTTTCCTTAATCATTTAGGTATATAATTTGACATATAGAGAAGATTTACCAGATGATGTTTTATAAGAGTCATAGTCTCTCTTTCCTTCTTTATTCCTCATTTTAGTTTCCTTAGGGCCAGAGACCAAACATGGAAAGGGAACATTCAAATTCATAGTAATTTATAATGTTATTTTAACTTTAACTGTATGCCTTAATCAAAATGTTTTACATATGTTAGTATAATTATAATAGATAATGTGTTATGTATATTACTTTATGTATTGAAGGGCTAGATCTAGTATATGTGGTTATGACCATTCATAGTTATTGAGGGCCTTTATGTGCTGGGTCTGGAGGGGTGGGAGCATATATCTAAGAATAAAATGAAATGTCAGATAAGTTTCTTGCCCTCCAGGAATTTTCATTCTAATGACAAGTCAACATGAAAAAGTAAATACCAATACCGCATAAGAATAATAGGTAATATTGAAGTTCAGAGAAGTGGCAGAACAGGCTGGACCAATTCAGGATGTCTCATAAAAGAAGTAGAATATGAATTGACCAGGAAGAGAGACTGAAGAGTTTCCAGGTGAAGGAAAGAGCAGAAAGAAAAAGCTCAGAAAATGGAAGGCAGATGTTGCAGTGAAAATAACAGTGCAAATCTGGCTCCACCATTTATCAGGTGTGTGACCAACTTTTTAAGGCTTAGTTAAAGGCTCATTCGTTAGATTGATGTAAGATTATTGACCTTATAGGCCTGTTTTGAGGATTTAATAGAATAAAGATATGAAAGAGCTATTATAATGCCTGAAATATACAGTAGTCCCCTTTACCCATGAGTCACTTTCCATGGTTCCAGTTACTTAATGTCCACCATGGTCCAGAAGTAGATGATCCTGCTCCTGACTACTCACAAGGTCAATAGTAGCCTAACGCTATGTCACAGTTCTTATCTCATTCACCTCACTTTATTTAATTTTATTTAGGCATTTTAGCATCTCACATCATTGCAAGAAGAGTAAGTACAGTAAAATAAGATATTTTGAGAAAGAGAGCACATAAATTGTATTTTAAAAAATTTTAATGTTTATTTTTAAGAGAGAGAGAGAACAGGGGAGGGTCAGAGAATTTGAAGCAGACTCCAGGCTCTGAGCTGTCAGCACAGAGCCCAACACTCAAACTCATGAACCATGAGATCATGACCTGAGCTGAAGTCGGACGCTTAATCGACTGAGCCACTTAGGCACCCCAGTATCACATAACTTTTACTACAGTAAATTTTTATAACTGTTCAATTTTATTAGTTATTGTTTTTAATCTCTTACTGTACTTAACTTAGAAATTAAACTTTATTATATGTATGTATACATAGGGGAAAACAAAGTATGTAGGGTTTGGCCCTATCTGTGGTTTCAGACACAGCGGTCCTGGAATGTATCTCCACCAGATAAGGGGGACTACTATAGTAGGTACCAGGAAGAAATGAATCATCTTTGCCTTTCCTTCCTGACAAGAATGATAATAACATATTTCAGGGACAATGGTTAGATGAACTTGACTGTAAAGGAATAAGAGGAAGTCATTTTAAATAAGGAAGAGGGCCAGGTTATTAGGATAGCCTTGGATACCAAAGAGCTTAGAACTGACCCTGTGTACAGTGGGAAATCTATGTAGATTTTGAGGTGATGAATGATATGAAGCAATTAGCACTTGGAAATACATAGGATAGACTAGAGGGGGGCAAGATGGAAGGAAGAGAAATAACATTTTAATTTAAATTGTGTTTTTCTTCACATGTTTACATAGCTTTAATAAGCAGAGTCTCAGCCATGAGAGATTACAGAGGACCAGACTGCCGATACTTGAACTTCACTAAGGGAGAAGAGATATCTGTTTATGTTAAACTTGCAGGAGAACGGGAAGATTTGTGGGCAGGAAGTGTAAGTATCTAGTCTTAAAAACTGAATGTAGAGTAAATGACTAGCTTGCACAAAATATCTATTTTTCATCTCTAAAGGAACTTTAATAATTTCTAAGCACTTTACATATACAACATACATGTAATATATATTTGAAATATTTATTAATTTAAATAGTTAACACATTTAAACAAAAATGGTAAGGTTCAGTCCTGGTTTCAGAATTTCTATAAAAGTAGTGTTTTGGGAAGGCAGTCTGGTTGGGATAGAGAACTTAAGGGTGACTCGAAATTATTTTTATGTAATATGCATAGTTTTTGAACTTAGGTTTTATATTTACTTGGAGAATAAAATTACTTTAAAGCTTCCAGTGGAGATTTTGGCACATCTAGGCAACAGCAATGATACTTAGATGCTGCCAGTGGCCAAGTTTAAGAGAGACTGGGAAGTTTCACTTAATCAGATTAAAAGACAGGTCTCCCTGGGCAAGTAAATGACAGAGTTCTTATTGAAGAGATCCTCAGAAAGATTAGTATCCTAGAGAAGCAAAGTATATGAATTTTTCATGAAAAACAACAATTACTGGGAGAGCCTTTAATTTGGCCCAAAGTCCTAATATGTTGAAATTCCTAGAAGTCTGAATCATCTTTCTAAATATATAACATAGGAACATTGATAATTAATGTTTTCAGTTGGAAATGTTTGTATTTTTGATTGTATCATTATGCTTTATAATTAAGAGATGCTATGATAAGCAATTTTACTCCCAAGCTGAACAAGCATGACCAACCTGATGCGTACATCATTTCCATTTTGAATATGCATCAGATTTCTCTGTGGTGTAGCCTCTGTGATCACTATTTGAAGGAGCAGATTCTATGTGGATCTACTCTGTTTTTTAGCAGCAGGGGCTGTGACTGAACTGCTGACTATCAATGGCCAGAATGATTTGGCTTCTTTTTTTTTTTTTTTTTTTTTATTTCTAGGNGTGAGCAGGGGAGGGTCAGAGAGAGAGGGAGTCACAGATTGAAACAGGCTCCAGGCTCTGAGCTGGCAGTCAGCACAGAGCCCGACGCGGGGCTCTAATCCACGAACCGCGAGATCATGACCTAAGCGAAAGTCGGACGCTTAACCGACTAAGCCACCCAGGCGCCCCACAGAATGATTTGGCTTCTATAGTTTCCAAGAGTCCTTACTGCTTATGGTCCCTTAAACATGCCAATGTATGTCTTTGAACACATTAGAGGCAATCAATGCAGCTTTTAGAAAAATGACACAGTAGGTATCATAAGAGAAAAAGAAAGCATTTTCTTGCTTACTATGTGTGAAAATGATAGTTCCACACAAAAGCGGCATGTAAGGTGTGGACCAGGGTGAAGTTTCAAGCATACTTAGTTTTATGCATTAGGTGATTAGCCCAGGCAGGCAGCTGTTTAAGAGACCACAATTTAAGAGCTACTGGCAAAATTAGGTTCAATAGTTATTATTGCTTTGATCATTCTTCCTTGTTAATCTTCATTCTTCATTTTGGTAGAAAGGAAAGGACTTTGGATATTTTCCCAGAGATGCAGTCCAGACTGAAGAGGTATTCATATCTGAGGAAGTTCAGATATCAACTAAAGTGAGTATTAAGCACATTTCAGTGTTAATTGCATTTAAATTTTCTTGGCTAAAACAGTTTTCTGTAGTATAAGTGTCTATTGGTTAAGTATTTTGTATAGTGAATACAGAAAATAGTTGGTCTGGGAACTCTAAGAATAGTTTGAATATGTGAATAAAATTAGGTTAAGACAAAGTTGATGACAGGCATATTGCTTTCTGAAAAATTAGCAGACAGGTAGTAGAGTATAGTGGTTAAGAACATAGATTCTGGAGGTAGACTGAGTTCAAAGCTTGACTATGGCTTTTGTGACTTAATGTTCTCATCTGTAAAATGAGGATAATGATTTTAGTATAGTGCTACTTCACAAATTTATGGGGAAAGATGAACATATGTAAAGTACATAGAACAGTAGTAATGGCTATATAAGTGTTAGATATTATTACTAAAGTTATTATCCTACTGGGAAAAAATTTATTTCCCATCTCTTCCTCTGGGTCTTATATCTGTGCAACCTCTTTTGCTCTTGAGTTTTAAGTGAGCTTGATAATGTTGGGTTTGATAATGCTGGGCTTGATAATGAGAAAGGGAATCAGAAGGTGACTTTTCACTTAATTTTTAAAATATTTATTTATTTAAAGTTTTATTTTTAGTTATTTTGAGAGAGAGAGAGAGAGAGAGAGCACGAGCTGGGGAGGGACAGAGAAGGAGGGAGGGAGGGAGGGGGAGAGAGAGAGAGAGAGAGAGAGAGAGAGAGAATCCCAAGCAGGCTCTGCACTCTTAATGCGGGGTTCAAACTTAGAAGCCATGAGATCATGACCAGAGGTAAAATCAAGAGTCGATGCCCAACTGACTGAGCCAGCCAGGCTTCCTCAGAAGGTAACTTTTCAAAATGTGAGTCTGATTGGCCCATTTAATTCAGTTTCTAGGTTAAGGCAACCCCCCTTAAATAAGGTCAGTGTGAAGTGAGTCAGGCCAGTCAAGCGAACTGTTTATTATCTGGCTCTTTCCCAGCATAAATTCTGGGATTAACAGTCAATTTACTGTATAATTACTGGTACTGTCAGTTTTTTGTGTTTTGTTTTTTGTTCTTAAAGACAGAATTCTCTTTTACTTTTATTTACTTATTTTTTAAGTAGGCTCCATGCCTAACATGGGGCTTGAACTTATGGTCCTGAGATCAAGAGTCACATTCTCTACAGACAAAGCTAGCCAGGTGTCTCTGATCCTGTAAGTTTTATCTCCAAAATATATCTGGAGTATATTCTCTTCTCGTCATTTTCACTCTCCTCATAATCCTAATACAAGGCCTCATCATTTCTTAATTAGAATACTAAAATAGGAACACCTAGGTGGCTCAGTCAGTTAAGCATCTTCTAACTCCTGATCTCAGCTCAGGTCTTTCTGATCTCAGGGTTGTAAGTTCAAGCCCCAAGTTGGGCTCTGTTCTGAGTGTGAAGCCTAGTTGGGAAAAAAAATAATACTACAATAGCCTTCTAAGTGGTTTCCTTGTCTCTACATTTGCTCTCTTCCAATTCATTCTCCAAACAGCAATGGGTCACATGGGAACAAAAACCAACCAACCAACCAAACAATATGTGTGTGTGTGTGTGTGTGTGTGTGTGTGTGTGTGTGTGTATGTGTTTCAGATGTCATTCCTATAGATGTGATGTAGTTGCAACAAAGGTCTCAGTTGATTCCACAAGAATCTCTGAACCTGGGATGGCCTTTCAGAATTGTCTTGAATAGAGGCAAGGTGTTGGGTCTTTTTCCCTTTGCATTACTGGGTCATCTGGGGTAGTGTTACTTGGGCTAGGTTAGGCTAGTGTTTACTATAGACAGTTACTATTCCAAGCATTTCATTCATCTAATCTTCACAACACAACACCCCTATAAAGTAGGTACTGTCATTATTCCACTTTACAGATGACGAGACTGATGCATAGAAAGGTCATATAATTCACTCAAGATCACAGAGATGACCTTGGCAGGGTCATGATTTAAACCCAGATGGTTGGCTCCAGAGTCTATTCTCAAGTACTTACTAGAATGCAGAGCCGAAAACATTGTAAAATGTCAATTTTGAAGTTTACTTTTTAAAAGTTCTGAACCTTATTCTCATTTCATAATGATCATATCCAAAGAGCAGCACATATCATTGTTTCATACCTTCAGATTAAAAAATAACAACTTTGGAGTACTTGGCTGACACAGTCAGTAGAGCATATGACTCTTGATCTCTGGGTTGTGAGTTCAATCCCCACATTGGGTATGGAGACTACTTAAAATTTTAAAAAAATAGTAATTATAATAATAACTTCACCATTTTTCTTCTTGATTATTTGGTTGTTCTGTGAGATGAACAAGAGGATTCCCCACCTCAATTCGCTATATGTAATGTCTCAATAAAAGAAGTCTAAATGTTTTAGTGCAACATTTAACCAGGCCTTCATGCTTTACAGTCTCTGGTCTGTCTGAGCTATCACCATGTGCTGTAAAATTCCCCTCTCTTAAATCACCATGCATCTGCATGTGCCTGTTCAGTGCACTCTTAGGAGAAGCAAGATTTTGTGGACATGTATACCTTTTCATCAGGACTTTATTTTCAGAATATACTCAAAGCCTTGATTTATCATTTAGGTTTATATCATTGATCCTGGGAAGTCAATTGTGATATAAATATTTGAGATTAGGAGATCTGATTTTAGTTTATGCGGTGTGTTGAGCTAGTTTTATGGTCTTGGGAAAATCATAGTCATCCATTTTAAATGATTTAGGGATAAATAAGGAATTTTAGTGTATTTATGTCAATCATAATTTTTTTTTCTGTTAGGAATCTGATTTTCTTTGTCTTCTTGGAGTAAGCTACGCATTTGAAAATGAAGACAGTGAATTAAATAGTGATGATGGCAAAAATATATATCCTTATGAAGAAGATAAAGACCAAAAATTTAGTGTATCTGAAAGTGATTTTCAGACAGAATCTGGATTTTATTCAACTTCTGAAAGTATTTTGTTTGAAGATCAGTTTCCAGCATCAGAGGCTCCTGAAGATATCAGAAGTTCTAGGGAATCAAAAAACTGGGAAGGAGTGGAAGCTGGAAGTCTGGAAGAGGATTCTATTCCAGAAGTGGATCATATCCTACCATCCTCAACTGTGTCTGAAGTGAAAGGATGGTTTGGATTTGGAAGAGAACAAGCTGAAGGAAAGACTTTTGAATCGGTTATTGAATCTCTAGAAGAAAGTTCATTTCCAAGTAGAAAAATAGCAGGAGAAAATGAGAATGACCTAGAGGAATTAAATAATGATGAGTCCCAAACAGAACAAAATCAAGAACCAGAATCGGAATTCATTTCAGTGCCAAAGAAAGAGTCTGAATCAGGTTCCATCAGTCCTCAAACCACTGGTTGGTTTGGAGGTGGTTTTACAAGTTATTTAGGTTTTGGAGGTGAGGATACAGGGCTTGAATTATTGTCCAAAGAAAGCAGTCCACCACTACAAGATGCTCCTAATTCCATATCATCTGAGGAAGAACCCACAGTTCCATGTACAGAAATATTAACAGAAAAAGAAGACACAATCACCAATGATAGCTCAAATTGGTTTGATTTTGGTTTCGGTATGCTAGGCTTTGTATATACTAATGAAGATAAAATTATATCAGATGATGGAAAAAGTGAAGAAGGAAGTGGAGGAGAGAAACACGAACATCTTCCAAAAAGTAAATTTGACCCTGATAAGGAACAAGAAATAAATACAATAAAAAATATGGGAACTGAAGATCAAGTAGAGAATGAAAGAGTCTTAGAGAAAACAGATGATTCTGATACTTTACCATATTTTAAAAAGTTCTTCTATAATTTTGACAATCCTTGGAACTTCCAGGACATTCCAAAGGAAACAGAGTTGCCATCCCCTAAACAGACACAGGATGAAAATAATGTAGCTGAAAATGATGAAACAGAAGAATTTTCAGTTGAAAATGATCAAACAGATAATATGAAAGTTATGATGCTGAAAAGCAGACACGGTCAGTCAGGTTGGTATAAAAATATCAGTTATGTAACTTATTTTTTAACATAATTTATTCTTATAAGTACAAATCAGATAAAGAAAACCCAGAAATCCATGTTTCTCAGCATATTCAATAATCAACAACAATCTTATCAAGTACCCTTTTATTAATTTCTGGTTTACTCTGGGAATTAGATCTTAATATTATAAAATAAAATACCAAGGTAAAAAGAATGATTGGCAATACATAGATATTCCAAGAAGATCTTAAGGTATTTTACAAAACATTTAAATTTTTATCAAAGTCGTATATGTAAACAGGTTTAAAAATATAAGTAGTGCTATGCTTGTTCTTTTTATACAAAAGCAATTTGTTGCCTCTGTCCACCTCTACTCTTTCTGTCCCAGGGACAAGAATTTTTCTTTCCTTTTTTTTGTTTTGAAGCAAATTTCTTTCAGTATTTATCTCTATTTTCAAAATAGAATCTTTACATTGTTCTGCTTTGATTAATCAGTTTTAGACAATGTCCACTGACTTTCTATTTTGGTAAATGAGAACTTCTTTTTTTTAAAAAATTTTTAATATAGTTTATTTTTGAGACAAGGAGAGACAGAGCATGATTGGGGGATGCGCAGAGAGAGAGGGAGTCAGCAGAATCCGAAACAGGCTCCAGGCTCTGAGCTGTCAGCACAGAGCCCAATGGGGGGCTCCAACCCATGAACTGTGAGATCTGATCTGAGCCTAAGTCAGATGCTTAACCGACGGAGCCACCCAGGTGCCCAATGTAAATGAGAATTTCTGTTCATTTACATTAACTTTTAAATTTATGAACCCCTTCCCAATATAACTATATTTTAACAGTTTTCTGTCAGTTCTGGGAGCTAACCAGAAAGCTATGGAAAATGGCAGAGCAGGGGTGCCTGGATGGCATAGTCGGTTAAGTGTCCGACTTTGGCTCAGGTCATGATCTCACAGTTCATGGGTTTGAGCCCCGCATTGGGTTCCATGCAGGCAGCCTGGAGCCTGTTTCAGATTCTGTGTCTCCCTCTCTCTCTGCCCGCTCATCCTCTGTCTCTCTCTTTCAAAAATAAATAAAAAGTATAAAAAATTTATTAAGAAAACGGCAGAGTATCAGAGGATACTTCTAGATCTAGACATCTAGGTATACAGCAATTCCTATGATTAGAAATGTGGATTCTATTTTAAATAAAAATTATATAACGTGACTTTCTCACATCTCCATTCTGAAGTCTCTCTGATGGACAGATTAGAAACTGCAAATACTGGCCAATAAAACAGGAACAACTGAACCTTAGAATGACAGACAACTTTTCATAAGAAGAGATCAACAATGTTGCAAACTCAGAAGGAAACACATTTAATTTCCATTAGATATGATTGATTTTCTTGAATTTTCAGAAGAACTGTATGTCATTTCTTAATATTCTTCAAAATGTGAGCTCTTAACTGGATTAATACCTTCAACCGGAATGTAGACTTAGATTTTTACTCTTTGCTAACTGAGAGAGGGGTAGGTGTGTTGCTCTCTCATGACTAAAATTATAGATTGTCAAAGACTGAAGAGGAAATGATTTTGTTCTACACTTGTTAGATCCTAAAGGAATATTTGTAAAAAGCAGATAAGAGTAACTGGGGAGAATAAATAAGGCTAAAATAAAGCAAAACAATATAAAGTCCTGAAATAAAGGAGATTCAAAATATAGAAATATGAAAATATTTTAGAGCATATTTATAGAAACTCCAAGGCATACTATCACTTTAGTAGAATTTATTTATTATTTCATATAGTGATGCTAGGAGAATTTCTTTCTTTTTTTAAATTTCTTTTATTTCTTTTTAATTTATTTCCAAGTTAGTTAGCATATATTACAATAATGATTTCAGGAGTAGATTCCAGTGATTCATCCCCTACATACAATACCCACTGCTTATCGCAGCAAATGTCTTCCTTAATGTCTCTTGCCCATTTAGCCCATCCCCCCTCCCACAACCCCTCCAGCAATCCTCAGTTTGTTCTCTATATTTAAGAGTCTCTTATGTTTTGTCCCCTTCCCTGTTTTTATATTATTTTTGCGAGAATTTCTAAATATGAACATGGGAGAACAATCATATGAGGATAGGACATTTATGCAATTACAACTAATTTTGAGGGACTTTGATGAAAATATTAGGAAATTCCTTTAAGTGTCTAAAAAAGATAGGTCATTCTATGTAAATAAAGTAGATTATTCCAAAATATTATATTAATTAAATGAAAAACAAACTGGGGTCCTGTAAAATTTAATTATTTTTTGAATCTTACTTTCTCTCTTTTTATTTCTTTCTTCCTTCCTTTCTCTTTCAAGAGAGATAGAGAGCAAGCTGGAAAGGGGAAAAGAGAGAGGAGACAGAATTCCAAGCAGGCTCTTCACTGTCATCACAGAGTCCTATGATGTGAGGCTCAAACTCACAAACTACAAGACCACCATCTGAGCCGAAGGCAAGAGTCGGACACTCAACTGACTGAGCCACCTAGGCTCCCCTAAAGTTTATTTTTTAAAAAGTAATACTAAAAGGATTCAGATAAATCCATAGGCCCTACTTTCTGGCCATTGGAGAAATAGCTACAGCAGCCAATATTTTCAGATATTTTCAACAACTCTTTTAGGAAATAGCAAGTGAAAACTTGCCTTAATCAGAAAGATTAAATTAAAAAAATGAATCACTGATCTTAAATCAATATTTATGAAAACCTGACACCTGAGATAACCAGATTTACAGGAAAACTAATATACTGATAGAAGTATCTACAAAACAGATAAATTAGGGAAGTTATTTATATTGCAATATTAACTATTCTATAAAAGGACTCCAATTGAACTTATTTAAATGAATTCTTCAAATATAGTTAAATATAAAAAGCTCTTCATTATGTTATTTGACTTAAAATTCTGTATATAAACAATTGTAAGAAAGGCATATCTGTATCTAATGTAAATCTCTTTTTTAAAATGTTTATTTATTTTGAGAGAGTGTGTATGTACGTGTGCAGAAGTGTGCACTAGTGGGGTGGGGGCAGAGAGAGTGGGAGAGAATCTTTTTTTTTTCCTTAAATTTTTTTTTTTAATGTTTTATTTATTTCCAGGAGAGAGAGAGAGAGAGAGACAGCGTGAGCAGGGGAGGGCCAGAGAGAGAGGGAGTCACAGGCTGAAACAGGGTCCAGGCTCTGAGCCGGCAGTCAGCACAGAGCCCGACGCGGGGCTCGAACCCACGAACCGCGAGATCATGACCTAAGCGAAAGTCAGACGCCCAACCGACTAAGCCACCCAGGCGCCCCGAGAGTGGGAGAGAATCTTAAGTGGGCTCCTTGCTGTCTGCACTGAGCCCCATGTGGGGCTCAATCTCAAACCAGGAGATCATGACCTGAGCCAAAATCAAGAGTTGGACCACCAAGATGCCCTTGTATCTAATATAAATCTTAAAGCTTTGGTTTAAGTCATGTGAAAATAATACCCTGAAATTAATTAAATTAATTAATTAAATACAAAAATATTATAGGAAGTATTCATTTTTCTTAACATATGTATTTATTTTAAATAAATTAAAATTTATAATTTAATTTAACTGCAATTTAATATTGCAGTTAAAACAATATTTTTAAAGAATTTAGACACAAGTTTCAGTGTAATTAATAACAGAATAAGCCTTTTTTCCCCCTAATGCCATTAAACATCATTGTATATCAGTGAGTCCTGCATTTACAACAGTCCCATTGTATTCAGGTTCCTGAGTTGATTGCTTATTTTTAACTTTAATGTCCACTGATGACATTAAATTACTGATATGTGTTTGCCTACTTGGGAGTTTCATCTTTTGAACAAGGCTAAATAAGTGACAGCATCAAAGTGCTATGTTAAACTCATAATTGAAAGAACAGTAGACACTGAATAATTGTCTTATTGATCTTTAATATTGCTTTTCAGAATTGCATTGATACTTTCCTATTCTTGTCTTAAAAAGTAACTGAGCATCTGACCCTTGGTTTCGGCTCAGGTCATGATCTCAAGATTTGTAGGTTCGAGCTGTGCAAGAGGCTCTGTGCTGATAGTGCAGAGCCTGCTTGGGATTTTCTGTTTCTGTCTCTGTCTCTCTCTCTCTCTGCCCCTACCCTGCTCATGTTCGTTCTTTCTGTCTCTCTCTTTCTCTCTCTCAAAATAAAGAAGTAAACTTAAAAACAAAAAAGTAACTGAAGTAAATCCTACATTTTACCTGAATACTATACTTCAGGCTAGGACTGATTAGAACCTTTTTTCCCCTTTAACTCTGATTAGTTAATTCAGCAGGCTTTGTGCAGACAGCAGAGAGCCCTATGTGGTGCTAGAACTCAAAAACTGTAAGATTTTTCGAAATTTTGAAACTACCTGATTCAAAGTTGGGAAGCTTAACCAGCTGAACCACCTAGGTGCCCCAAGGATAATCCTTTTAAAATGAAGGTTCTCAAAAGATGTGCATATATATTTTCATTCTAAATTTGAAGCCAGGTATATTATCATTTAAAGGTATATGTCATTTAAATATTTAATATGTAGGATAAAACCAGAAAAATCAGAAATATTTTAAATCTCTATTAGCCTTGTTACACTGAAATGCAAAATAAAACTTAGATAATTTTTTTCTCTGATAGTGTAGATTTATGACTTCTGTAAAAAAGCAGTGATAAGATTTATAATTTTTTGAATTCCTTCTCAAATTATGATACACAATGAAGCAATATGTTAATTTCATGAGATCACCAAATTAAGAAAAAGTGTAGCTTTACTTTTGCCAGATACATTAATATGTATGGATGAAATCCAAAACATGATTTAGTACTGATTTTAATATTTACTTATTTTTGAAGAGTGAGAGAAACAGTGAGAGCAGAAGAGGGGCGGAGAGAGAGACACAAACAGAATCCAAAGCAGGCTCCAGGCTCTGAGTTATGAGCACAGAGCCCGATGTGGGGCTCGGACCCACAAACTGTGAAATTATGACCTGAACCAAAGTTGGACACTTAACCAACTGAGCCACCCAGGTGCCCCAATATTGATTTTAATTTGATTTCTCAGCACAACTTTATGGTGTTACTGGGTCTGAAAGTGAAAATAAGCATATACTTGTATATACTCATGGAAGAATGTATTTTACTAACAGTTGAATGAGAATATCTTGAGATTTTTTACTTTTATATTCTACCTAAAAATATCAGTATTTTCCCTATTTAGCCAACATAAACATACAAAATGTTATTTTTATGCTGTCAATCTTTTCTTAATTGCCCAAATAAATATTGATGTCAAGAATATAGTATGAAAAAAAAAAAAGAGAATATAGTATGAACTTATATTATCTATATATGTTTTACACACCACATTCTAGTAAATTAGTGAATAATATAATGTGTTTTAAAATATAAAACATCCTATGGGGTCCCTGGGTGGCTCAGTCAGTTAAGTGTAGGACTTTGGCTCAGGTCATGATCTCAAGGTTTGTGGGTTCAAGCCCCATGTCAGGCTCTGTGCTGATAGCTCAGAGCCTGGAACCTGCTTCAGACTCTGTGTCTCCCTCTCTCTCTGTCCCTCCTCTGTTCATGCTTTGTCTCTCTCTGTCTCTCAAAAATAAATAACATTAAGAAATTTAAAAAATGCAAACTTCAGAATCTTAAATAAAATATAAAATGTCTTATAATTATTAACCAATAAGGATTGCTCTCAATCATATTTTTCAAAATTTTTACTTGATATAAAGGATGTATTTGATTTTTAGGATTTAAAAAGCTTCTATTTATTCATTTTTCTAATATTATTCTATTTTTTAATTATTCTATTTTCTAATATTATTCTATTTTTCTAATATACCTGCTGGATAATATGACATGATATATACAGACATGGGATGAAGGGGGAAACAAAAATTGGACTTTGAAATTAACAAAGCTCCAAGGGAGTGTAAATAGTACAATACCTGAGATTTGACTGGTACCTTTGCATTTTCAAATTTGTTTTAAATATACTAAGACTATGGGTACCTTTCTGTGCAAATAGCTAATATAGTTTCTTTGGTAGTAGGAGGTTTTTTCTTTTTTGGAGCAATCTCATTAAAAGTTTGAGTAATAATGGCTTTTCTATTTAATAGTACATCGTGGCAAATATGGATTGTAGATATGCATGATCCAGTGGACTAGATTTCAGAACTTGGAAGTTAATTGCTGTAAACTTTAATAGTGCCTTTCTTTGTTTAACTGGCTCAGTTTGTTCTATTTATTAAATGGAGTAGGTGGTTATGGAGGATATTATTACACTTGTTTCAGCAACTACTATAGATATGGTGATTACAGCAACCAGCAAAATGGTTATAGGAAAGTATCCAGGCAAAGTGGTCATCAAAATAGCTACTGACCGCACTAAATTATTTCATTTGCACCTCATCCCCAACAGGTGGTGTATCAGTATTTTCCAATTTTAAGATTCATTTGAAGGTGGCTCTTGCCACCTGCTAATAGCAGTTCAAATTATATTTTTTGTAAGAAGTGCCCAAGTGAAAGTATGATGTTGAGTCCCTCTGAAGTTAATTCTGAGTTCTCATTAAAAGAAATTTACTTTCATTGGGGCACCTGGATGGCTCAGTCCGTTAAGCATCTGACTTGGGCTCAGGTCATTCTCTCTCTCTCAAAAATAAATTAAAATTAAAACAAATAAAAAGTAAATTTACTTTGTTTTATTTCTTAATTGCTATGCTTCTGAATCAATTTATGTTTTATGCGCACCCTCCCACTATTGTAGAGCAAGTATTGTGGTAAAACCCCCAGTGTGACAATGTCATGATGTGATAGGGTCTTACTGTTTTTTTTTTAAATAAATCCTTTTGTATAAAAAATAAGACTATAGATACTGTAAATAATTTTGGTCATTTTGACTCTTTCTGGTTCTTTAACAGATTAAGTAAGAAAAATTTATCTTAACCAATTTTCTTGAATGGTGGGGACATATATTTTTGCAATAGCATTACCATATTATACTTTCTTGGATAACACATATATCTAAAGAGAATGAAATCCTATGGAGAACTATTTAATGTCTTATTCTTAGTCATAAGCTTATATAATAGCACAACAACATTTTTGTTGACAGTTCTGTTAGTTTTTCTTTTAATAATTTTTAGGACAAAAAGGCAATGTAGAGAATAGAATTGTATACAGTTTAAAAAATTTTTCCTTGGTAAAAGAATAAAGAAAAGCATTGTGGTAGGCTAAATAATGACCATTCAGAAATGTTCATGTTTTAATTCCCAAATCCTGTGAATATGCTATTTGACATGGTAAAATGTCACATTAGTTGTGAGGAGAGATTATCCTAGTGGGCCCAATATAATCACAAGGTTTGTTACAGGTGGAAGGAAGGAGGGTCAGAATAAGAGAGAGGTTACATGATGCTCTACTGCTGACTTTGAATAGAAAAGAAGGAGCCATGAGCTAAGGGACGCAGGTAGCCTCAAAAAAGTAGAAAAGACAAGAATTCCTCCTCTAGAGCCTCAGAAAGAACACAAACCTGCCAACACCCTGGTTTTATGACTTTTGGTCTCCAGAACTCTAAGAGAATATATTTGTATTGTTTAAGGCACTAAGTCTGTGGTAATTAATTACATTAGCAGTAGGAACTAATGCAAGCTGAAATTTATGTTTTCAGGAATTCTTTCCATAAGGAATTATCACAATGACTACAAAAATTCAAAGAATGGCCTACCTAAAACAAAAGGAAGCCCACAACAAAACTTCCTAAACAATTCTATATTTATTCACAGATATGGTCTCTGAAATAGAGTTACCTGCGAGAATTCATAAAGAAGTACATTTCAAGACTCCATCTTCTAAAAATAATGATGAAAAATCAAAAACATCACTAGATACTGAAGGACCTGCTCAGGGGGAGATAGACAGATCTGTGGAAAATACCCTCCCAAACAGTCAAAAGTTTTCAACTGATTACTCTTTGTATTCTCAAAAAGGTAAGAAACAAGTTATTTGTTGTCTAATACAGCAATTAAGGAGGAAATTAGATTCAAAAGTTACATCACACCAAGTATGAACATATTTTTATTTATAAATTGACAGAAGATGCTTCTGAGTATCAAATTCTGCAATACTTATTTCAAGTTGACATTTATGATTTCATGAAGTCTGCCTTTTCATCAATTATAATTCTTACAGAAAGGGTAAGTTGATCTTTTAAATCTTTTGCAATAATTTTACCTGTTTTTCTAAATATAGGAGTGGCTGAAATAATGTTTAAGTGAATTCTCTTATGCAAATGTTACACAATGTTGGTCTTTCTACAAAATCTTACATGTAGGATTTCTCCTTACATGAATGCTTTGTTGCATGGATATTGTTAAGGATTTTTTTTTAAACTTTCCTTAAGTTTAGTTGACCATGAGAATTGATTTTTTTCCCTATTTTCTTCTCTTTTTTTCAAATCAAGGAGAATGATACTAAATGAATTAGCTTGGAAATAATAGGAGCTAAAATGAATTGTAAGCAAATTATTAATATCTGAATGATAGCTGTGATCTCAAAATGGTACATTATGAGAATCTTACAAAAGCAACAGATACCTCAAAATTTAACCAAGCAATAACAAAAATTCTAAAATCTGTCCACTTAAAAAAATGTTTATTTACTTATTTTTGAGAGGGGGGCACAAAGAGAGAGGGAGAGAGAACCACAGAGCCCAATGCAGGGCTCAATCTCACAAACTGAGATCATGACCTGAGCTGAAATCATCCCAGGGTCATGAGTTTGAGCCCCACATCTACATTAAGAGTGCAGAGCCTGCTTGGGATTCTCTCTCTCTCTCTCTCTCTCTCTCTCTCTCTCTCCCCCTCCCCTGGTTGTGCTTGCTCTCTCTCAAAATAAATAAGTAAACTTAAAAAAAATAAAATAAAATTTTAAAAGGAAGAGTTATTGCATTAGTTTAGGAAATAAATAGTATATAAACTCAAATGAAATAAGTGAAGCGTAGGTGAAGACAAGAACGTGGGCGCCTGGTTGGCTCAGTCATTTGAGCGTTGGACTTTGGCTCAGGTCTTGATTTCACGGTTCTTGGGTTTGAGCCCACATCCGGCTCTGTGCTGACATCTAGCTCAGAGCCTGGAGCCTGTTTCGGATTCTGTATTTCCCTCTCTCTCTGACCTTTCCCTGCTCACGCTGCCTCTCTCTCTCTCTCTCTCTCTCTCTCTCAGAAATAAATAAAACATTAAAAAAAAAAAAGACGAGAACTGTAACCAACTAGAGTGTGTACACTTTCTCCAAAGGACGTAGTCACTATTTACCTTTAGCCTGGTTTTGCCAGATCTTTTGGTATTTCAAGAAAAGTGGAGATCTGGATATTTTGTGTGAAATCTCTTGATTTTTAAGGTTAGCAAATATTCATATTAAAAAGAAATAGGGGCCCCGGGTGGCTTAGTCGGTTAAGCGTCCGACTTTCGCTTAGGTCATGATCTCTCGGTTCGTGGGTTCGGGCCCCGCGTCGGGCTCTGTGCTGACTGCCAGCTCAGAGCCTGGAGCCTGTTTCAGTCTGTGACTCCCTCTCTCTCTGACCCTCCCCTGCTCACGCTGTCTCTCTCTCTCCCCCCTAGAAATAAATAAAAAAACATTAAAAAAAAAGTTTTAAAAAGAAATAATAGGGGTCACCTGGATTCTCTCCCTCTTTCTCTGACCCTCCTCTCTGCTCTATCAAAAATAAATAAATACACTTTAAAACAAACAAACAAATAAAAAGAAATACCATACAGGTCAGACAAAACGTTCTTTGGATGAGTTTGGCCCACTAGCCACCTTTCTAAACTTTTGATCTAATATCTGATGGTGGTTGTTAATATGATTGGAAAGGCAAACTAGATAGATCTTTTATAGATAGAATTCACTGGATTTAATGATTGATTGAATGTAGCACAAAGAGGAAAATGGAAAAGTGAGGATAACTTACCAGGTTTCTAGCTTGGGTGACCAGGTAGATGGTGGTGACTGTGATAAGATTCTTAGTGAAAACTGGGCTTAATAACATATCCTTTTGCTTTCAGAGGCTTTCTCTTCACTTTATTTCTTTGCTAAGTTCCAGAGAGTTGATTACTTGGTAAATAAGCCCAGAGAAGTGATTAATTTACTCTGTGTGATTTGGTCTTAAAGATGTTGATTAAACACTTAGAAATCTGCTCCATCATAGGAGAAAAGAAAAACTAATTATTAATGATGATTATAAAAAGTCATAATAGGGGTGTCTGGGTGGCTCAGACTAGTGGTCTGGGAGTTCGAGTCCCTCACTGGGCTCTGTGCTGACAGCTCAGAGCTTGGAGTCTGCTTTGGATTCTGTGTGTGTGTCTCTCTCTCTGCCCCTGTCCCACTCACACTCTGTTTCTCTCTCTCTCTTCCCCTCAAAAATAAATAAACATTAAAAATTTTTTTTTTTTAATTATCTCATAACCTTGGAAAGTCACTTATTCTGTAGGGCAGTCTCAAATTTAAAACTCTAGTATCAGAAGCTGAGACTAGATGACAGGCTGCTGGTTAAAACTGACTTGTGCATTGTTTAAAAAATTATCAACCAGTTGGCAACATTTAAAAGGAGAGTTCATACAAAAATCTGAATTTCTGGGTTCTCCTAAAAACGTAGAAAAAAACAGAAGGCTGTAATTTATAGTCTCCCATTTTCACATGGCCAAAAAAACTCAACGAGAATAGTACTTGCATTGAATATGCATGAATTCTTCATTTTCCTGCATTTATTTCACCTGTTTGGCCTTTATAGGGCTTTAAGTTCATAATGTTTAGACCAAGTGCTCTGAAGACTTCCTGCCAGGTCTAGAATTCTAACTATCTTAGTGCATCTACTAAGTTCCCATAATATAGTTTTGAAATGCTGCAAGTAAATGGAAAATTTGAGCAATTTTCCAGTTAAATTTAAGTGAAAGGGTTTCCTTTTGTTTTGTCTAAATGTTTCAGGTAATTGTTTCTATTTGCTAGTAATTTCAGTTCGATTTTGTTCACATATACTTTCTTTGAATTGTTCAAGTAATAGGAATTAATACCACTTTGTATCTACTTTATTTTTTAATTGAGGAGGCTCTTTACATTCTAACATTTATCTATCCTAACTAAATGTTTCATTTATATGTGGAATAAAAAATGGAAATTACCTAGCTCTTGTTCAACAGGTAACTCCCGATTCAATATGCTCTGAGAACAACTCTTACATCACTAGTAGTACAGAGAATGAAAGCGTGGCTCAGCATGTTTGGTTTTCTTCCAAAGGACTAGATCCTATAGCCTATGACACTGCCTGTTTAACTAAATGGGCGTAACTATTGCTTACAGCTTAGCAACAGGGCCCTTCATAGGGGAAATCAGTTTCTAGATTGTGGACAAGGTTTATTGGTTAGCATGTTTCCAGTGTTCTTGGATGGTTCCTAGCAGCTGTCACTAACATAGGAGCATTTGTTCTCCATTTCCTTTAAAGCAGGCCTAGATAAGGCAGCAAAACCCCATGTCTTCCTGAGAACGTCTTTGAGTATCTTTTACATAGCAAAAGCCGTATATTCTATATGAATAGACTATAGAATAAAACATTCAATTTAAATTTTATCAGTTATCAAATTCAGGATATCTCTTTTCAATTGTAGATTTTTTAAGAGGTACAAATACATACGGTGTTTAAGAAAAAAACTGTAATCAGGAGTGATGTCCATGAAATTGGATTATAGGTTGGTAGTCACAACTCCACCTACAGCACCCCTTTACCACACAAGTGTCAAAACAGGATCAGTCAGTATGAAACAGGAGAGTGCAGGATGTATTAGATTCTGAAATCTTTCTCAAGGATATGGGGAATTTAGTAAAACTTTATTTACATGTTATTTTAACATGAACTTTGTGAAAAATGGAATTGAAAGATCTAGAGGACGAGGTAAGTTTATGTATAACTATTAACTATACAAAAGAGAAATTAGGTTTGAATTTGGCACTGAGTTTTAAGTTTTACTGTTTTTTTGCTATAGGGGAATACTTTAGAGTTTTCAAAAATTTCATTTATTCTTTTGTCCCTAATCTATGTTCTTCGTGTTTGGAATGGTAATTATTGAAAAACTGGAAAAGGGCACTGCCTTAGGGGTGGGCAAAAGAGTTAAAAAAATATTTTAGGTTATAAATAAGTCCTGAAAACTGAAAATGATTTTAGAGTTTTCTGAAAATGTTCAGACATTAAAGAATTTTTGTCAACTAATACAATGCTCTAATTGAGGCATGCATTGTTCTAAGATTCTCTGAAATTTTAAGTATAAACTTTTGGTTATGCTTCTGTTTTGACTTTAATAAGCTATTAACATAATTTAATTTCAATACACACTGACCAACATATATGAAGGTTGTGTAATATCTTAAAAATGGAGAATTATTAGGCAATTTCTGCTACTTTCTGATACCGATAGTTTAGTTCCTGAAACTCCTTAGGCTGATGTGGCAAAAGAGAGCACTTCAAGTTCCAAAAAACTAGGCCCCATTTTGGCCCTCAAATCATTTGCTGTGAACTTGGGACATTTCCTTTCTTTCTTTCTTTTTTTTTTTTAAATTCTTTTTGGCTCATTTGTTGCTGCCAGCTTACATTAAGGAAATTTCCTAAGGATTTAGGATTTTGTTCAACTATTGAGTTCTCTCGAGTGATCTGTTTAGGAAGTATCTGCTCTTTTTTGTTGCTTTCCTAAGAACTTGTAGAAAGCCGAGCTTGTTGAGGATTATTATTGCTGGCAAGAAAGACTCAGGGGTTATCCTTTACACCTATGTCAGCTAAAAGTCTCACACGAACGCATCCAGCCCTCTGTACTTTATTCAACAGACCTAAAAATAGGTCCTAAATTTAGAAGGCAAGGTGCTACTTTTAGCTCCCCTTCTCAGAGAACAGCAGTCGCCTAGCCAAGGTCCACAGGGGTCTGTTTTAGCGTTTGGGTAACGAGGGGCTCATAGAATTTAAGGATAGTTCTGCCTAGCAAATGCCCAGGTAACTTAGGTAGAAATGCTTAAACCGCTCGAACCTCCTTTGGGCAGTGGATGTTCTCTAGCATGGGAGAGGTTAAACTCTGCTCGAATCACAGCTGCCCCGAGACGCCTTCCCGTCCAAAGTCCAAAGTCCGGACGCGGTTGGCAGGACGCACAGGCACCGGCCCTGCAAGCCATTTTCTGACTGGAATGAAGGCGGTGGCCGGTTTCCTTGGGCCGGCAGCGTCCCCCGGGGTACGGTGCTGCCAGGGCTTCAGTGGGGGTGCTGACAGGCTCTTGACGCACTGGGAGAGGAAAGCGCTGGGGGCTGGTGCTTGACCTGGCCTCCGCCCTTGGGTCGAGTGGTCGCGCCGCGCTCACCCCTTGGGGTTTCACGCCTAGGGATCTCCTCGCCGCTACTGCGGCTAGATGTCGGGAGTCCTGAGCCGTAGCCGTAGTCTTCTGGGCTAGCGGCCCACACTACAACGCAGAGCCTGAAGCCAAATTCCACTGCATCCCCCTCGAGATCCTCAACTTCCAAGGGTCGTCGGCTTGGCCAGGTAGAGCGCCGGCCCCTTTAAGAACGAAAGGCAAGGACACGTCTACGAACCTCGCGCGAAGATGGAGGGGAAACTTACCGCATCCCGGCGTCCCCGCCTCCCCGCCTCGGCCTGGCCGAAACCAAATCGAGGGGTGGGCGGTGAGGAGAGGGCTAGTCGCAGGCACCTGCGGGATGGGTATAGACCTTCGGATCTTCGGGATATAGAGTATAACGAGGGGTGAGGCGCCTCGGTTGGAGAGCGTTGCACACTTGAGGCCTGTCGGCCTCTTTCCCTCTAGCAACCCCCCTCAGCCGGCTCCGCAGTGGTGTGTTCCTGTTGCTGGGTGCAGGTTTGGGTTCCGGATCGAAAGCTGTGTGTTCTCTGCCGCTTGTTGTGGCTGTGCCAGGCCCTGGCTGTGGCCGCTACTGCTGAGGCATTCTTGGCGCCATGGAGGGTCTCGGGACTGCCCCTCAGTCGGTCTTGGGGCTGGTCCTGGAAAAGCTACGCAGGGTGAGTCCTGGCACGATCAGTGTTACTTGGCCCAGGGGTCGCAGGAGCCTCCTGGGGAAGGAAGCTTGGAGGTCTGAGCGGCGGTGGCTAGGGGTCCTGAAGCCAGTCCTCACCTGCTGTCGGGCTTCGGCCTGTGTCCGAGGCTGGTTCGTAGGCAGCTTAGGTGGGTGGAAAGGGGCCAGGAGATCAGGAAGGTGAAGAGAGCATTTGCCTGGCAGGATTTTGCAAAGGTGTGTTTAATGTTTTCGGGTTCCTAAAACGATTTCCTTTTCTGTCATGTTATTTATTTTGAACATGGATCAGTGACACGTGGTTCTCCCGACTGTGAGAAACTTGAGGACTGATCCTCCGAAATGAATTCCTTTTAGTGATGAAACTTCTGGTTGTCTTGAAAGGACACCTCAGCCTGGATGGGGAGTTGAGATTGTAATCCTGCGTTTTCTTTTACTAAAGAATGCTCTTCTGAGATACTTTACCGTGAGATTGTTCTTCGTTTCTTTTTGTGTGCTTTTAGTATAAAACGTCGTGCTAATGTAAAATTTGGAGATATTGAACTCCCAGTGCTCAAAATTTCTATATTTTTTAAGGTCAGTTTATAATCAGGTTGCATAGATTTTTCTCAAGTGTCTTTGGTGATATGTTTAGGGGCACTTCTGTTCCTGTGTTTTAAACTGTTTGCATTAAACAAGTTTTTTAAAGTATTGGACCAGTTATGATTATTGGTTTCTTGTTAACCTAAATTAAAAAGTATTGTTATGGTATTCATTCATTCACTTAGAGTGTGTATAGTGATTGTGTGTGTGTGTGGTGGGGTGTGTGTATGTATGTGTGTGTGTGTGTATGACAGTTCTGTGGAGAATCGGAATGGACTGAGTTTGGGTCTCTGGTTCATGCTGTCTGTTAAGGGAGAGAAGACAAAAACAGTACAACGTAGGGGCAACTGGGTGGCTCAGTCTTTTGAGCAACTGACTGCCTCAGATCGTGATCCGGTTCATGAGCTCGAGCCCTGCGTTGGGCTCTGGAACTCAATGGCTGGAGCCTGCTTTGGCTGCTGTGTCTCCCTCTCTTTCTGTCCTCCTCCCACGCATGCTCTCTCTCTCTCACAAAAATAAACATTTTAAAAATTAAAAATAGTACAACGTAGAAACCAATGAAATGCTTATCAAAGCATGCACAGAAAGTGCTAGGGAAATTGAAGAGTGGGAGAGATTGTATTTTCTTGAGTGTTTAGGAAAGCCTTTCCAGGCCAACCAAGTAGCTTAAGCAGAAGAGGCATGAAACAGCATCGTGTGTGCGGGGAACTCACAGTTTTACTAGAACAAATTGGGCTTGGAATGGTGTGCAGTGATGTTTGCTGGAGACATAAGTAGGTTCTAGTCAATGGCTAGACTTTCGGTTTAAATAGAGCTTCCTAATAATAGTGTATAGATGAGATGTAAGGAAAACAAAACTAGAAACAGAGTGTAGGGAAGAGATGACAGAGTAGTCAAATAGTGATAAAGAAGAGAATATTGAATGGGGAAAATATTTAGTAGATAAGAGCCATAATGGGTAGGATTTTGTAGATTGGATGTGAAGAATGAGAGAGAGAAGGCATCTAGAATGACTCCTAGGTTTCTGGCTATGGTAGCTTATTCATTCACAGAGAGGGTTTATAGAAAGAGAAGCATATTGTGGCATGAGTGATGATTTCAGATTGTACATGTTTCCTTTTCTTCACTAAAAACAACAGTAATCAAAACTTAGTTTTTATTAGGACTGTGAATGGAGAGACACATGGGGAATTGCAGAATTCTTGTAGAATTTTTTCTTCTGTGAACATATTTTCACCTGGATGATTTCTTTGCTAAAAGCCTCTATGCTTACCACGTGGGCCTGGGGGCTAGGATGGCACAACACCGTTCTGCTTTTTATTTTATTTTTTTAGTTAAAAAATGATTTTTTTGAACTATAATTCATGTAAGATTCCGTCTTTTAGAGTGTCCAGTGATAATTTTTTTGTATATTCACTGTGTTGTGCAGCCATCACCACAATTCCAGAACTTTTCCATCAACCCAAAAAGAACCCCTGTACTTATTAGCAGTCATTCCCAATTTTCCCCTCTCTCCATCACTTGACAACCACTAATCTACTTTTTGTCTCTATGAATTTGACAATTCTGGACATTTCATGTAAATGGAATCCTGTAATATGTGGCCTTTATGACTTCTTTTACTTAGCATGCTTTCATCCATGTAGCAAGTAATAGTACTTCATTCCTTTTTATGGCTAATAAATATTTCATTGTATGGATATGCCACATTTTGAATATCCATATAGTTAATGGACATTTGGGTTGTTTTCACTTTTTTGACTATTATGAATAATACTGCTGTGGACATTTGTATATAAGTTTTTTTGTGAATGTTTTCCGTTCTTGTGGGTATATGCCTAGGAGTGGAATTACTGGGTCATATTTACCACATGTTTAAGTTTTTGTTTTCCACAGATGCTGCACCACTTTACATCCCCACCAGCAATTTTCTAATTTTTCTACATCCTCTCCAATACTTTTTTTTTCTTTTTAGCCATCTTAGTGAGTGTAAAGTGGTATCTCATTGTGGTTTGCATTTCCATTCCCCTAATTTTAATGATGTTGAGCATCTGTATATATACTTATTCACCGTTTGTGTATCTTCCTTGGAGAAATATCTATTCCTTTCTTTTTCCCACTTAAAAAAAGTCGGGTTATTTATCTTTTTATTGTTGAAGTCATAAGAGTTCTTTTATATATTCAGGATACTGGACTCTTATCACATACATGATTTGCAAATATTTTTTCCCAGTGTGGGTGGTTTTTCACTGTCTTGATGGTGACGTTTGAAGCATGAAGATCTAGGGTGCCTAGTGGCACATTTGGTTAAGTTCTAACTCTTGATTTTGGCTCAGGTCATGATCTCACAGCTTTGAGTTTGAGCTCCACTTCAGATTGTCTTTCTCTCCTTTCTCTGCCCCTCTATTGCTTGTGTACTCTCTCTCTCAATATAAATTAATACACTTTAAAAAAAGTTTTGTAGCACAAAGATTAAAAATTGTTTTTTAATGTTTATTTTTTTTTTTTAGAAAGAGAGAGAGAGAGAGACAGAGCACGAATTGGAGGAGGAGCAGAGAGAGAGGGAGACACAGAATCCAAAGAAGGCTCTAGGTTCCAAGCTGTCAGCACAGAGCCTGATGTAGGGCTGGAACTCACAAACTGTGGGATCATTAACCTGAGTTGAAGTCGGCTGCTTAACCAGCTGAGCCACCCAGCCCTGATGCACAAAGATTTTAAATTTTGATGAAAACTAATTTATTTTTTTCTTTGGTTGTTTGTGCTTTTGGTGTCATATCTAAGAAACCATTGCTTAAAATGAGGTTATAGGGAGTCTGGGTGGCTTATTTGGTTAAGCCTCTGACTCTTGATTTAGGCTCATGTCATGATGAGGGTTCGAGCCCTGCATCAGGCTTTGCAGTCCACAGCATAGAGCCCGCTTGTGATTCTCTTCCTCCCTCTCTCTCTGTCTCCTTTCCACTCCCCCTGTTTTCTTTCTCTCTGTCTCTTTTGAAATAAATATATAAACTTCCAAAAAAAATAAAATAAAATAAGATCACAAAGATTTACAACTATGATTCCTTCTAAGAGTTTTAACTCTTACATTAGGGTCTGTGACCCATTTCAAATTATGGTATGAGATCCACTTGTCCCAGTAACATTTGTTGAAAAGCCTATTCTTTCTTCGCTGATATATTTTGCTACTGCTGTTGAAAATCAATTGACCATAAATTTATTTCTGAATACTCATTTGTATCCCATTGTTCATATGTCTATTCTTAGGCTGTTGCTAAACTGTCTTGATTGTGATAGCTTATAGCAAATTTTGCAATAGGGAAGTATGAGTACTGCAACATTGTTTTCTTTTCTTTTTTCTTGTCTGTTTGTCTATCTATGGTTATATAGCTATAGAGAAGGAACTGATATATACCTTGCATTTCTCTATAAACTTTAGGATCAGTCTGTCCATTTTTTGCAAAAGAGACAGTTGGACTATTGATAGGGATTGCATTGATTTTGTAGATCAATTTGGGGACTCTTTCCATAAGGACAATATTAAGTCTTCTAATTTGAAACATAGGATGTCTTTCTGTTCATTTAGAACTTAAATTTCTTTCAACAGTGTTTTGTAGTTTTCAGAGGATAAGGTTTGCACTTACTTTGTTAAAGTTATTCCTAAGTCTCTTATTCTTTTTGATGCTATTGTAAATGGAAATGTTTTTTAATTTCGTTTTCAGATTGTTTACTGCTATTGTATAGAAAATAGGGTTGATTTTTCTGTATTGATTTTGTATCCTACAATGTTGCTGAACTTGTGTATTAGCTCTAATAGTTTCTTGTTTAGAATTCTTATTTTAGAATTTTAAGATTATTTAGGATTTTATGTAAAATTATGTCATCTTCAAATGGGGACAGTTTTAGTTTTTCCTTACCAGTATAAATGTCTTTGGTTTTTTTTTTTTTCTTGTTTAATTGCCTTGGCCAGAACCTCCAGTACAATATTGCATGAATATGGAGAGAGTGGATATCCATATCTCATTCTTGATTTTATTTTTCTTTTGCTTTTAAAATTTACGTATTCAAATAATCCCTATACCAAGCGTGGGGCTCGAACTTACGACTTTGAGATCAAAAGTCACATACTTTTCTGACTGAGCCAGCTAGGCATCTTCCTTGTTACAGATTTTAAGGTGAAAGCTTTCAATTTTTCACCATTAAGTAAGATGTTGGCTGTTGGTTTTTCATAAATGTCCCTTATTAGGTTGAGAAAGTTCCCTTCAGTCCTAGTTTGTTGAATGTTTTGATCATAAAAGATGTTGCGTTTTGTTGAATGTCTTTTCTGTGTCTATTGAGATTTTTCTTTTTCGACTAATATGGTATATAATGTTGATTTATTTTTATGTGTTGAACCAACCTTGTTTTCTGGTATAAATTCCACTTGGTCATGGTGTATAATTCATTCTTTATGGTCCTAGATTTGGTTTGCTAATATTTGGTTGAAAACTTGCATTTATGTCATATATTGATGTTGTGTTTTTCTTCTCCTGTGATATGTTAGTTTGGCTGTCATACCAAGTTAATACTGCCCTCATAGAATGAATTAGGAAGAGTTCCCTCCTCTTTTGTTTTTTGGAAGAGTCTGAGAATGATTGGCATTAATTCTTTTGTAAACTTTTGGTAAAATTCACTAGTGAATATATCTGGTCTTGGGCTTTTCTTTGATGGAGTTAAAAAAAATGCTAACACATTTCTTGTGAGCTGGTAACTAGGGTAATGTAGGGAGAGGGAGAGATTAAAGGGTTATCTTTATTAGAAAAGGTATAATCAGGTTTATTTAATACAGGTTAATGAAGTATAGACAGCAGTTTGGAAGGAGTACTATTATGAGTCAGAGTTATAAAATACATCTGGGAAATGAGAATAGACACTTAAGGGTGTTTTTCTAGGTAGGAAGGTCCTAGAAAGTAAAGATTTGTCATACGGACTTTGGATTGAACCGTGGAAAGAATCAGACCTGATTAGACTTTAGTTTTTTTCTGAAAAAGATATTTTTCTTTCCCCCCCTACTATTCTCCTTTCTGTGATTGACTAATGTCTAGGGCCTGGTAACAAAGAAAAGAATAACCCCATTGGGTGAGGATGAATAATGAGCTGACCCAGAGAAAGATGAAATATAGGAGGAATTGTAAAAGCCTTAGGCTGTTTTGTGCTGAAGACCTGCCAGGGAGAGAAGTAGTATGGAAAGGCCATGGTTACAAGATCATGGTCTTTGAAGGAGGATTGATAGAAATAGTTGCCTTTACTGAATACCTGCCATGTATGTTCAAACAGCGTTATTCCCATGAAAGATAAGAGAATGGAGCCCCAGAAGTAGGGTAGATAGAGGCATTCAGATTCTAAACCCAAAGCTTCATCATTGTTTTCAGACTTTTTTTCCCTAAGCTACAGTTCTCCCCTCCCCTCCCCCGCCCGGACCGTGGGGAAATCTTAAATGGAACCCAGTATATTCTATACATAAAAGCTATTTGATAGCAGGGTAAGAGCACCAAACTCAGATTCTTTCTTTGGCCTTCTCTCTTTTTACTCTCAGAAGCTCTGAGGCATCTCCGTAGAACTCCAGTTTGGAAATCACTGATTTTCACCATGCTGCTATTTTTCATCACTTGATGATTGAACATTGCCAGAAAAGTACACGTGATACCTTCTGTTTGGTAGTCTGGCAGCTTACTTCATGAAAAGGGTGTTAATAGTGTTTACACATAAACTTGTACTTATGTTTGTGTCTTGGTTTGTGTGGGCTGCTATAATAAAAATACCACAGACTGGGTGGCTATTAAAAAGTAACATTGTTCTCAGTTCTGGAAGCTGAGAAGGCCAAGGTGAAGGAGCAGCAGATCCTGGGTCTGGTGAGGATATACTTCCTGATTCATTCTTCTTATAACCTCACATGGTGGAAAGGTCAAGAGAATTCTCTGTGGCCTTTTTTATAAGGGCACTAATTCCATTCATGAGGGTCCCATTCTCATGACCTAATCACCACCCCTAAGCCTCACTTCCAAATAACCATCACACTGGGGATTTGGTTGCAACATATGAATTTTGTGGGGCTACAAACATTCCATGTGTAGCAAGCAGTTTGTAATCAACATTTTTTTTAAATCAAACATGCATTTTTAAGAAGTTAATTTTCTTACTCTTCAAGGTTGTGGCAGCATTGCCCGAAGATATGAGACCAGGCCCTAATCCTTATGGTTTCCCATGGGAAATGGTAATATGTGCAGGTGTTGTTGGAGTTTTTGCTGTTCTCTTATTTTTGTGGAGAAGTTTTCGATCGGTAAGTAACCAATATTAAGAGAATATTCATCTGCCTTCAGGTTGAGCAATTAATATAAGAAACATCTTTTGGGGCACCTGGGTGGGTCTGTTGGTTAATTGTCCAACTTCTGCTCAGGTCATGATTTTGTGGTTCATGGGTTTGAGCCTGTGTCAGGCTCTGTGCTGGCAGCTCAGAGCCTGCAGCCTGCTTCTGATTCTGTGTCTCCCTCTTTCTCTGCTGCTCACCCACTCATGCTCTGTCTCTCCTTCAAAAAGAAGTAAACATTAAAGAAAATAAAAAAAGAAACATCTTTTATTTTAAGGAAGCACGTTAGCTTATTGTTACGTGTATTCCTCATGTTGATGTGTAGCTACTAGAAACTGAATATGGATTTTAGAGGAATTTTTCTAAGTGTAAAAAATTTTTTTTAAAATATTTTTTATTTATTTCTAGGAGAGAGAGAGAGAGAGAGAGAGCGTGAGCAGGGGAGGGTCAGAGAGAGAGGGAGTCACAGACTCTGAAACAGGCTCCAGGCTCAGAGCTGGCAGTCAGCACAGAGCCCAACGCAGGGCTCGAACCCACAAACCGCGAGATCATGACCTAAGCGAAAGTCGGATGCCTAACTGGCTAAGCCACCCAGGCGCCCCTCTAAGTGTAAAAATTTTTAAGACTTTCCTTGTAGTATTCTACCCTAATACTCTACCTTTCTTTCTGATTTATTTATTTATTTATTTATTTAGATCTGTGTTTATTGTTAGATTTTTTTTTTAATGTTTTTTATTTCTAGGAGAGAGAGAGAGAGAGAGACAGCGTGAGCAGGGGAGGGTCAGAGAGAGAGGGAGTCACAGACTGAAACAGGCTCCAGGCTCTGAGCTGGCAGTCAGCACAAAGCCCGATGCGGGGCCCGAACCCACCAACCGCGAGATCATGACCTAAGCGAAAGTTGGACGCTTAACCGACTAAGCCACCCAGGCGCCCCATAGATCTGTGTTTATTGTTAACAATATACTAAGCATTTGTGAATTTACCATTCAACTTGAAACCAGAAACATGGACTGTCACTAAATGTATTTAGGTGATCTTCCCTCATTTCATCCCCTTTTCTCCTTGTGCTAGAGGTAACCCTGTTCTGGATCCTGTTTTTATTATTCCCATGCCTTACTTTTTTTTTTTTTTTTGGTCATATCTACATATATTTCTCAGAAGTATAATATATAATTTTATTATGGCATTGGTATCATGCCATAAGTCATATTTTGGAACTTTTTTAGTCCATCCTCTATTGCTAAGACTTATCCATATTTTTGGATGGGGCTATGATTTTTTCCATTTTGATTGCCTTAGAATATTACATTGTAAGTATATGCTACAGTTTATATGTAGATTTTATGGTTTTGGGTATTTGAGTTATTTCCAGGTTTTTTTCTGTTATAAATAGTGCTAGCGTATATTCTTATACATGTCTCCTGTAGTGTATTTGTAAGTTTTTCTTGGGAGTATACTTAATGTGAGATTACTGGGTTATAGGGTATGTAGAGGTTCTACTTTTAAAAGATAATGACAAATTCTTTTCCAAATTGTCTATACCAATTTACACTCACACAAGCAATACAGAAGAGCTCCTAGAGATCTACTTGTTCTCTTTCTCCTCCAACACTTGTTATTGTTGACATTCTTTATTATTGCCATTTTGAGTGGGTATAAAATAGAGTCTTATCATAGTCTTGATTTTAATTTCTTCATCACTAACAAGATTGAAATCTCTTAATAAATTTATTGGCCATATGTGTTTGTTCTTTTTGGAAATAATTATTTAGGTCTTTAGCCATTTTTCTGTGAGTAATTTATATATTCTTGATGACCTCCTTAGTTTGATTGATTATGAAAATGACACATTTTATTTAACATTCTGTTGTTGATGGATATTTGGGTTGTTTCCAGTTTTTGGCTACTATAGAAAGTGTTGCTATGTACATTTAAAAAAAATTTTTTTTAATGTTTTATTTATTTTTGAGAGAGAGAGAGACAGCGTAAGCGAGGGAGGGTCAGAGAGAGAGAAACACAGAATCTGAAGCAGGCTCCAGGCTCTGAGCTGGCTGTCAGCACAGAGCCCGACGCAGGGCTCGAACCCATGAACCATGAAATCATGACCTGAGCCGAAGTCGGACGCTTAACCGACTGAGCCACCCAGGCGCCCCATTGCTATGTACATTTTATGTGCTGTTTGAGAAACATATGTATACATTTGTCTTGTTTATATAACTAGGAGAGAAATTGCTGCATCTTAGTATAGGTAGATGTACTCAGCTTTAATAGATGTAGCAAATTTATTTTTCAAAGTTGCTCTTCATACCAGTTGACACTTTTACCAGCAATTAATGAATGTTTTAGTTGTTTTCAATCCTTACTGACACTTGATACTGATGCAATTTTAAATCTTAGCTATGTTTGAGGGTGTGCATATATTTTCTTATTGTGGTTGTAATTTGTATTTCTCGGGTTACCAGTGTGGTTCAACATCTTTTCATGTGTTAAAAGGCCATTTGTTTAGTCTGTAGACTGCTTCCTCAAGTGGACTAAAGAGTCCACTTTCCATTGTTTTCCTTTCTTTTTTTAAGTTCATTCATTTATTTTGGGGGGTGCAGAGAGAGACAGGGAGAGAGAATCCCAAGCAGAGTCTGCGCTGCTAGCGCAGAGCCTGATGTAGGGCTCAAACTCATGAACCATGAGATCATGACCTGAGCCAAAATAAAGAGTCTGATGCTTAACTGATTGAGCCAACCAGGTGCCTCTGTAAATTTCTTTTATATCTAATATGACAGTCTTTGTTTTTTCACTGTTTAGTCTGTCTACATATGTTATGATTACTGATGTATTTGGACTTAATTCTTTCAGCTTTGTTTATTCCACTTTTTATGTTCTTTTAAATTCTTTTGCATTGGTAAGTAAATCTTTCTACAGTGAAGATAAGAACCTTAACATACTTTCACATCCCTTGGTTTCTTTCACCTTCCAACTCAGATATAGTTCTCCTTTTCTTTGTTTTTAACTTCTCTTCTACTCTGTTCCCATCCCTTACAAACCACAAAAAATATTGCCAAGATATTTGACCCTTAATTGATATATCTCTTGCGGGTTTTCTGGATTTACTTCTTTCCATATTTGAATACTTCTTTCAAAATTGTTTTTAGTGTAGATCTTTGCATGGCAAACCTTCTGCGACTTTATTTTGAGTGCTTGAGGATATTTGAATTAAGCCCTCACTTGGAATGGTAATTTGTTTGATATAAACATTCTAGGTCCAAAATTCTGTCCTTTTAATACCTTAAAAGCCTTATTTCCATCTTTTTAAATCTCATGTTACTTATTAAAAGGTCTAATGTCAGTGTGATTCTTACTTATAAATGATCTGTTCTCTGTGAATGCTTTTAGAATCTTTTAAGTTGTCATTCTTATTTCAGTATAACGTGTCTAAGTTTGAATATTTTTTTATTTTTAAAAATTCTCTAGAATTTTTAAATATGAGATCTTGTTTGCTTGTTTATTTATTTATTTAATATTTTAGAAAGCACAAGTGAGGAAGAGGGGAGAGAGAGACAGAAAGAATCTTTTTTTTTGTAATTAAAAAAATATTTTAGAGAGAGTGCAAAGAGGAGAAAGGGGCAGAGGGAGAGGGAGAATCTTTACACTCAGCATGGAGGCTGATACATGGCTCTGTCCCACAACCCTGGGATCATGACCTGAGCTGAAATCAAGAGTTGGTTGCTCAACCGACTGTGCCACCCAGGCACGCTGTGCTAGGAGAGAGAGAGAATCTTAAGCAGGCTATACTCTCAGTGTGGAGCCTGATGTATATCTCAGTCCCCATGACCCTGAGGTCATGACCTGAGCTGAAATCAAGAGATGGATCCTGAATTGACTGAGCCACCAGGTGCCCCTGTTTTATCTTTTTTTGATTCTAGGAGTTGTCTTCTGCATTTTACATTTTGTTTTCTCTTTCTAGGACTATTTTTTAGATTTTTGTCCCTTCTACTTCTGACTTCCATGTATCTTAACTTTTGTTTGTTAATTTTTTTTCAGTTTCCTGTTACATTTTGAGATTGTTCCTTAATGTGATGATTCAGTGCACTAATTTAGTTCTCATCAATACTGATTCCACAGTACCTTGACCTTAAAACTTTTGTTTTTTAATTTTATACCTATACATCTTCTGTAGATGATTTAAGACCCCATTTAAGTTCCCTAAGCCTGATCCCTTTACAAATGGAATGTTTCCTTCATTTTTTGAAGTCTGTTCAGATCCATGGTCCTACGGTAACATTTCTCAAAGTGTTATTTTGGAAAACATGATGTTATATGGGTTTCCTGAAATAGGAAGGGACCTGTTTTAAGGTCAAATATATCTATGGGATAAATGAAATGAAACTGCTGTCTTTAAGGTTGTTATTTCAGAGCTTTCAATATGCTAATACACAATGTGACTCTTCAATAGAGAGATTTTAATATGTAGTATTTTTCCCATTGGAAAAAGAACACTCTCAGTTAATGTATATTTATACTAAGGCAATAAGAAACTAGTTGTTTTTGTTAACTTAAAGAAATGATTATTTATTCATTAAAAAATTTACTTATCTTTGAGAGAGAGAGACAGAGACAAAGACAGAGAGTGAGAGGGGCAGAGAGAGAAGGAAAGAGAGAGAGAATCCCAAGCAGGCTCCATACTCTCAGCACGGAGCCCAATGTGGGGCCTGAGATCATGACTTGAGCTGAAGCATGAGATCGTGACCTGAGCTGAAACCAAAGTCAGATACTTAGCCGACTGAGTCACCCAGGTGCCCCCCAAAATGTTTATTTTTGAGGGGGGTTGGACGGGCAGAGAGAGAGGGTGACACAGAATCTGAAGCTGGCTCCAAGCTCTGAGCTGTCAGCACAGACGGACCCTGATGTGGGGTTCAAACTCATGAACTATGAGATTATGACTTAAGCAGAAGTCAGTCACTTAACCAACTGAGCCACGTTGGCATCCCAGAAACCAGTTATTTTTAAATTGATAGTAGAAGTTAAATAAATTAGATCTACTTGAGTGTGTATTTTGGTTAATGTAATTTTGTTAATTTTTTTTTCCAGGTTAGAAGCCGGCTTTATGTGGGTAAGCTCTTTTTTCTATTCTAGATCTCATCATTATTGTTTATATTTTTGAAACTGAAAACAATTTACACATGATAATATGAAATTTTTTTTCAGGAAGAGAGAACAAGCTGGCTGTAGAACTTTCTAAACTGCTTGATGAAAAATGTAAACTACTTGAAAAATTTAGCCTTGTTCAGAAAGAGGTAAGACATATTTCAAAATGTTAACGTACATGTTAGAGCCTGAAGACTACACTTTTCAGGGCAGATACTTCTGTGTACATTTAAGATTATTAATGCCTTTTTTGCAAGGTGGAGAGTTTAGTTGCTTTTCATATTAACAGTTGTATTAATTTTAACCACTGTAGGAAGAGCATAGTGATGTTTCATTGTGGTTTCATTTTCATTTCCCTGACTAATGAGGTTAAGCAACTTTTTCATACGTTTATTGGTCAATGGATTGCCTTTTGTGAAGTTGCCTGTTAGGGTTTTTTTTTTTTTTTCTTCCCATTTTTAGTTTTCTTATTTGAAAAGTTATGGTTATCTGTTTTTCCTTTTTGATATGTAGAATATTTTCTGTTTTTGAACACGAGTACTTTGTTACGTAGATGTGTTGCAAATATTTTCCTTCACTGTGTGGTTTGCCTTTTTATTTCAATGGTAAGCAGAAGTTCTTAATTTTAATATAGTCTCATTTGTTAATTTTGTCTTTATGCTGACTGCTTTTTGTTTCTTATTTAAGAATCTTTGTCTAATCAAGGGTATGAAGATAATTCTTCTGTGCTACTTTTAGAAGCTTTGTTTTACTTTTCTCATATAGTCTTTGTATAAGTTTGCTAGGACCATCATAACAAAATTTCACAGACCAGGTGGCTTACCCAACAGAAATTACTTTTTCACAGTTCTGGCGACTAGAAGTCTAAGATCAAAGTTTTTGCAGTTTGGTTTCTTAGGCCCCCTCTCCTTCACTTGCATGTGTCTACCTTCTTTGCCTGGTCACCCCCCCGCCCTCCCCGGTCTTTCTTCCGTCCAGGTACTCATTCTTTTAGGGCCTAGCCTTAAGCCCTTATTTTAACTTAATCACGTCTTTAAAGGGCCTGTCTCCAAATACAGTCACGTTATGAGGTACTGAGGCCTCAACATATAAATTTTGGGGAAAACAGTTTAACTCAAATTTACTTAGTCTTTAATTCATCTGTGATTTGGAAGTCAAGATTCAGTGTTTTTCATATGAATATTGAATTAACCAGTACCATTCATGGAAAAGACCATCTTTTCCTTTGTTCTGTGGTGTCATCTTAAATCCAGTGCTGCATATATCTGAGTATTTCTATAAAATCTTCTGTTCTGATGGTCATTTTTAAAATTCTTGTGCCAGTATACTATTTTAATCTGTATCTTTGTAACAATTCTTGATAGCTGACAGTGTAAACCTCCATGTCTGTCCTTAAAGATTGTCTTGGTGATTTTGGTACTTTGCTGTTCTCTATAGATTTTAAATCACTTCATCAGTTTACACACTTAGCCTGCTACGAATTTGATTGGGATTACATTGAATATATAGATCAATTTGGAGAGGACTGACATTTTTACAATGTTGAGTTCTTATCCATGGACTATAGTATATTCCTTTATTAACATCTTTTAAAAATTCTCTATTATTGTTTACATTTTTGTGTTGAGGTCTTCATCATAAATAACGTGATATTTATATGTTATACTATATGTAATATAGTATAGCTTTTTCTTTTTTAAAAAAATGAAAAACACATCTTTTTTTAAATTTTAGAGAGAGCATGCAAATGGGTGAGAAGGAGAGAGGGAGAGAGAGAAAATTTTAAGCAGGCTCCATGCTGAACACTAAGCATGGAGCCCAATGTGGGACTTGATCCCACAGCCCATGTCTATGGCCATACCACCCTGAACATGCCCAATCTTATCTGATCGCACAACCCTGGGGTATTACCCCTCAAAGAAACCTTGTACCCCTTAGTTATTATCCTTCATCCAGTTTCCTCTACTCCCAAGCCCTAGACAAGGAATATACCTTTTTTTTTTTTTTCTATAAATTTGTCTGTTCTGTGTTCCATTTCACATAAATGGAATCATACAACATGTGGTTCTTTGTGTCTGGCTTTTTTTCACTTAGTAAAATGTTTTCTAGGTTCATTCATGTTGTGTATAGATTTGTCTATTCTGGAGTGCCTGGGTGGCTCAGTCAGTTAAGTGTCCTACTTAGGCTCAGGTCATGATCTCATAGTTTGGGAGTTCGAATCCTGTATCAAGCTTTGTGCTGACAGCTCAGAACTTGGTGCCTGCTTCAAATTCTGTCTCCCTCTGTCTCTCTGCCCCTCCTTCACTCATTCTCTCTCTCTCAAAAAAATTATAAAAATAAACATTAGATTCGCCTATTCTGGATGTTTCACATAAATGGAATCATATAATATATAGGCTTTTGTGACTGACTTTTTTCACTTACATTATGTTTTCAAGGTTCATTCATGTTGTAGTATGTATCAGTATTTAACTTTTTTTTTTTTTTTTTTGGCCAAGTACTCTTCTTGGCCACACTTTATGTATTTGTCAGTGGGTTATTCTATTTTTTGGCTACTATAAGTGATGCTGCTATGGACATTTGTGTACAAGTTTTATGCAAATATATTTTTAATTCTTTGGGGTATATTCCTATGAGTGCAAATGCTGGATCTATGTTTAACTTTTTGAGGAACTGCCAAATTGTTTTCCATAGTGGCCATACCAGTTTTTATTCCTACTAGGAATTTTTGAGTGTTCTAGTTTCTCCACATCTTTCTGAACACTTGTTACTGTCTTTTTGATTATAGCCATCCTAGTGAGTATGAAGTCATATCTCACTGTGATTTTAATTTGCATTTCCCTGATGGCTAATTGTGAGGAGCACTTATTTTTTCATGTGCTCTTTGACTCTATCTTCTCTTGAGAAATGTCTCTTCAGTTCCTTTGCCTATTTTTGAATTGGTTTTTCATTTTATTATCAAGTTGTAACTTAGTATATTAAAGATGTGAGTTATTAGCTATGTGATTTGCAAGTATTTTCTCTCATTTCTGTGGGTTGTCTCTTCACTTTCTTGGTGTCTTTGAAGCATGAATTTTTTTTCCTAAAAAACTTTTTTAATGTTTATTTTTTTTGAGAGAGAGAGAGAGAGACAGAGTGTGAGTGGGGAGGGCAGAGAGAGAGGGAGACACAATATCTGAAGCAGATTCCAGGCTCTAAGTTGTCAGTACAGAGCCTGACATGGGACTTGAACTTATGAACTATGAGATCACGACCTGAGCCAAAGTGGTTATGCTTTTTTTGGTGTTTAAGAAACCATTGTTTAAAACAGCTCACAAAGATTTGCACCTTTATTTCCTTCTAAAAGTTTTATGGGATTAGTTCTTATGTTTAGGTCTTTGATTTGTTTGGAATTAATTTTTGTAAATTGTGTGACAGAATCCAAAGCAGGCTCCAAGCTCTGAGCTGTCAGCACAGAGCCCGATGCAGGGCTTGAACCCATGAATGTGAGATAATGACCTGAGCCAAAGTTGGAGGCTTAACACACTGAGGCACCCAGGCATCCTTTTTTTTTTTTTTTTAATTTTTTTTTTAATGTTTTATTTATTTCTAGGAGAGAGAGAGAGAGACAGCATGAGCAGGGGAGGGTCAGAGAGAGAGAGGGAGTCACAGACTGAAACAGGCTCCAGACTCTGAGCTGGCAGTTAGCACAGAGCCCCACGCGGGGCCCAAACCCACGCGGGGCCCAAACCCACGAACCGTGAGATCATGACCTAAGCAAAAGTCGGACGCTTAACCGACTAAGCCACCCAGGCGCCCCCACCCAGGCATCCTAACCTTCCTTAGTTTAATGTCTGACTGAAAATTCTATCAATTGCCTCCCTCAGGAGTCTGTTTCTCTTGCTCATTTTTTCTTTTGGGTCTTTTTTTTTTTTTTTTTAAATATTTTTATTTATTTCTAGGAGAGAGAGAGAGAGAGAGACAGCGTGAGCAGGGGAGGCCCAGAGAGAGAGGGAGTCACAGACTGAAACAGGCTCCAGGCTCTGAGCTGGCCGTCAGCAGAGAGCCCGACGCGGGCCCGAACCCACGAACCGCGAGATCATGACCTAAGCGAAAGTCGGACGCTTAACCGACTAAGCCACCCAGGGGCCCCTCTTTTGGGTCTTAGTTGAATCTTGTATTGGTCAGTGACAGGTTATTTGTAGAGAAAAATTTGAAGTTGTGCATGATGTTTCTTTAGTGAGGATTTGCTATTGCTTCTCATAGGCAGCTAGGCTGAGACATCACAAATCGTAGATTACTTTAATGACAGATTAAAATATTTGGAAGTTTGGCCTCATTTCAAGGGATTGGTCTGTTTTGGTTTAGACTTTCTTATAAGGTAGTGAATGTGTTTGGTGTTAGTTTTATATTGTTACTGTAACATGTTACCACAAATTTAGTAGCATAAAGTAACACAGGCTTATTCTCTTATAGCCTTGGAGGTCAGAAATCTAAAACCGTTCTTAATATAGGACTAAAATGAAGGTATTAGCAGATTTCCCTTCCTTTTGGAGGCAACAGGAGGGAATCTGTTCCTTGCCTCTTTCACCTTCTAGAGGCTGTCCATGTTCCTTAGCTCTTAGCTATATTGCTCTAGTTTCTGTTTCCATCTTCCCATTGTCTCTTCTCCTAATTTGATCCTCCTACCTTCTTCTTATAAGGACTCTTGGGATTATGTTGGGTCCACCAAGATAATCCTGTATATTTTCCCCATCTGAAGATCTTTAACTTATTCATATCTGAAAATTCTGGGAATTAGGACAGAATTTGGAGAGGTCATTCTTCAGCCTACTCCAGAGTCCCATCATAAAACCTGAGCTTGGTGGCTCATCCTATTTATTGGGTCCTTAACTCCCAATTTTGCCCTGTCAGCTCCCCACTTCTTTTTTGTTTAATGTTTACTTAATTTTTAGAGAGAGAGAGAGACAGAGTGGGAGTGGGAGAGGGGCAGAGAGAGAGGGAGACAGGGGATCCAACGTGGGCTCCAGGCTCTGAGCGGTTTGCACAGAGCCTGATGTGGTGCTCGAACCCAGGAACTGTGAGATCATGACCTGAGCCGAAGTCCAAAGCTTAACTGACTGAGCCACCCAGGTGCCCCATTAGCTCCCCACTTGTACTAAAATTTCTGCTGAGTTTCTTGTCCTATCATCCTCTGCTTTTGGGTGGGGAGAAGGAATTGTGAAATGCTAGACTCGGTTCTCTGAGGATACTCTTTTCTATTACAGATTCTCACTATTTGGTTACCTCTCCAAATCCTTCAGACATATCTCGTGTTTTTTGTTGTTTTTTTTTTTTAACAATCTTTTTGTTCTTAGCACAAAGATTGGTCCAAATAGTCTACTCTTCCATTTAATCACTTTTTTAAAGCATTGAAATAAGTGCATTTTGCCAAATTTTATCATATTGTATGTTTAATTTTCCTTATTTTGCATCTTTAAAAGATTTAATAAAAAAAATCTTCATTTGTCGTGTAATTTGAATTGCAAGTGAAAATTTTGATGGCTAGTTTAAATTAGTTTCTCTAAAGTGAATAGGGACTTGGGACCATTCTCTTAGTCTTAAGGGTGAAGTTCTCTCATTTGTTGCTCAAGCCAGTGTGTTAGCCGCCCAGTCTCTATTACAGTGGTTATATTTGAAGAACTTAATGCTAAGTAAATCGAAGTAAATTTAACATATACATAGAGGTGGATTTTGTCTGCTTTTTACATACCTGTCCAGATAAATTTAAAATAAAATTTATAGATCTTTTCCTTACAGTGTTGCTTTCTTTCAGTATGAAGGCTTAGAATCATCTTTGGAGGATGCCAACTTTGAGAAGGAGTCAACAGAAGCACAAAGTTTGGAGGTAAAAATGAATAATACGTATAATTATAAAAGTTGGGAGAGGGGCACCTGGGTGGCTCAGTCAGTTAAGCAGCCGACTCTTGATTTTGGCTCAGGCCATGATCTGATGGCTTGTGAGTTTGAGCCTTGCATCAGGCTCTGCTATGTCAGTGTGGAGCCTGCTTGGGATTCTCTTCTCTCTGCCCTTCCTCTGCTTGCATGTGCACTTGCTCTCTCTGTCTTTCAAAATAAATAATAAATAAACATAAAAAAAAAAAAAGCTGGGGACAGAGTTTTACTAAATGATATAAACTTTAAGAACAATGTATTCTCTCAAAACTATTTTAAAAGAAATGTGTAAGAGCATTTCTAGGTGTTAAAACTTAAAGAAAACATTAATTATAGGAAATAGAGCATTCGTATAAAACATTTTAAACTATTTAAATATTTTATAAAATATTTATTTTTATGAATTTTTAATAAAAAATTTTTAAATTTTGAGCTCCCTTAAAAATTTGAGCTCTCTTGCTAACTTACTTTGAGTGAGGCACATTCATTTTATCAGTTTACTAGAATCTAAGGGTATATAGAAGCTCTTTATTCTTCATTCTTGGGAAACGTATTAAGGTAACCGTCCCCCATTTTTTTTTTTTTTTTAACTCTGCTCTAGAAAGGAAAAATAGGATTCATTTTCATAAATTTAGGAATAGCTGGCAGCAGTAAATTATGTAAATTGTGGCAGTACTTGCCTTTACTTCATTCCCAGTGTTTTAAGAGCTGACTAGATTTAGACCAGAGTTTTTTTTTTTTTTTTTAATGTTTGTTTATTTTTGAGAGAGAAGAAGAACATGCACAAGTTGGGGGTAAGGGAAGGCAGAGAGAAGGGAGAGACAGAATTCCAAGCAGGCTTTTCACTGCCAGTGCAGATACGCAGGGCTTGAACTCACAAACCGTAAGATCCTGACCTAAGCCAAAATCAAGAGTTGAGCTGGATGCCTAACTGACTGAGCCAGTTAGGGGCTCCTAGACCAAAGATTTAAGCAGTGATGTGCTGGCAAATGTTTAACAGCTGGCTCTCTGAAAAGCAGGCATCCTTATTTGTAGTATTTGCTGCGTTCTGTTGTGTAAATATTCCCAATTTCAAGGTATGAACATGATATCACTAAATGTGGAATTTGGAAGAGAGATGTGTAGTTAGCTCTCTTGAGCCAGGTATGATTTAGCCAATAGTAAGAAGGGAAATATTAAAAATTTGTTATTTAGCTAAGCTACAACAAAATAAGGCAAAAAATAGTAGTGCCTTGTTACTGCTTAGTGGTGGAAGTGTTGTAAAAAGCTACTATTAAGTAGAAAACAATGGACTTTTGTACCTTTGGTGTATGTGTTTAGTCCAGCTTGGCTGTTAATAATCACTGATGTTCATAATCAACAGGAAGTCTATAAGTATAACAGTGGATGTTAACTAACTGGAATTAAAAGTCTGTAGGTCATGTTTCAGAATTTCCTAGTAGAGTCTGAAGGAAGTTATGAATTGAATTCCAAATGAGGTATATTTCTTAATCTTTTCTTTCTTCATTTGTTACCTATTGATATCTTCAAGAACATGTTGAAATTATTTTATCTCTTGACCTGTTTTAATTACTGTTCAATAGTAACTTACTAGTTTGATTACAAAAGAAAGAACTGTAGAAGGAATTTAGCCTTCTAACAGAAGAGCAAAAACTGGACAACAAAAGCTATTGGTAGTGCTGTGTGTAAAATAAAACATACCAATTTATTTTTAAGACACTGAATTTGCATGATATATAGTAGTAAAATTTAAACGGACATTTTGGAAGTTTTTCTCTGATTTTAGTAATTTTAAGAACCATGTAGTGTTTATTTTTAAAATTGATTTATGTAATTTAGTATTAACTATACTTGATAGAATTACAAAGATTTCATGGTTAATAAAAGAAAAAATAGACTAATTTTGATTCAAGTCAGGGATTTCATATAATCAAATAACCACGTTTGGGGAAATATATAGAAATAATTGTTTTAACCACTATAATATTGTATGTACCTGTACTTCTTATTTTTTTGGCCTCCATCAAATTCTTTGAATCTTTTGGTTTATTTTTTTTTTAACAAGTTTGTTGAAGGATCACAAATATCAGAGGTACGTTTGTTATGGTATTTAAAATCAAATTGGAATAATTCGATAACTAATCACTTTAAATTAAAAAAATCTGAGAAAATGCTATAATTCAATGCAGAATATTATGAAGCAATCTTGGTTATTTTTTAGTTAATTTTTTATTATGTCTTCATATTAAATCATACCTCTCATTTTTTCCCTTAAATGAACGGTTTAGAGCAGAGGTTGGCAAATTATATTCTGGGCTCTGTTTTTTCTTTTTTTTTTTTTTAATTTGTTTTTTATTTGAGTGTAGTTGACAGAGATGTTACAGCATAGTGATTCAGTATCCCTATACTTTATGCTGTGCTCCCTACAGGTGCAGCTACCATATGTTACCGTACAACACTATTACAGTCTCATTGACTGTATTTTCTATGCTGTACCTCTTATTCCCATGACTTTTTCATTCCATAACTGTAAATCTGTCGCTTACTCTATTTCACCCATTTGGCTCATCTCCCACTGCCTTTCCTGTGGCAACCATCAGTTTATTCCCTGATTTTGTAGGTCTGATTCTGCTTTTTATTTATTTTGTTTTTAGATTCCACATATGAATGAAATCATTTGGTATTTGTCTTTTTCAGTTAGCATAATACCCTTTAGGTCCATCTACATTGTCACAAATGGCAAGTCTTATCCTCTTTTTATGGTTACATGATATTCCATTCTGTATATATACCATATCTTTATCCATTCATCCATCAATGGACACTTAATGTTGCTTCCATATTTTGGCTGTTGTAAATAAGGCTGCAGTAAACATACAGGTATGCATATCTATTTGAATTAGTGTTTTAGTTTTCTTTGAATAAATAGTAGTGGAATTATTGGATCATATAGTATTTCTGTTTTTAATTTTTTGAGGCATCTCTCTACTGTTTTCCACAGTGACTATACCAGTTTACATTTGCAGCAACAGTGCACAGGGTTCCATTTTCTCCACATGCTTGCCAACACTTGTTATTTTTTGTCTTTTTTGTTTTGACCATTTTGACAGGAGTGAGATGACACCTCATTGTAGTTTTGATTTTTACTTCCCTCATGATCAGTGATGTTGGGGTCTTTTCATGTGTTTGTTGGCCACCTACATGTCTTCTTTGGAAAAATGTTTAGGTGCTCTGCTCATTTTTAACCAGATTTTAAATAAAATTAAAAAAATATTTTGAGAGAGAGTACGTCCAAGCACATGAGTGGCAGAGGGCAAAGGAGAGAGAATCTTAAGTAGGCTCCCTGCCCAGTGTGGAGCCTGACATGGGGCTCCAGCTCATGACCATGAGATTAGGACCTGAGCTGAAATCAAGAGTCAGACACTTAACCAACTGAGTCACCCAGGTGTCCCTGTAAATAAATGTTATTGAAACACAGTATGCTCATTCATTTACATAATGTCTTTGGTTTCTCACTACATAGTCACAGTTGGGTAGTTGGGACAGAGACTACATGGCCTACAAGCCTAAAATATTTATTCTCTGGCTCTTTATAGGAAAAAATTGCTGACCCCTGCTAGTATTGCTATTATTTAAATATCATAAAAATGAACTAATATGTAAACTAAATGTATTTAAAATATATCTTTATTTTTGATTATATAAGTTTGATTATACTTATCTGATTTATCATAATCAAAAAACCCTATGCCTGTCTGATTAAGTTGGCTTCCTCTTTTAGGCAGTCTATGAAAAGCTGAACAGCTCCAAATCTGAACTTGAGGATGAAATACTTTTTCTGGAAAACCAGTTAAAAGAAGAGGAATCTAAGCATTCTGAACAAGATGAATTGGTAAGGCTTTTGTGTTTGAGGAAACTGCAGGAAAAGGGAAGTTATTGAGTTTAAAAAAATTAATAGGTATCAGTTAAAGTATTATATGTACTCTAAAAAATCCAAAACATACAGACGACTGTTATGGTGAGAGTAAAAATTTCCAGATCCAGTAGCTTTTTTATTTGTTAGAGGTTACCATTTCCATATTAAGTTTCTTACATATTCTTACAGAAATTTTCTATATGTTATGGAAGTAGCTTACATAAATAAAGTTGAATAATCACATACATAGTGGATTTTTTTTTAATATTCAGAAGTTATTTTGAGAACATTTTAACTTTGTTATTTTAAAATCTGTTGTAAAGAAGATCTAGATGTGTGTCAGATTATTTAGTAAGATATGATGTTAGTGGATTTATCTTGAGCCTATATAACTTAAATGTTATGAAATAGTAAAGGTGAGATGAATTACTGTTGTTGTAATTGATTAAATCCCTGTAAGCATATATGGCTGACAAGGTCTCTTAAGGTAAGTCCTCAGTTTTTGAGTGCAAGTGTTAAGTTTAACAATATATCTAAGATATATGACCTCTTGGAAACTGGAAAATTTTAGTACATACTTGTTTACAGAGTGATACTGTCTTTCCAGATGGTGGATATTTCAAAAAAGATACAGTCTCTAGAAGATGAATCAAAATCTCTCAAATCACAAGTGGCTGAAGTAAGTTGAATTAGTCTAGAAGGTCTATTGCTTTTGAAAATCATTTTAGTTTTACTATTTCATGATTCAAGAAGGAGATATAATACTAGAATATGAGACTTAGGGGTCTTGTAGATGTAGTTCTTTTATAGAAGTTACTTTAGGAAAGTTTTTTATTCGACAGGTATTTATTGAGCTCTTGCTATGTACCATCGTTGAAAGTGCTTGGTACTTAACATTAGTAGATAAAATAGAAAAGTTCTTAGTGAGTTTAAATTCTGTTGAGAGGCAGATAATAAGAAGTTAACAAAATTTGCTACACAGTACATTAAAGGTTACAAGAGGTTAAATCATTTGTTCAAGGTCTCATGGCGAGTTAGTAGCAGAGCCTTGACTGGACCCTGGTAGCTTTTTTTCTGCTACCCCATACTGTCTTTCCTGTTAATAGTGACATGTTTTTTTTACTTCAATTCCATGTTTTATGGAGTATGTATAAAAAAGAGCTATTAAATGAATTCTTATAAGCTTGATATGTTGTGTTTTACTTAGGCCAAAACGACCTTCAAAATATTTCAAATGAATGAAGAACGACTTAAGATAGCTATAAAAGATGCTTTGAGTGAAAATTCCCAACTTCAGGAAAGCCAGAAACAGGTTTGTACTCTGTAGGGACTCTTTAACTATGAATATGTAATTATAAATTATCTGGACACACTCATGACTAACCCATGCCAGGGGCAAGATTAGGCTTTCCCTGGAATTCAGGAGAGCAGGACAATCTCCTGTATATCCTTTGGTGTGTCTTTTATATAGGGTATAAAACTATACTCCTGTCACCTTTTTCCTCCAGTAGTGAAAGCAAGCCAGGGCAAATTTTATTTTTTTACTTTTTATTTTTTAAAATATACTTTATTGTCAGATTGGCTTATATACGACACCCAGTGCTCATCCCAACAAGTGCCCTCCTCAAACCAGGGCAAATTTTAATAATCACAGCAAATAGCACTTGGTACCATCTCCTTAAAGCCAGACTGAAGGAAGGCAGGGAATATCCATGAGAATGATTGGCGCTGTGGGTTCAGGGCCTAAAGATAGAAGCCGTTCTGGTGCTTAGATCAAGTGAAGATTTAGCTTTTACCCACTTCCTCCTTCAAATATATTTACTATCTCACTGTTCTCCCAATACAGTTAAAATTTTTCCATGGGAAAATTTTTCATTTGGTTGCATTATTTACAGTTTTCTAAATGTTACAACTGAGCCACATGATGTGCTCTTACTACATGTTCTGTTTTACACAACATTTTATTTGCTCTAGGGTTAGTAATTGTTTTGTTGCCTGTATACCTATCTGTAGATCTGTCTTCTGGAGATGCTGAATAACTTACGTATGCATTCAAGTGCTTTGTTAATCTACTAATTTTATTTTTTTCTTGAAGCAATCCTTCCTGAGGCCTTCCATCATCCTGGTCCAATAGGAACTTTTTCTCTAGGTCTGTTAATGCTTCTGTTGTCCTGAGATTTCACTTCACTCCCATCTATTCCCTTGTCTTTCTTCTGTGTTGGATCTTCTATTTCCTGTATCCAAGACTTGTTCTTTTGTGGTTAATTCTCTTGATTAGCTTCCTGAGAAATAGGTATAGCAGGTAGCTTTTAAAAACCTTGCATGCCTAAGAATGTCTTCTCTCAAGGTTGTTGACATTTTGGTTGGATATCTTCTGGATTGAAATAGTTTTTTTTCTTTGAAATTCTGAAATTGGTCCATTGTCTCTACTTTCCAGTATTGCTTTTGAGAAATCAGATGCGATTTGGATTACCGAATCTTTTTGTGATCTGCTCTTTTCCTCCCTAGAAGATTTAAAATGTTTATTTTGAGAGAGGCAGAGAGAAAGGGAAAGAGAATCTCAAGCAGGCCTCATGGTCAGCATGGAGCCTGACATGGGGCTCAATTTCAAAACTGTGAGATCATGACCTAACTCAAAGTTGAATCCTATGGATGCTTAACCGACTGAGCCTCCCACCTGTTCCATCCCTGGAAGCTTTCATCTGGTATCTTTCATTGTTTCTAGTTCTCTGAAATGTCATGATAATGTATGAGTCTTTTTTCATTCTCTTAGTCTGGAAACTCTTGCTTTTGATTCAGTTCTGGGAAATTATTTCATGCTTTTTCTGTTTTTTTTTTAACCCACTATAATTATGTAATCACATAAAGATGTCTTCTTGGGCTGCCTGGGTGGCTCAGTCTGTTGAGTGTCCAACTCTTGATTTTGGCTCAGGTCATGATCCCAAGGTCTTGGGATTGAGCCCCATCTCAGGCTCGGACTGAGTGAGCATGGAGTCTGCCTGAGACACTCTATCAGGCAGTCTGGTCTGTCTCTCTTTCTCTCTCTGCCCCTCCCCCACTTGTATGTGTGCACTCATGCACGAGCTTTCTCTCCCCACTCTCCACTAAAAGAAAATGTCCTTTTTGTTTTCTGTCTTTGCAAGTTTTGTTGGCTTATTCTGCATTTTTCAGTTGTAAGTGGCCTTTTTATTTTGCGTATGCCTTTTCTTAATTTATGGATGCCATGTCTTGTCTTGCTGAGGATATTATTATTATTATTTTCTTTTTTGAAGTGTTTTTCAGTTCTCTGAGTTGTTTTATACTTTGGGTTCCTTTATTTTCTGTTTTGGTCTATGTCTTTTATCTATGAGTTTCTTTTTTTTTCTTTTAATGTTTATTTTTGAGAGTGAGAGAGATACGGTGCAGGTGGGAGGGGCAGAGGGGGAAGGAGGAGAGACACAGAACCAAAGCAGGTTCCAGATTCTGAGTTGTCAGCACAGAGCCCAATGTGGGGCTTGAACCCACGGACTGTGAGATCATGACCTGAGCCAAAGTCAGACTCTTAACCCATTGAGCCACCCAAGCATCCCACTAAGAGTTTCATTTTAAAGTCAATTATTAGGTGATTCATGGCAGTCTGCCCATTTAATAGTGAAGCTCTTCATATCTAATTGGAAGCTCAGTGTGTGTTATCGGGAAACTCTTCTGTAGGGTAATTTGGCTAGGGCGTTTCATTGGAAGATCCTCAGTTGTTGGTATTTGAAGACCATTTTCCACGGGGATAATTCCTCCAGAGTTCCTGTTTGAGAGAGGTAAGCCTGTTTGCCAACAGTGAGATAAGCAGCTGAGACAGGCAGGGGTTGTTGGTGTGTCACTATCCAGTAAGTCAGCTTTTACTTTATCCTTTGATGTTTTCAATATTTTACTCACACTTTCACCTGGGCCAGGTGTCCCGGAGTTTCATTTTCCACCTCTCCAGAAGATAACCTTCTAGGCATTTGCCAGACATATATATGTGTGCGTGTGTGTATGCATGTGTGTGTGCATGCATGCATGTGAGACATGTGGGTGAGTGGGAAGGATGGATGGAGAGTAAGCATGTATGTATGTGTATGTGCAGGGACTTTCTGTTTTTTTGTTTTTTGTTTTTTTACAAACTTTCAGTTAGTCTTCCTCTTTTTAGTCTCACTTAGATCTGGAGTATTAGTGCCTCCAACCAAATTCTAAGCATTTTGGGTTGTATTAAATTAACTGCATTTGGACTTTCCCATCTTCTATGTAGGTTTCAGATTTGTCTGGTCTGCTGCATCTCTTACTATACTTGTATCTCTTTCTGCTTTCCACTTCTAGAATTCCCTTTTTCTTCATCACCTATTTTCTTTCTCCTTGTGGGTTTATGCTTCTTTTTCTTTTTAACCCCCTAAGTCTCTTAGTAGATTTATTCTTATCTTGGTAGATTTCAGGAGAAAGTGGTGGTAAACCCTGTGTTAAATTTGCTGTTATAATCAAAACTGGCCTTTTCTATCTTAAAAATTTTTCACTTAGATTGTCTTACTCTTTACATCTGTTTCATCTAACTCCTTTTTAATCACTAAAGTTCTTGAAATAAACTATCCTATATTCACTGATGCCATATTCTAATAATATACTCCTTCTCTAACTTGTTAAGACTGTATGCTGGGTATGCAATTTCTTTACTAATTGACTAGAGTCCACTAATAACAAGAATCAAAATTTTTTCTTCAAAGTCGTTTTTACTCTGTGTTCTCTCATTGTGTTATACATACATAGAAAAAGTTTAGTTTCTTGTGCTAGGAAAGATGCCTTAGTTTTGCAGAGAAATCCAGTAATCACTGTTGGATAGAATAGAGATTTAAAGTTTTAATAAATTTGGACTTTTCATTCATAATATTTCATAAATGGTTCCAGATTAATGGTATTTCTGGAAGGTTAGTTAACTACAAAACAACACATGACTTAAAAAACAAATTCTAGTACAAATAAGGTATGGCATGTAATATAGGATTTAAGGGATGGTAAGAAATGATCAAATCTAACATAAAGTATGTCTCAAAAAGCCTTTTATTTAAGAAATATTTGTTGTGTAAATCAACTGAACAATATTTAAGTGTTTCTTATTTTACATCACCCCTCTTGAAAGTTCTTTGAAAACAGGACTCCACCCTTCCTTCTCTTCTTTCCTCCTGCCCGACCCTCTTCTTCCCTTCTCAGCAACACATTGTGTCATATAACGCCTATTAATGTTATATCTAGGGATGCCTGGGTGGCTCAGTTGGTTAAGCGTCTGACTTCAGCTCAGGTCATGATCTGCTGGTTCATGCATTCGAACACATTGTCCTCTGTGCTGACAACTCAGAGCCTGGAGCCTGCTTTGGATTCTATGTCTCCCTTTCTCTGCTCCTCCCCCACTAGTATTCCTTCTCTCTCTGTCTTTCAAAAAATAAATAAATGTTAAAAAAATTAAAAATGATATATCTATATATAAATAAGTTCATCCACACATAAGTATGAAAAATGAGTTGCTTTTTTTTTTTTTTTGGTTGGGTTTGTATTTTAGCTTTTACAAGAAGCTGAAGAATGGAGAGAACAAGTGGATCAACTTAATAAACAGAAAATAACTTTTGAAGACTCCAAAGCATTAGCAGAACAAATTCTGTATGATAAAGAAAATCAAATCAAGGTAAATGTGCCTTCTGGTTTTAGTGAGTGAGCCAGCTAGAATTTTATAGTAATTCTGAAATTTGAAAATTTATTTTTTTTGCAACTTTTACTTTTATAACTTATTTGATCAAGTTAGAGAATGTGTACTTCTTGGGCATTGATTTTAGTTTGTACTAGTATTATCATCTTGCTCCTAAATGCTCCTTGAAGACTTTTAGATTTGTAGCATATATATCAACATTCTGTGTGTCCTTTTTTTCCTTTCCTTTGTATTTTAGCCTAGGTATTGAATGATGAAAACAAGAAAAGAATAATGGATTTTACCTTTGCCTTTTAGACTGCCGTCTGTTTCTGTTGATAAAAAGAGGTTGGAAAGAATTTTAGAAATTGGAAAGATGAAGTTGTATGTATTGGCTGAATATCTGTAATACCTAGGTTAGCTGTTGTCAGTACTCCTCATGGAGATGAATACTTTTCAAAAAATAAGTCTAATTGAAACAACTCTAATAAGAATATAAAAACATATTACTTTTAGGATTTTTTCACTTTTCCTTAAGCTTGTTTCCCCTTTCTACCCCATTTTCCTGTCTTCTCTTTTAAATCTTATGCTTTCAACCTGCAAAGATACTCAGGTGTGAGTATCAAGTAATACGGTGTAAAACTAACATTCAGTAGTATATGCAGTGAAGTGAACATTGCCATCTTGAAACCTTTTTATGCTCTTAAGGTTGTTGCTACGAAGGTTTTGAAGATTCCAGCTTTAGTTGTATTTGTAATTTGGCATGTTCTTTCATTTTTTTTCACCTTAAACTTACTCTACGAAAGAACTTGAGATTCTTCCTAAACAGAACATGAATGAGATGCTAATCTCAAGCTATACTCAGAGTTTTACGTCATGTTATTTGTGCCTGGAACTCTCAAGACGGAGAGATTGAGGGTAGAAATTACAGAGCAGAATGGGTTTTTAGATGTGTCCTTCCACAGAAATAGTCAGCATAGTCATTTCATTAGTGCTTAGGAAATCTTTCTTAATTCAAGAAGATTAAAAAAGTACTATTGGAAAACCTTTAATGTACCAAGTCAGGTTCTGTTTTACAATTTTCTTAAAATCTCAGGTGAATTCCTCAGCTAGACATTTACTTGAATAAATCAAATCTGGGGCGCCTGGGTGGCTCAGTCGGTTAAGCGTCCAACTTCGGTGCAGGTCATGATCTCACGGTTCATGGGTTTGATCCCGTGTCAGGCTCTGTGCTCACAGCCAGCTCAGAGCCTGGAGTCTGTTTCAGAATTTGTGTCTCCCTCTCTCTCTGACCCTCACCTGCTCACGCTGTCTCTCTCTCTCTCTCTCTCTCTCAGAAATAAATAAAACATTAAAAAAAATAAATCATATCTGTAAAATCTGTTATTTTTATTTTTTAATTTTTTTAATGTTTATTTTTGAGAGAGAGAGAGAGAGACAGAGAAAGAGAGAGAGACTGAGTGTGAGTGGGAGAGAGGCAGAGAGAGAGAGAGAGACAGAATCCAAAGCAGGCTCCTGGCTCTGAGCTGTTAGCACAGAGCTCGATGTGGGGCTTGAAGTCACTTAACCGAGATCTTGACCTGAGCCATAGTTGGATGCTTAACTGATTGAGCCACCCAGGTGCCCGTGTTCTTTTTATATATCACATACCTCACTTGCAGATGTTTGACCGCACAAAAAATTTACTCTTATTTTAATGGCCACTGTTATTTGTGGTATGAAAGAAGGTAATATAGTAAATATTCTGTTACTTTATAGTCATGCAATATATTTAGTAAAAATGGACCATTATCAAGTATTGGATTTGATTTAGGAATAGTCAGTGTTGGTTTTTAACTTGCGTAGTTTAACAGTCAATAAATATTACAGTTTTTCAGGGTATTTATCTTAATATCAGCTGGTGAATAAGAGGTCATGTACTGTTATCTGTGTAGATTGATTTTTCAACTATAACTACACATTCAGAAGTTGTAAATCAGTTAGCATAAGGCATTATTACCTTCTCTCTCTTTTATCCCTCTTTACTAAATGTCAAGTCTCTGACTGAACGCTTGATAAAGATGAAAGATTGGGCTGCTGTGCTTGGAGAAGACTTAACAAATGATGATAATTTGGAATTGGAAATGAAGAGTGAATCAGAAAATGGTATGAAGTTGGGTATGAAGTCGTGATTCATCCTCTTTTGCTAAAATGATAAGTAGCCCTTGTGTTTTCTTTTAGTTTCCTATGTGTATCACGTTCTTTATACAATTCTAGTTTGGCACATCTTCTCCATTTGCCTCTAATACTCTGCCCCTGTCACACCGTTCTTAATTGTTAAGCTTTAGTTGGAATATTGCTTTTTCAGTAAATCTTTCTCTGTCTCCTCAGGCAGACTTACAGCCTGTTTCCTGCCTGTGCTTTTTATATGTTGTTCAAATCTTTGTTATAGCAATTTTCACATTGCATCATAATCATTTCAGGGCCTATGTTTCCCTGCCATGTCTGCTAATTGGGTTGGATGGTGGGTAGTTTGAAAAATGAGTGTTATACAGATGAATGCCTGAGGATACTTTGTATTAATTAGATGGCTCAGTACTTTAATCTTGGCCACCCCAAATTGTTATCATCACTGCTGGAAACTAAGGCAGGAGTTAGGTTCATTGTAGCTGTTCCCTATATTTTCAAATCAATTCCTTTGACTTGAAAAGAGAATTTTATGTTGACATAATTATAGATTCATTGGAATTTGCAAAAAGAGTACAGAAAGAAGTGTTTTATGCATCTTTCACTAGTTTCTCCCTGTGGTAGCTCTTCTGGCTTCTGTGACCTTTCTCTTCTTTCTCTCTCTACTCCCTGCATAATTAACAAATGTATTAAGGAACAGAAGGTATGATTTAAAAAAAAATTTCTTTGATGATAACATTAATGCATTGGATGAAAATTACATTCCCATACGGTTGGTTCTGTTTGTACTTTTTTATTTCTGCTTTGCTTTAAAAGAAGCAATTCTTTTTCTAATAGAAAATGCATGTTTGTTTAATGTTACTTTAATTTGGAGTATAATTCCACTTATATTTGGTATGCCTAAGGATCCCAAGAATAGTTGAGACTGTGTACTGTATTTGGGTGAATACCAAATTCTTGTTATAAACTTGTCCCTAGAGAGAGTTGTGAAGAATCTTGTTTGACGATATTATGGTACTTCCAGTGTTTTATTGTGTATCTTCTTGGGAGCATGTCCAAGGCCATTCTGCCTTATATCAAATTCTTTATTGTAGCAAGACGAGAGATTATAAGGCTCTAGTTGCATGAACTAATAAAATCATCTGGATATCTGTTGTGGCATGGCACTATTTTCCCAATTTATTGTTGTTTTTATTTTTTACTATAGATAATCAACCGAAAGGAGCTTTGAAGAAACTGATTCATGCCGCTAAGGTTTGCATTACTATAGTAATATAAAGATAGAGAAATAGAATTTGGATTAAACCCATATGGCCTTAGTAACTGTTTTATAAAGTCCATTTTATAGTGATCCAAATTTTCCAAAGTGATCAGAATTTTCTTTATCAATTGCTTTTTTCTTTTTGATAATAACTTTAAAAATTTATAGTTAATTTTTATTTTATTTTATTTAAAATTTTTTTAATGTTTTATTTATTTCTGAGAGAGAGAGAAACAGCATGAGCTGGGGAGGGTCAGAGAGAGAGGGAGATACAAATTCTGAAACAGGGTCCAGGCTTTGAGCTGGCTGTCAGCACAGAGCCTGACGCAGGGCTCGGGGCTCGAACCCATGAACCGTGAGATCATGACCTGAGCCGAAGTTGGATGCTTAACCAACAGAGCCACCCAGGTGCCCATTGTTCATTTTATTTTTGAGAGAAAGAGAGAGAGAGAGAGAAAGAGAAAGAAACAGGATGAGCTAGGGAGGTTCAGAGAGAAAGGGAGACACAAATTCTGAAACAGACTCCAGGCTCTGAGCTGGCTGTCAGCACAGAGCCCCATGCGAGGCTCAGACCCAAGAACCCTGAGATCATGACCTGAGCCGAAGTCGGATGATTAACCAACTGAGCCACCCAGGTGCCCCCATAGTTAATTTTTAGAATTTATTATAATAAAAAAGTTTTAAGGTCTGCACTAATTTTTTTAGATGAAGAGTAAATGAAAAATGTTTAGTATATTTTCTTTCATTATTTCTGTCTAAGCATTCTTCTCTGGTCTCAGTATTTTCCTATTCCTGTTGCCCCATATCCTAATTTGAGATGTAAATACTATGTCCATTTTCTTCTGATGTATTTCTTTTGCATCACAGTAGTGGTATCTTGATCTTTACTGATCTATGTGAAGTTGTGGTATTATAGTTTAAAGGTTACTTTAATTAAAACTTATGTGTTGAAGGTATATAGAATGAAAACAGCCACTTTTTAAGGATGTGCCATTGATCTTCTCTACCTCTCTTGACATTTCTGACTACTAATGACTTTGTTAACTTTTCAAGATATAAGCTACATTTTTGGTTAATGTATTCTAGGTGATAATTTTATCGAAGTGATAGAACTTTAAAGGTTGGAATGGTATATTGAGATTTTTTGTTTTTCCTTTTTTGGTATAATTGATTAATGTTGCTTTTTTCCTTTTCCCGTTCTCCAAAGTTAAATGCATCTTTAAAAACCTTAGAAGGAGAAAGAAACCAAATTTACATTCAATTATCTGAAGTAGATAAGGTAAAGGAAGAGCTTATAGGTAGGTTATCTATATACTTTTAAAGTCTTTCTAAATAAATACATCTCCATATACAGAAAGGTACTAAAAAAAAACAAAAACAAAAAACAGAAAGGTACTATTAGTTGAATCAATTATGCAAAGGTCTGATTTGTTTTTTTTAATTTTACTTTTATTTCAAATTTGTGAAAAATTAGTACTGGAGTTTTTGTTGTTGGTAAAGCCCTATCAGTTTCTTCCATATCCATATGAAATAAAAATAATGAAATAGTTTATTTATTTATTTTGAGAGAGATAGGGAGATAATCCCAAGGAGGCTCTGCACTGTCAGTATAGGCTCGACTTCACAAACCTGATCATTACCTCAGCCAAAACCAAAAGTCAGATGCTCAACTGACTGAGCCACCCAGGCACCCGTTCTCCAGTCTTAATGAAATTATTTAAAAAAACGTGTAAAACCATACTTACCTTTGAATTTTAATGTTGTATGTGTGATATGGTTTTAGATATTAAAAACTAGCAAATTAAAACTATTAACTTTTAAAAGATCATCCTTATGGGGTGCCTGGATTGCTCAGTCGGTTAAGCATCTGACATTGGCTCAGGTCATGATCTCATGGTTATCATGGTTCATGGGTTTGAGCCTGATGTGTTGACAACTTCAGGAGCCTGGAATCTGCTGAAGATTTTGTGTCTCCCTCTGTTTCTGCCCTTCCCCTGCTCACACTCTGTCTTTCTCAAAAATAAAAAATTTAAAATTAAAACATTAAAGAAAATAAAAGATCATCCCTATGATCCAGTTTTACCAGAGATGATATTCAGTGTTAATGTCTGTTAAGTGACTGTTTTTGGCAATGGCTTAAAGCCTAGGTCAACGGATTTCTTCTGATGTAGATTTAAAAATTTCTGTGGAAAGACAGGTGTAACATTAAAATCATTTAATGGTAGCATATTTATTTTAAACTATCCTTTTGATAGATATGTTTAATTAATAGATGTTTATATACCATTACAATAATTAGTATGCCATTACCTATGATTACTAAAATTTTAATGCTTGTTAGTATGATTTTGTGATTTGAAACAGAGTAAGTTTTATCTTGTATTAAGATTTGTGGTGGGGGTACCTGACTGACTCAGTCAGTAGAGCATGCAGCTCTTAATCTCAGGTCATAGACATGGAGTCTACTTTAAAAAGAAAAAGGAAAGAAAAGAAAAAAGATTTGTGGTGATGATTCATACACGTTTTGGGATATGGCACCTCAATCTTAGAGGAAGTCAGAGGTGGGGTTATGTTGGAAGAGACATGAGGTTTTAAAAACAACTGATGTACTAATTATATAGCACTCATTATTTAGAATTATTAATTTTTGTTTTTATAGATAGTTCTTTTAGGTGGGTTAGCAGTTAACGAGTTAAAACTGGTATTTTTCTCCCCAGTCTTGTCTTTTCTTTTTTTTAATGTTCATTTATTTTTGAGAGAGAGAGAGAGAGAAACAGAGCATGAGTGAGGGAGGAACAGAGAGAGAGGGAGATACAGAATCCTAAGTGGATTTATTTATTTATCTTAAGAGGGAGAATTGTGGGGGACAAGGGAGAGAGGGAAAGAGAATCCCAAGCACCAAGGCCAATGTAGGGCTCGAACCCACAAACCAGCAGATTGTGATTTTAGCTAAAGTCTGACATTTAACTGACTGAACCATCCAGACACCTCTCTCCAATCTTACCTGGTTTAAGCTAACATGATTTTGTAACATTTCTTATCAGAAGATCCAAATTTCTGGCCTGAGCTATTCCATATATCAAAATTTTGCTTAAAAGGAGGTCTGGCTAGAAGTTATTTACTGGTAAATTTTTTACTAGATAAAAATAGGCAATATTCATCATGTGGAAGTAGTTCCATAGGAAATGTTTAACTAAAATATTTCCCTTCAGAACTCTCATCTCCATAACCTTCTTGAGAAATTTTACTGTTTTTTGGTTCCCTAACTGAAAATTAAATGCTAGAATTAGAATACTGAATGTTTTAGGAAATCTTGGCCTAATAAAAAAATTATAAAAGTTTATACAGTTCTTTAATTAAAATATTAAAAAGCATTTAGGTGAACCAAATACCTTATAAACTTTCTGTTCTTGTTGGAAAGAATTTACTTTATTAATAGCTTATTATTTTTGGTAATTTTTATCTTTATAAAATATGAATGTGCATCTCAAAATATTTACTCCATTAATTATGATTTTTAACAATTTTCTATAGAATGTATCAAAAATCTCCAGACTGAACAAGCGTCTTTGCAGTCAGAAAATACACAATTTGAAAGCGAGAATCAAAAGCTTCAGCAGAAACTTAAAGTAATGACTGAACTATATCAAGAAAATGAAATGACACTTCACAGGTAAAAAAAATTATGTTGATAACTCCACCATACAGCAAATAAAATCGTTTAAAAAATAGTGTATATTCAGCTTATGTGATATTCAAAGTGCTCAATTTATGATTAGGTAGTATTTCATCAGTTCATTTTTAAGAAAGTTACTTGATCTTGAAATACTTTTTATTCTGAATCTGACTATTTTTCACTACCTTCCCTACTGGACCCTGATCTAAACCACCATCAGTTCGTGCATGGTTTACTGAAGCAGCCTCAGAAGCATCTCTTTACACTCGACCTCCTCCTGCACAGTTGTTTTCAGCTTTTCAGTGGCATGGCCCTTCTAAAACATACAGCATGGGTATTGTCAGTGTCTTATTTAAAAATTCCCCACTGCCTTCATATCACAGTAAGAATTTAATCCAAAGCTTTTATTTTTTTTTTATTATTAAGAAAAATTTTTTTTTTTTAAGTTTATTTCTGAGAGAGAGAGAGACACTGTGAGCAGGGGAGGGTCAGAGATAGAGGGATACAAAGAATCTGAAGCTGGCTCCAGGCTCTGAGCTGGCTGTCAGCACAGAGCCTGATGCAGGGCTTGAACCCACGAACTGTGAGATCATGACGTGAGCCGAAGTCAGACACTTAACCGACTGAGCCACCCAGGCACCCCAATCTAAAGCTTTTAGATGACCTACAAGACTCTGTAAGATCTGACCTCTGGCTACCTCTTTTTATTTGTTTATTTAGTTTTGCTCTCTATCTCTTTAATTTTAGCTTATTCATTTCCTTTTTCTTCCTTACCCTCCAGCCACCTTGGCCTTGATGACTGTTAGTATGCCAAGCACATCTGTACCCCAGAACCTTTTGTGCTTGCTCCTTCCTCCCTGGACTGGTGTTCTCCTGTATAAGGTTGAATCCTTCATTTCATTTGGATCTAGGTTCAGATGTTGCCTCAGACACTCCTGGCTACCCTAAGATAATACCTGCAGTTCCTTTATCCCTTATCTTGCTTTATTTTTCTTCATAGCCCTTATGGTCCTCTGATGATTGATTGGCTTTTTTCCTCCCAACATTATATGTAAACTCCACAAGAGAATTACTTTATATTTTTCTTCGGGATTTATAGTGCCTAATTTTATGTCTGGCACATGGTAGTTATTCAGTAAATAGTTGTTGCATATATGAATAAATATGTTTAGTACCTTTATATATTGGATTGAAAGATTCCGTGCATGTGTATACTGATCCCTAAATACATAGATACACAGAAGACTGTTAAGATATCCATCTGGAGATTCCATATTTTTAATACCACTATAGGACATATTTTTCATCATAGAAATAAAATGTTACTTGATTTAGTTAATGTGACTTGAAGCCCCTTTAATGAAAGTTATTATAGTTGATCTCATTATGTATAGATTCTGTATTTGCAAATTTGCCTACTTGAGAAAACTTTTTATTATTTATATTTATTATTATAGCATGCTTGTGTGCATGTGCACATGGCGGGTAGGAAGAGGGAGAGGGAAGGACTCTCAAGCAGGCTGCATGACCAGCACAAAGCCTGACTCAGGACTCAGTCTCTTGACCATGAATGAGATCATGACCTGAGCTGAAATCAAGAGTCGGGCACTTAACCAAGCCACTCAGGTGGCCTGTGAAAACTTACTTTTAATTTTTTTTTAGATTTATTGTTGAGAGAGAGAGAATGAGAGAGAGAGTGAGTGAGCAGGGAAGGGGCAGAGAGAGAGGGAGACACAGAATCCAAAGCAGACTCCAGGCTTTGAGCTGTCAGCACAGAGCCTGATGCAGGTCTCAAACTCACGAGCCATGCGATCATGACCTGAGCCAATGAAAACTTCTTTTTATCCTAAAACCAGTACTCTGGAGCTTTAGTGGTCATTCTCAGACATGCATAGAATGGCAAAAAAGTGTATGTTCCCAGTCTTCCTTATTTCAGCTTTCATTTTGTAAACAAGTGTCCTTTTTGTACTATATGTAGTGACACATTTTTGTGTTTTTTGTTGGTGATTTAGCTGTTTTATTTTATTTATTTAATTTTTTTTATTTAGCTGTTTTAAAATCATCCCCAGGTAAAGTGCTGAAATGCTATTTCGTGTTCCTGAGTGCAAGAAGGCTGTGGTGTGTCTTCTAGAGAAAGTAAATGTGTCAGAGAAGCTATGTTCCACAGGGGTTATAATGCTGTTGGATGTGAGTTCATTAGTATGAACCAACAATATATGTTAAATAAGGTATCTTTAAACTGAAAAACAGAAAACAGGGTTATGTATTGATGGGTTGATGAAAATGCTGTGAATAGAGAACACAGAAACCTAACTCTGTTTCCTTTAAGAGCAGTGCTTCTACATTTGCCAATTTAGGATTTGGGTGACTTTCTAGAACATAAGTAGTGGGAATGAGATTCTGTTTTATATATTTGGAAACTGGTAGAAAATACCAACATTGCATTGCCATCAAGATGATGGGGGATTTGTAAAACTCTGTCATTGCCAGCCTGTATACTTGAATTATTCTTTGGAATCCATTGAAAAATTAAAAACTTGCTGTTCATCATGGACGTCTGAGCCACTTGGGACTGCCCAGGATAGGAAAGAGAAATAAACTTAACTAAATGGAAGAGCTATAGAGTGGATGACTCATGGCTTCTTTCAGTAAACTTAGGAGTAGACCCTTCTTTTTAGGTTAGGATGAAAGATATAATGAGTAAAATTTGGACATAAAGGGGGTTATTTTGAGGTGAAAGGAGTACTTTTGAGTATATATTCTGAATAAAATAAAGATAAATGGTTGATGATAGAATTCTGATGAGGAATATTTAAAATTTCAAAAGAAAAAAAGGCGTCTGTAGATACTTGAGAGCAAGGATGGGAAACTGAATAAAATCCTGGCTCTGTGTGTGCTGTTCAGATTGTGATTTCATCAGTTCATTAATTTGAAACGTCTTGAATTTCCCAAAGTACCATGTATTCCTTTCTTATATTTAAAGTAAAACATTCATCACTCAAATATTGGAGAGAAGTGAAATAGTATAGCATACAAGTTTGATATGTTGTTTTAGATACGTGAAGTAAGATACGATTATTTTTTGACTGCATCATCACGCTTATTTTATAATGCCATTTCCATCATTAATGAATCTACCCAAGTTCAAGGGGAAGGTTCATAGACTTTATTTCTCTTCTGGCCATTTTTTAATCTAGGGTTTATAAAAACAGACTTCCTTCCATGTCCAAGCCCATTATACTTTCATGCTTTTTCTGAGAAGATGACTTATTTTCTTTGAACCGTATGAAACGTTTGACCTAGGGAGTACTTTCTTAGCAACTGGTAATATAGTTTACGGAATATAAAACATTTACTGCTACCCTGTAGGATTTCTTCAGTAGTTTGTCATTTCCCTCCCCAAAGTTCATGAAGAAGGGGAGATACTCACATTTAGGACTCCAAATGTGTTTTCTTGTGGTGTTCAGTAAGCATTTCTTGAAGGACCAGTGTTACTGATGATACCCTGTGAAACAACATGGAGAATAGAGTATAATGGAGTCACTATTTGCTAGCTCTATGCCTAGCTTCACTTATTTAGTTTTTCTGTGCTTCCTTTCCCTTCTTCTAGAGCTGTTGTGATAATTACATAGGGCAATAATACATGTAAAAGTCTAAGAACAATTTCTGGCACATGCTAGTGACTCAGTAAGTTAGCTGTTTTTATTAAAAGAACTAGAAGTCATAAGTAGGACTACTAGAACTACTTTTATTTACTTTGAATCCATTGTAAGGTTTTTCTTTTTTAAATGTGTATGAACTGTCCTAGAAGCCTAATCACTATGCTAACAGCTTAACAACCAATTTGAAAATTATTGAAATTCAGTTCATTACTTGGTGACTTCTTGTCTAATAAATGTAATGCTGGTTTGTACAAGAAGGGTTGATAAGTAATATGTAGTCATGATAGCTTTTACCAGTATTTACCTTTGATCTTATTTTAATGATAAAAGTCTTATAGAAAACCCATGAATCTTTTATGTTAATAGTACTATATTAGACAAGAAGGTTTTATATTAAGTTCCATACCAGGAATATTTACACAGCTACCTTTTTTTTCTTGCATGTGATGTTTTTAGAGGTATTATGCAAATTGTTTTATAGGAAGCACAAGTTATGATATTATTAAAAAGATACAATTGATTATCTTACCACATACAGTAAAAAAAAACAAACCACTTTTTGTTTCAAGGAAATTAACAGTTGAGGAAAATTACCGATTAGAGAAAGAGGAGAAACTTTCCAAAGCAGATGAAAAGATCAGTCATGCAGCTGAAGAACTGGAGACCTATAGGTATTGAATATTTTTTACTCCTTTCTTTTTGAGGTGGGGAAGGTATCCAAAAACCTAATAACAGGAAAAATAATAAAGCAGCCCCCAAAATAAACCCAAGATATTTGTCTTTATTTTTCATTTGGCTGTCTTGCTGTATCACTCAATTATACAGAAAATATAAAAAGGAAAAATGTTTTCTTTTCAGTGTACATGATTTTAAATCTCTCAAGATACTAAAATAGGGAAATCCTATTTTATGTTAATGTCAGAAGATTTTTGAATGGTCATTAATTTCAAAGTTTTTCCTCTTTGGTTCTAATGGGGAAGAATACATACAATATTAATTTGAGAAGTATGCCTCACAAAGAGTGAGTCATTTCTGAAGAAGTGTTGATAAGTCTAGTTTTTCCTTTGGTTCATTTGTCATTAGTTTCGTGGAAATAATAAAATACCTAGAGAAAGTAAGGGGCAAGATTTAGCGGTATCCCAAATAGTTGTGATATTTCATTTTACATTAGGAAGAGTAAACTTGGATTTTATCCAAAAGAAGAAATTATCTTATTAGTCGTATAAAGGTAGTAAGTAACATTTTATTTCACATAACTTGTTAATTTCCTAGAATTCTGTTAAGATTATAGACATCTGAATAATTCTTCCAAGTTCATGCTTCTTAAAAATAAAAACAAACCAGTATACCATATAAATCTTTGCATAACCTGTGGTTTTAGGTAAACCCAAGCAGTAGTATCTTAAAGCATAATTAATATTAAAATTATATTAGGAAAAATATACTACTTTAGAACCTCTTAAAGATGATTAGTGTGGAGTTCTGGAGTTATTTTTACGTTAAACAAAGCACTCCAGGTGTTTAATTAATATTTTCAGTAGATCTAGTGTGTTCTGTCATTTCTTAGTACATGTTAATAGTAGAATGATTATTCCTTGTAGAAAGCGAGCCAAAGATCTTGAAGAAGAATTGGAGAGAACCATTCATTCTTATCAAGGGCAGGTATATGTGTGTGTGTATGTGTGTGCATATGTGTGTGTGTGTGTGTGTGTGTGTGTGTGTGTGTGTAAATTAGAATAATTCTGATTTGTTTGAATTAGTATCTCTGTTTTGATGCAGGAGTGTAGTTACTTGATAGTGTACCTCCTCTCTTGAGGTTTTGCGTGTGGGTGTGGAACATTTATAGGGAGCCAAATATTCTGGAATAAAGTGCCTTGTTTATTTATTTATTATTATTAAAAAAATATTTTTGGGGAGAGCACAAGCAGAGGAGGGGGATAGGGAGGGGGGCAGAGGATCTGAAGCCAGCTCTGTGCTGACAGGCTGATAGCAGCCAACCCAATGTGGGGCTCAAACTCACGAATCATGAGATCATGACCTGAGCCAAAGTCAGACAGTCAACTGACCGAGACACCCAGGTGTCCCAAAAGACCTTGTTTAAAATTGCCATGTTTCCTGCTTCTTTGGGAATGTGGATTAAATAAATAAACAAACATATTGACATTGGAGTTTCATACTCAACTTGGCCTAATTATCTCTTAGTCAGCAACTCATTGTAGTTCATTATTGCATAAAACAGAAATATACTAGGCAAAAATTGTCTTTTTTTTTCTTACATTCAGTTTTTCTTTTAAAATGATAGAATAGATGATGTATATATGAAAATTTGCTTTAAAAATGTTAATGACTTTCAGAGATGCTTGAGTTATGAGTTTATGAGTTGTGTACTAAATCATAGTGGTAGTGTGAGATGTTTTACTTAAGAAAATCAGTAGTATTTTAATGAATTTCTTTTTCAGATTATCTCCCATGAGAAAAAAGCACATGATAATTGGGTAAGTATTAAGTTCTCTTTGTCAGATTGTTCTTTTTTCTAATTTAAATGAACAGTTTAAAAGGTACACTTTCACACCAAAAATTAAGGTAGTCTTAAATCAGTTTCTTTTAATTTTGCTAGTAGTGAAATTATGTTCTTTATGAACTGAATACTTGGTTATAACAGTTATTTACAAAATCTGATTTTTACTTTGCAAGGAGGTTATACTCGCTTTGGGGGAGGTGATGTAGTGTTCATGTATTGTTTGAGAGCACTGGATTGCCACTAATTACTTGTGGGCAACTGACTTAAAATTACTGGGCCTGTTTAACTCATCTGTAAAACAACAGATTGAACTAAGTGATATTGAAAGCCTCTTCTAGTTGTAAAAGCTGTACAATTCAGTTATCTGATTCTCAGTGTTGAATTACTTAATACACATCAAGAAAAAGATCATCATGGGAAGTGGCATGTCAGTGCGTCAGAAGAACTATATAAGGAAATGTTAAGGATGTGCCTTTTGACTAATTGTGAGAATGATCCATCTGATATGTAGAACTGTTGTAATAGCTGCCTTCAGTGGACTTGTTCCTAAGAGCCTTCAAGTGGAGACAGTTTGCCCAGTGGGTGAACACATGGGGTCCAGAGTCAGTCAGTTTTGGTTGTTATCCTGGTTCCATCACCTGTAACAACAACAGTTATTGTTTCCTTACCTGTAAGACAGACATATCAATAGTACCTATTTTATAGTTATAGTGATGAATAAATAACTCCTGTAAGGCTGTTGTCCAGTTGCCTGACACATAGAATGCACTCAGTGTATGTTAACTGTTATTAGACTCTTGTTACACTGAAGCTTGGGAGATATTTCTTAGTGGTGGATGTTTCTTCGAGTGGAGATTCTGGCATAGGTTGAGAAATTAAACATGTTGAATGTCAAAGCTTTGCCTGTTTCTCAGACTGTGTTGAGGGCTCAAGTGAAGATTTGTTAATGAATTAGTCTGGGCTTGGAGATGAATTTAGTTTTCTTCACCATTCCCCACCAAAGTCAGTATACTAAGATGAAGATTATTTTTTAATGATGAGAGGAATTGATGTTTGTTAATCTCTTAATGTGAAAGGCACTATACTTAAAGGCATTTTGTGTATATTACTCATTTAATCCACGTAGCAACTCTATAAAATAGGTATTATAACTTAACTTTTACAGATGGGGAAATAGCCCAAGGTTACATGATCAAAGAATGAAGAGTAGAAATTGAAATTCTGACTTTTTAGATTCTAAATCTGTGGTATTTCTGTTACTGTACATTGAATTTCTTGTTTAGTAAATAATGACATTGACGTTATGTTAAAACATGCAAAAAATACCCTTAATGTCTCAAAATGAAGATTTTTTTAGCTTTTATAAAAGTTTGTTCAGTGAGTAATATATACTCACTGAATAAAAAGTTCAGACTGTATAGAAAGTATGTACAAAAAAATAATCAGCAATATCAGTTTCATTTACTCTCTGCTTTAAAAAGTATAGACATAAATCACATATATATTAAAAAAATGAAATTATACTATATAGTAGCGTTTTTATGTTCTTGCTTTCTTAATATATTGCAGACATTTTTCTATGAATGTTTTATAATTTATATAAACCTTTCCCATTTGATAAATATTTAGTTTCTACTTTTTTACTGTTATCAATAATTTTATAGTTTTGGATTTTACGTTTTCCTTTGAGCATTTCTTTGCTGCATCCTATTACAGTTAATCTTTTCTTCCTTTGAACTCCTATAATACTTTGTTTTTATGTGTTCTGAGACAAGTACAATAGTTGTACTCTTAAGATAGGGACTATTTCTTTTTCTTTAATGCCAGTACTTAGTAGAATGCTTTTTTGCATATTGTGAGTAATATCTGAATACAGTGTGGTCATTCACTGAAATTTTAGTTTTACTTAACCTTTAAAGTGTAAGCTTTTTAAAAGCCTGTACTCATTTAGCATCTCTTTATTCTTATATATTTTTTGTAGATTTATCTTTAATATTGATAGCACTATAATCATAGTAGGATTTACTATTTTTGACTTAGTAACTTTGCATTGTTTTGTGTCCAATAATTAAGAGTAAATATGTAATACTATACTGTGTAGAAAACATTTAGAAGTAGTTTTGGTTCTATGTTATTAAAATGCATTGTTAAATGAATGAATTGGTATTTTATTAACTAAAATTGTTATGGTGTTATGCTTTTTTTATGTACAAAATTATATCGTTATATACTAGAAAATGATTTACAATGGAATCTTTCTGATAATGAATGCTAAAATACGGTTAAGCTGTGTTTTTGTGTGTGTGTGTGTGTGTGTGTGTGTGTGTGTGTGTGTGAGTATTTAATGTACTTATTCTTTGGCCAGTTAAAGTCAATTGTAAGATGTAGTTCATGATTTTAAGTGAAAACATTTGATAGCATAGTTCTTTTAACTTGTAAAGAGTTATGGTTCTAGGTTGAGTTATTTGCTATGGTAGGATAGATATGTTTGCCCTAGTGGATTGCATTACTTGGCCAGGTCTGATGCTCCATACACTGCTGCTGTTAACCTGGAGAGTTCACAGTATGACTGGAAAACATGTAGTATTCCATACAAATTTAACCTTTGCCCACAAACTATTTAGGAATATTGTATGCTCTTGGTGTTTATTATAGTGTAAGTTTTTTTCCTATAGCATACATACTCTGATTTTCTTAAAAAAATTTTTTAAGTTTATTTATTTGTTTTTGAGAGAGAGTGCTTGTGCATGGGTGGTAGAGGAGCAGAGAGAGAGGGAGAGAATCCCAAGCGGGCGTTGTGATGTCCACGCAGAGCCTGACACAGTGCTGGATCTCATAAACTGTGAGATCATGACCTGAGCTGAAATCAAGAGTCAGAGAGATGCTTAACCAACTGAACCACCCAGTCACCCTTAGTCTTTTATTAAAGTATCACTAAACCAATGTAGAAGATTATGGGAATATGATCTTAATAGTGCTGTGTGCTTAACAAACAGGCTGCATGCTTTGGTTTTATTCAGCCATTAAAAAAAAACGGCCTGTACAGGCATATTGTGAAATTGTATTAGACCTTTATGGTTTCCCAGAATTATAGTGATTTCTCTAGAGTTGGCTGTCTTGTTTTATAGACAGCATACCTATGCATAATGATTCTTAGTCTCCATTCCCATCTCCCTAAGCTTGGGTTCTCTTACATTGCTTCAGTCATGTTATTTGGATATCGACAGCACCAAATAGTGCTAATTGTTTTAAAAAAAATTTTTTTAAGTGTTTTATTTATTTCTGAGAGAGAGAGAAAGAGACAGTGTGAGCAGGGGAGGGTCAGAGAGAGAAAGTGACACAAAATCCGAAGCAGGCTCCAGGCTCTGAGCTAGCTTTCAGCACATTGCCTGACACGTCTAGATAAAAGCATTCATTGGCAAGTACACGATCAAACTCCAGCCTTGACTCATGTCTTCTGGTTGCAGGAAACTCATTTCCTTTTAAAAAAATTCCCTAAAAGTGTTTTACATTGAGTTTATCGAAATGCATACTAATATGATTGTGGTATTTATGAATGCTTATCTTCTGTTTTACTTTCGTATAAGAATTGTTTTAAAATGTATTTAAAAAAATAAAAATGTATTGTTTGCTTTAAGTTGGCAGCTCGGACTGCTGAAAGAAATCTCAATGATTTAAGGAAAGAAAATGCTCTTAATAGACAAAAGTAAGTATCTTGGGAACACTTTAAGCTTTAGTTATTACTTTACTTTTAATTGTATTTTATTATATAATTTTTTTATAGGGATAAATAAAATCGTGATTCAGCATATCTTTTGGTAAAATATTTATTTTATTGCAAGGTGCTAGATTTTTTGTTTGAAACATTTGTCTTAGAGAGGTTACTTTAACAAAAGTAGATTGTTTATATGTTTTTCTGTAAAAAAAACATAACTTAGGGGCGCCTGGGTGGCTTAGTCGGTTAAGCGTCCGACTTTTCGCTTAGGTCATGATCTCGCGGTTCGTGGGTTCGAGCCCCGCGTTGGGCTCTGTGCTGACTGCCAGCTCAGAGCCTGGAGCCTTTTTCAGGTTCTGTGTCTCCCTCTCTCTCTGATCCTCCCCTGCTCGCGCTGTCTCTCTCTCTCCTAGAAATAAATAAATAAATAAATAAAAGCATTAAAAAAATTAACAACAAAAAAAGCATAACTTAAAAACATTTTTTAAAAAATGTCTATTTGGGGGCGCCTGGGTGGCTTAGTCGGTTAAGCGTCCGACTTTCCGACTTTCGCTTAGGTCATGATCTCGCGGTTCGTGGGTTCGAGCCCCGCATCGGGCTCTGTGCTGACTGCCAGCTCAGAGCCTGGAGCCTGTTTCAGTCTGTGACTCCCTCTCTCTCTGACCCTCCCCTGCTCATGCTGTCTCTCTCTCTCTCCTAGAAATAAATAAAAAACATTTAAAAAAAATTTCTATTTGAGAGAGAGCATGGACAAATAGAGAGAGAGAGAGAGAAAGAGAGAGAGGAAATCCCAAGCAGCTGTGCAGAGCCCAGCGTGGTGCTCGATCTCATGAACTATGAGATCATGACCTCAGCTGAAATCAAGAGTTGCCCACTTAACCAACTGAGCCACCCAGGCACCGCACCCTGCCCTCCCCAATTTTTTTTTTAAACTAGAGTAGGAAGAAGACAGTTACAAGGGATGGAAAGAGAAAAGACAGATCTCTGATGTAGTAATTCTCAGAATACTGGCATCATTTAGTAGATATGGGTAGAATACATTTTTATTATCTCTCTCATTCTCTGATTTTATTGTATTGGGTGACATTGCCATACAATAATAAGATGAAAGAGAGAATGAAAGTTTACAGTACATAATCAAAGGAAAGAATAAATGCTTTTCTAGGAGCAGACATCTCTTCCCAGGTATTATAATTTCTTGCCAGAATGAACTATTAAGATTGACCGATGATAGTGTAGTCTTTTTGCTGGTCTTTTCTACTTTGAAATTAAAACTACATGATTAGCTGTTTTATTTCAGATCTGATGGTCAAGAACTAGAAATAAGATTTCTTTTAAAATGTCACAATTTTAAGATAAAAGGTTTAGGAATAAAATAGTAGGATTAGTTCACTGGATTCCTATTTTATGTTGTGATTGGAATCTTGTGGGTAACATTACAATGGAAAGCAGACATGATGCAGAGCTAGGAGCCCTGTGTTTTAATCCTGGCACTTTAATTTTGAATAAATCAAGTAAACTTTTAGCTCAGTTTCCTTACTTGTAAAATGATACATTAGAACTGATTGACCTTGGAAAGTCCTGCTATTTCTAAAATTTGGGTTCTGTGTAATATTATTCACTGAAGTCTAGTTTTGAAAACAGAACAAAACAGTGATTTCAACCTCAGCAAAACATCACTATCACTAGGCAAAAAGAAACCTGTTACCTCAAAATAAGTACTGGGGTTATAGAAAGGTGTTTCGGTCAGACTGTTTGTTTATTTTGTTTTCTTTCTTAATTTTAATTCCAGTGTAGTTAATACACAGTGTTACATTTCAAGTGTATAATACAGTGATTCAACAATTCCATATATTACTGGTCAGAATAATTTTAAAAGATTTGTTTCTTCTATGAAGATATTGAGATAGTAAAGAGTTCCTTGTACTTGGAAGAGGCATTTTTCTTGAAATGTGGGTGCTTTTCTTGGATGAGTACTTAGAGCTGTTTGTCCTTTATTTGCAGATTAACTGAAACAGAGTTTAAGTTTGAACTTTTAGAGAAAGATCCTTATGCACTTGATGTTCCAAATACAGCATTTGGCAGAGGTAGTCTTTTTTTTTTTAACCCTCATTTAAAATGCATAATATATGTATTTTAATATATGTATATATATATTGCACATATCTTTTATATTAGTGTAAATTAATACTATTATTTATATATATTTTAGATTTTGGAGCCAGGATTCTAATCTGAGTTCTATCAGAATCTCCCAGTTTCCTGAGTTTTGTTACTCTAGCAATAATGTAAATAATTGCTGCCTTTATTTCTTAGTGAGCTTTTGTAAGATTATGTATATTTAGCACATTGATCTCTCTGAAAAGCGAAGTGAATGGCACATAGTAACATACTCAATAATTATTTATTGGGAGAATGAGAAAGGAGTGCTTAAATGGAATAACATTGTGGCTGTTTACATATCTACTACTCATTGGGATTTGCTTGAATTATAAAAATAAGAATTTAAACAGTTTTTAATAATTTAAAAGTATTGATTAAGAAGGTGAGAAGACATTAATAATCTGAGCTTTGATTGCTTTAATTACCTCCAAGAGAGGACCAGGTCTTTGGATGGTATATTTAATACTTTTATCTATTCATTAATGAGTTAGCATCTTTAATGATCTCATACTGTTCCAAATAGTTTAAAATTTTCAGAAAAATTTTCAGTTGAATTGGAATTAAGCATCTAAGGCAGTAGAAATAAACCTAACTTTACATAGGCTTTTTATTGACCATTTAAAAGTTATAAAAATCACTTTTGAGAGTCTAAGTTCATTAAAATGAGTTTGTTTTTACATTAAAAAATAGCAAATTATTATTAATTTCAAATAGTAATGAAGTCTGGAGTTGGGGGGCAGTTATACAGAAGTAATTCTTGACAGAACCCAATGTAGAAGTCTTGGAAAGATTAAATAATGCTTTGATCTTTTGATGTAACTGCATTTGACCATTATATAAGCTACATAATAAAATTTAACATGTTTAAAAAGTATTATCTTGGTGGCATTTAAGTTTGCTTTTTGATGTTGATTTTTGATCTTTTGAAGCATAATCATTACTTGGGAGTGGTGAAGTTTGTAAAATGATAGGGCTCTTGGTTATATGGTTTAGAAAGTGATTTATTTGATAAGTATATGTAAACTGAATTTTCAGTAGTAATGAATTAAAAGTTTTTTTCTGCTGCTTCCCAGGATTTTGCCTTTCTATTTTCAAAATCTGAGCTTTACTCAAATAATTCATGACCCAACATGGCCCAGCCTATCTGGCCCTAATTTATTTAAACTGAGTCCTTCCATAGTACAACTTTCACCAGCTGAAATGTCTGGAAGCATACTGCCATTAAAAGCAAAACCAAGCAAACTTCATGGCCCCCAAATCCTCTTATAGTTCTAAAATATCACCAGTATCCATTGCTTAATATTATATGGTTACTTAAGTGTATTAGTTAACAAGAGGATAATGTTTGTATTGACTACAGTGTCCATTTGTAGACAGACTTTAAATCACAGGGTTCCATATTTAATTCTATCCCGTATTAATAAAACCGAGGGCATGCTAAGTGTTTAGGATGTGGATTAAACTTAAATTGACAATAGGGTGACCTGATGGAAATTGTTGAATGGGATTCTAATCTATAGTGTAGCTAACTGAAACTATGAATTTAAATATGCTGTTTTAATTATTCCAGAGCATTCCCCATATGGTCCCTCACCATTGGGTCGACCTTCATCTGAAACGAGAGCTTTTCTCTCCCCTCCAACTTTGTTGGAGGGTCCACTCAGACTCTCACCTTTGCTTCCAGGGGGAGGAGGAAGAGGTATATTGTTTAAACATCTTTATTACTCTAGATTTCTTCCTTACTTTATATTTTCATCTCAACTTATTTTTAAAATGATCTTTAAAATAAATGTTTGAAAAATACAGGCATTCCTTGCACTTATTGTGGGTTATTTTTGTTTGGACAAGGAGTTCTATGACATGTAATTTTAATATATATATTTCTCTTAGAAACAGGGTTATAATAGATTACTTTTTGGTCAAGCACTTAATCTTTTTAGATCATTTGACTTCCTAAAAACTATATATTATACTACATAATATAACACTTTATAAAGAATACATAAGATATGATAATGATATAACCTAGCATAAAATTCTACTTTAACAAAACATTATTAGAATGTAGAATTTCTAAAATCTTTTTTTACTTCATTATCATGATCTTCTTATTTTAGAAGATCAAAAAGTGAAAGAAAGAACCTTCTTTTTCGAGTGGAGTAATTCAGAAGTGCTATCTTGTAGGCAGAGTATTGATGGAAGCCTTAAGGGAGACAGAAATGATTTTTAATACTTTGAGAAACTGACCCAAGATTGCTTTGTTACCCTGAATGGTCTTTTGCAAATTTTAGCAGCAACTTCAAGCCAATGCATTAGCTCTTGGTGTTTCTCCATTTACTTCATCAGCACTCATCCTGGTGTTACCTGTGTACCTGGAATTTTGCTCTTTTGATTTCTCACCACACTTTGTCAAGTTGCTTTAAAATTTTCCCTTGAATTGTGACAAAATTAAAAGGTAAATAGCACTGTTCATTCCTAAGTCAAAAGTCTTAGGTTTTTAGCCCCAAATCTGTGTTGTATAAGAGCTAATAGCATTCTTTATCAGGATTGTGTATCCATTCCCCCCTTTTTATTTGTGAATCTAGCATAATAAATCTGAGGTAGGAACAGAAAGTAATGAGACTAAGTAGAAACACCAAACTAAACCCAACTTCTCACAGCTCATATACTCAAATGGATACTACTTACCAAATTAGTCTCTTAAGGATGCTGTACTGCTATGTTGAAACTGCCATTATTTTAAATATTTTTGAGCTTGCTCTTTGGGATTGCTTTCAAAGAATGAGAAGATAAAATTTCTGTGGGTAATGGGATATTCTCCCTTTGCCCATTTCCTGTTTACATCTTATCCTCAGTTTGGTACACTCACATCAGTCCCTCCCACTTCCCAGTCCCACTGCTGATTGGACCCACAGCCTGGGGATATTTCGAAGAGAACCTTTGCTTGTATTGGCTTTGAACTGAAAACTCCTAGGGAAAGAGTGATTTGCAGACTGACACTTGGAGCCCTGGGAGACCTTTCCCTTAAGCACTTGAGGAAGGGATCTAATTTTGAAATTCACATCTGTGCTATAAATGCCCTCAAATCCGTTTCCCCCCTGGTTTTTTACCTTGACCTGTAGTAAGAAATATATTTTATATCATATTACATGCTAATATAAATGTAATAGAAGCCATTTACATGAAGTAGTACCACCCTTACTATTTTTGGCACTTTCTCATGTTTTCTGTTCATTTCTATTCCATATCATTCCATTTCATTTTAAAAAGTTGCTCATTAAGACTAAGTTAATTTCATGCACCATGATGGGTTGCATGTAGCCAGCAGTCTGAAAAACAGTTCCCTAGAAATAAGGGTGAAATTGGCTAAATTGCAAATATGAATCAATGGAAGTTAAATGACATAAGTCAAGGATTGCTTGTAGTCAATTGGATTTTGGGAATAAGTAAAAGAATTACCTTTTATTTCTCCTCTCCTATTTAAATTCCTTTCCTTTCCTTTTTATTACTTTCGAGAAATGATGTGTTTAGATTATTTGCAAGCGTGTTTTACTGTTTGTTAGAAAAGCTACAGAAGTTTTAGGTAAGTTATTAGTAGATCTTAAAAGGGTTGCTTTGAAGTAAAAATCACTATGACCCACCAAAGAAGGGTAAATAGTGTTCTTTTCCTTCCTTTAATATCTTTTTAAATTTGAAAGTTTGGGTGAGATATATGTTTGAATAAGATGGAACATAAGGAAAATAATTTCTTTCTAGAGTAAATATCATATAACTTTTGGTCTGAATGAAAATTTTAACCTTTTAACATTTTTACATTTGTGTTTTTTTACCTGGTAGTCTGTTGGCCTGTACTTTGGTCTTCTGAAAGGAAATGATCAAGAGAAGGCCTTTGAATATCTTCTTTAAAGATCTGTGCTTCACGCTAGATGAACTCAGCCTAAGTGATGCTTGCACATTTTTTTCCAATTTAATTTTCTGCTTTCCCAGCCTTTTTCTTCTAATGAATTTATTAGAAGGATGAACAAGCTAGAAAGAAAGATTTGGGGAATATACAACTATGAGGAAAAGAGATGGTTGACTTCTGGAATATAAAAGTCAGTTTACTTCCTTACTCTACAAAAGAGAGTAGATAAAAAAATTTTTAAAGATTATTATGTATTTTTTAAAAAAGATTCTTATACTGATTTGCATGAGTTACCAAAAAAAAAAAAAAAAAGGTTGAATTAGTTTTAGTCTCTTCGCTTAAAGGTGTACTGAAATGTGGAAACATTTTAGAAAGATTTCTATTAAAAAACTTTTTAAAAATCTATTCCTTGAAAGGAAAAAAAAAAGCTTTTGTTTCTATAGTTTTGAGAAGACCCCATTCCCCCCTCAGTGACAGATAAATGAAGTACTGACATATTTTGTTATTTCATGTTTAAAAAATTTTTGTATTTGTTTTTTCCATTTTAATTGAATATGTGATATTAATTGAGGTACTGTCCTTTTTGTGGTCCTAAGAAGGAACTTTATAATGATGATCTTTCTTTATAAATGTAAGCATGCCAGATTCCTTACCCAAATGAGTGTTACCTTGTTCAAAGTGTTTATTCCAACAGTGCTGTTGTTTTTGAAACTCTTGTTTTAGACTTGCCTTCAGAGTTGTGAGCTCTTTTTGAAGGTGAACTTGATATTCAGAAATTGCTAAAAGCCCTTTAAAGCCAAATTTATCTGGTGGGTATAAAGTTTGTAATCAGACTGGTTAAAATAATTTTTGGACAGAAGTAGAATCCTGTTTCAGCATTAAGATGCAATTTCTTGAGTGGCTCTTAAATTAATCTGAGTACATTTCTAAAAGAGTTCTAAAAATACTTTGAATAGTTGTAGAATTATTGAAATAGGTATATAATCTCTAAGATGACTGTTTTAAAAGAATCCTGCCCTTTTTGACTATTGGCATATTAGTGTAAGCAACAAAAACCTCATTTTATAATTATTTTATTCCATATGATACAGAGGTCTTTACTTTGCAGTTCACATCCTACTCTTATTTTTCAGAGTTAGTATTTGTAATTTACAATTTAGCCACTGATTTTTCTATGTAAATGATAAATGACTTTTATAGGCAATTGTTTATACACATGGCAAAATTATTTTTTCCTCGTTGTACTAGACTTTGGTAGGATAGAATTACAGTCTAATGTGTCTTAGGGAAACTTTGCTGGAATCTGATTGTTTTCACTTTTTAAAAGCTGCCTGGATTTCTTTTGATGACAGGTCTTATAATACTTTTTTAGATAAAACAGAATTGTAATTTTTTCTTTAATTAGGCTCAAGAGGCCCAGGGAATCCTCTGGACCATCAGAATACCAGTGAAAGAGGAGAATCAAGCTGTGATAGGTTAACTGATGCCCATAGAGCACCTTCTGACACTGGGTCCCTTTCACCTCCATGGGAGCAGGATCGTAGGATGATGATCCCTCCATCAGGTATGGAGAGAGCATAGTTAATTTATATTTCAAAGGCAAGCAGTATGAAACAGAAGAGTGGAAGAAAAGAGGAGTACGTGTATGTCCTGTTTTAAGAAAAACTATGATACATATTGGAACACAATAATAACGCAAATTTCTAACCGTAATAATTAGGGGTAATTGTTCATGTTACACGAAGCTGCTTTGTTCCCCTCCCAACCCTCTCATAGAATATCTTTATGGTTTTTATTGCTCATAGCAGTAATACATGTGTATTTTAGAAAATCCAAACAATGAAGAAATGTGTAATTAGGAAAGTGAAAAAATCTCCCTCATCATCTTAGCATGCTTTTCCAGGAATTTAGTTTTCTATCTTTTAGGGAGCTTTTTTGGGGGTTATATATTCATAAACATACATAGAAAATTTCCTTCATCACTTCTGTGCAATTATACTATTTACCTTCTTGTAATTATCTTTCTTCATTGAACAGTATATCTTAGATTAACTACTAAAATAAACATATTTACCAGAAGAGTCACAACAGATATCCTGAAGGAAGGCAATAACTGTTATTCTTTTAATAGCTCTTACTTTCCCAGTGTTTGTATTTAAAATTATTTAGTTTGGTAAACTTTTACTTATGCATAGTGTTTCAGGGACACCTCTTATGTGAAGGGAACTATGCCTGCTTTGTATAAATTAAAAAAAAAAATACTACTTTAGATTCCTTCCTCAGGAGCTGGAGAGAGTAAGAATATTATGGTAAAATAACTTTAATTCCAAGAATCAGCCCTAGCTGTAGTAGCAAGTATGTGTTCTAAGAAATGGTGGCTCCTGGGGAGTCTGGGTGGCTCAGTTGATTGGGAGTCTGACTCCTGATTTTGGCTTAGGTCATGATCCCAGGGTTGTGGGATCAAGCCCCATGTCAGGCTCTGTGCTGAGTGTGGAACCTGCTTAAGACTCTCTCTCTCTCTCTCTCTCTCTCTCTCTCTCTCTCTCTCTCTCCCTCCCCCACCCCCCCCCC